>NW_021703773.1:27718901-28030840 GCF_005190385.1 Monodon monoceros | reverse complement strand
CACACACACACACACACACACACACACACACACACACACACACACACTTTACTTGCCTCACCGGTGCAGGGATGTATCCTGGCCACCAGGTGTCACTGTATGAACCCCATTGGTAGTAGCCGAGTCCCTGTGCCACTTTCTGGATGATCTGTAAAAAAAACAGAACTGCCAAAGTAGCTTGACAGCAAAAATTGTATTACTAACAGAAAATCCATAAGACTCACTACAGAATTGTACCGATTAGTTTCTCTTATCTGAGATGGTCACAGTAAAAACAGTTAAAGAAAAGAATCAGAAACTACCGACTTCCCTAGGCTCCTAGGAATGGGCAGGAGAGTGCTGTTGAAAATGGCTTCGAGTCTTGCTGGGCATGGGTTTCGGGAAGCGGAGGCCAATTTAGGGACTGATCTAGGGACTGATGAAGAGTTTCTTTCAAAAGCAGGTGGAGATGGCACCCGATTCCTCGGGTTACAAGCCAGCAGACTGAGTCCTCCGGAGCATTACATCAAATTCACCTCTGTGCTTCCATGTAGAGCTAGAACCATGGCATCACTCCCTCCTGTATCACGAGCATATGTGACAAGCCCTACATATGCATTCTCATGCCGGCAGGTCTTTCCACAAAGGCGATGTGCACATTTCAAAAGTCAAAAGCTGTTTGGCTAAATGACCCGCAGGGTAACGAGGTGCGTTAAGGTGAGGGGAGGGCATTTTTGCAAAAGAAATGGTTTTCTGCTATTCAGTGTTTATGATATAAGGCATATTGCGATTTCATATGGTCAAAGAGAGGGCACAGAAGCATCCACTGCTTTCTGCAATCGTATAAAGACTTCAAGTTTAAAAATGGCTTGAGAAAAAGACTTCATAGGTGTAAACTACTGAAATGGGCTTTGGTTTATGTAAGCAGAAAGGAGAATTACCAAGATGATGCAGGGGATGTTGGATGAGGGCTCTGATGTTGGGCTGAAACCACGGCACCGGGCACGGGGACCACAGCTCCCCTATGAACGTTCTGGTGAGGACCCTGCATCATCGATGTGGAGTGTCCTGCTAGCACTTAGGCCCTTGAGGTTGCTGCCCCGACACCCCCTCGGCAAGTCCTCTGTCATCCCTCTTTCTTCCAGAAACTCACTCCAGAATCCAAGCCCCTTGGGGGAGCGTCCAAGTGTAGCTCTTGCCTTTAAGAAGCCTTACATTTTTATTTATATTTCATGTCTTAGCAGCTGAGCTGTAAGGATTTCGATGTCAGGGGCTGTGGTTCATACTTCACTTCTCCGTGCCCTGTCACTCAGCTCAGTAAATGCTTAATGAATTTTTTTAACCATTTATGGTTGTGTCTTACAATTGAAGGCTCACTTCTTCATAATAGAATATCTTTCGTTAGATGCTTAAGGAACATGACACTGTCCACAACTTGTATGGTCCTTAGTCAGAAATGGTACAGGTGATAACACATATAAGGTGATGGAAGACATGAGGATATGGGGAGGACAGGAAAGGAATATTTTATCATTTTTAAAAATTGCAACTATGATTCCCTGCGTCCCTCTGTGTGTTGGCACCATGTCCTGTGCTTACATACATTATCCATGGAACCCTTCTGAAAACCCCACGAGGTCAATTTTATCATTACCATTTTGTAGATAAAGATAAATAAAGTGAATAGAAAAGACAGCCAATCCTGATTACACATTTGACTGCAAGTTGTAAGTGCTTTCTCACGTGGCCTTTTTTGGGGGACTTGCAACCAATTGCTTGGAGTGGATGTAGAAGGGAACCACGATTGTCGTGCGGTATTGGGGACATTACAGTAGGACGTGTGAGGATCGGTCTTGGGTGGGCGGAGTGAGAATGGAGGGGCGGCAGGATGGGCAGGACAGGGGTAAAACCCACCAGAAGCGCTTGCTAAGGACAAGTCGCTGATGAGTGAAGGATATGGTTTATGTGCAGGTGGGTGATTTTTTAAAAATTACTCGCTGTTCATTTTTACCCCGTTTGCTCTGTAAGTGGATTGGAACGGGCACCTGCTCTCTCATCGATGTGTGTGTATCACTCTCATTGTCACGTTTGTCACAGATTCACCCCATACGTAGAGAGGATAAATTGGATTCAGGACAGACCTGGGTGACGGGTGGCATCTCTGCGCAACTGGGGGGAAGCTGCCTGGAAACCAATGTGCTTCTCGGCTCCCCTGGCCTTCCCAGTTCCAGAGAGGGACGTGTGTGCTGGCGACGAACTGAAACCTGCCACCAGCCCATCTCGTTTCTCGGTGATGCTGTCAGAAAAGCATGGTGGATGGTGGTGGATAATGACTCATTTCTGTGCTCCTGTCCAGACAGTAACACCACTTCTAAATAACTTCCCTCTGGCCGTGGACATCTTGGATGCAATATGGTTTTGTAAGTGGGCAGAGGATGTTTTAGTAAGACGTGACGCGGTTTTGCCAAATCAATGTACAGATGATACAGAACATGGTTCTATCAGAGGTGGGCCAGGAAGAGCACAAAAGTATGACTTAGGGTCAGAAGAAGGGGGGCTCTGGTTTCTGGAAGAGTGGCAGAGCTCCTCGCTTTCCCGTCCTTATTACGGGTTAACCTGTCTTAGGGGTTGGACGGAGGCATTTATGAAGATGGTCCAGGTCAGGCTGCATGTGGGAGGCTGCCTGCAGCGGCAGGAAGGAGACCCCACCTTCACGGGCCTGTGGGCGGGAAGACGCGTGGCCTTGGCTTCCAGAACCTGGACGCTTGTCCTGGTTCTACCGCCATCCAGCTACACGACCTTAAGCCAGCCTCTTAGCTTCCCAGGATCCCACTGGTTCCCACCTGCTCTGACATCCTACACTCTCACCCCTTCCCAAAGACAAATCTAATAGTTCACAAGACAAAACAGTAAGATCGAGAACCAAAGTCAGAAGTCCACGTGGTGGGTAGGAGTTCTGGGAAGAAGGTGGTGACTGCGGACTAGAATCTCAGGGAAGAGTTTGGCCTCAGGTGTCCTCTAAAGGAGCTCAGAACCCGAGTTCATGGAGAGAAAACCTTCTAGAGTCAGATGGAGAGAACGGCCAGAGGAAAGGCCCCGAATAAGCCTGTGGCACTTCATTAAGACCTCTGTCTTAGACCTCTGAGAAGACCTCTGTCATTTTAGTGGAGAGCATGTTTCCCACATCCCCATCTTTCTCTCTGAGTTTTTCAGGATAAACTGGGAATGGTTTTAGCATGTGATTTCAGAATCCTTAAGGAAAGCATCAGCAGTTATCAAGCAATTTTCAGAGATGCTAAAAAAATTATGGAGGAATGGGTATCCATTCCATTGATTAACCTATTTATTATAGATCATAAATTCGTCACATTCACTTGCATGTAGATATTAAACTCTTCTGAAGACAAACAGTATTTCATCCAAGTTCATATGATAATTATCCAAGGCTGCTTGTCTCTAGTTACAAGAACTTAGTTAAATGTGCTCCTGAATCTGACTATATTTTAAATAATCGTCTCATTTCCCTCACTAAGCAGTTGAGTTGTTCACTTGGAACCTCCAAATTGGTAGTGTTTCTCTCATTTTATGTGGTTTTCATGGCAGCATGAAAAAAAAAATCTCACAGTCACAGAAATGGCTCTAAAATGCATCTGCTCCGGGCAACAGGTCTAAATGTCTGGGACCATTTCCGTCAACACACGAGCGATTGCTGCGAGCTTACGGGGCACCCGTCAGCAACACCCCACTTCCAGCTCTTTGTCCCGGGAGGTAAGAGCAGAACAAAGTGGCTTCATCCTAATGATGTGAAAATAAAACAAGCTGTATAACTTACAGACTGAGTTGTGTCTTCCCCAAACCCATATGTTGAAGCCCTAACCCCCAGCGTGACTGTATTGGAGATGGGCCTTTAAGGAGATGATGAAGGTTTACTGAGGTCATATGGGTCATCCCTAATCAATATGACTGGGGTCCTTATAAGAAGAGGACGTTTGGAACACAAAGGCCATGTGAGGACAGAGAAGGAGACTGTCTACAAGCCAAGGGGAGAGGCCTCAGGAGAAACCAACCCCACCCACACTCTGTCTTGGATGTCCAGCCTCCAGAACTGTGAAAACATTGCTTTCTATTGTTGAAGCCCCCCAGTCTGTACAGCAGCCCCCGCAGACTAATACAATAACAGTAGAAGAAAAGTGATCAATATAAACCAAAAAAACCAACAGAAGGGTGTCTTCTAAAATGGCTGTGAAAACCTTGGAAAGATATTCTTCCAAAGACCCGCTGGACATGAAACAAAATTGAAATGGTCAGAGCTCTTGCTCATTCCATCCCTGCAGCATTTGCTGGTGGGACGTTTAGGTGTGAAAAGCCAACCGGATGATCTTAGACGATTTGAGTGGAGGACAGGCTCGGGCACTGGCCAGCGCTGACTTGCTGAGCAGCTCTGAGTTCTCGCCTTCAGAGCTTCTCACCAGCAGAGATTGTGACACAGCCTGGAAATAAACTTTCCCAGGCAACACGTGCTGCAGTGAATAACTTGTTTGAGGACTTTGCTCTTAAGAGTCCATGTTCATACACTAATACGTATAAAATACATAAAAGAACCTGCTGTATAAAAAAAAAAAAAAGAGGCCATGTTCAATTTTAAAAGGTTTGATTTTCTCCTTTGGAGCTGAATGGCCGGGGAGAGGTGAGGAACGCGGGGAGACAATGTTTTCTTTTTCCTTGTAATCCACGTGCAAACTACTTAAACCATATTGCGGCAACAGTGGCTATAACTATGCCATTTGTCTTATATATGGGCTGAGACACAGGCCGGGACATGCAGCTAATGCTTCCATCCTTCAGAGAGCCATTCAGGGGGCTGATAGCCCATGGATTCCAATCCCCACGATGGCAACAGCACCTGGGCACTTCCTGTGGAAGGCTTTCCCACCAGGAGCTCGAAAAGTTGGAAGATGAGCTTCTTAAGAGGTTTATAGGAAAAACAAAACAAAACACAAAAAGCCAAAAACCCACCACCGCCACCAAGACAAAGGAATCTTATCAAGGAGTTGATTCAGTCCACACTAGTGTACAGAGGCGGGGAGGTAGCAATGTCTCCATCCCTACAAGAGGGAACAGGGAACCAGAATGAGCAAAATACAAAGAAAGAAAGAAAGAAAGAGAGAGATGGAGGAAGGGAGAGAGAGGGAGAGAGAGGGGGAGAGAGAGGGAGAGAGAAGAAGAGAAAAGAAAGAAAAAGAAAGGAAGGAAGGAAGAAAAAGAAAGAAGGAAAGAAAGAAAGAAAGGAAAAAAGGAGGAAAGGAAAGAGGGAGGGAGGGAGAGGGAGAGAAAAGAAAGAAGAAAGGAAGGAAGAAAGAAAGGAAAAGAGGAAAGGAAGAAAGAGAGAGGGAGAGAGGGAGAGGGAGAGAAAAGAAAGAAAAAGAAAGAAAAGAGAGAGAGGGAGGGAGGGAGGGAGGAAGGGAGAAAGGAAGCAGGGAAGGAAGGAGGGAGGGAAGGCAGGCCCGGGCACGAGGGCACACGTCGTCGACAGGACCGTGCTTGCTGTCTTGGGCCATGAAGCCGTGACAGGCTCTTCAGAAACACGGCCTTCTGCTCTGCAGAGGCTCAGACAGGGTGCGGCCAGGTGAGGGGGGAAGGGCAAGCGCGCAGGTCCCCTGGAGCAAGCCTTTAGTCCTCACCTGGTCTAGTCATCGTAAGCCTTCCCACTAAACTTCAGCAGAGACTGGCTCTGGATGCTCCTCCACGCTTACTGTCTGCGTGGTCTTGGGCAGGTAACTTGAATGTTGGGTGAGCAGTAATGGGATGAGACTACCGGCCTCCCAGGCTGGCAGTGACAGTAGTTCAGAGGCGTGCGTGCGGCGGGTGCCCGCAGGGAGAGCTGTGTTCCTGCCCTGCAGGTGCGTCCCAGGAGCACATGTGCTGTCCACGCCCGCCTCCATCCCCCCAGTCCTTGTGCCCCAACCATCCTGGCGACGAAAGCAGCTCCCCCTCCGAGGGCCTGGTACTCACTGTGTGACGCTCTAGGCCTGATGAGTATTGTCTTATTTTTCTCCCCAACTATTGTCATCCCGCTCTGGAGAAAACGAGGGAGTGGATGTGGGCCGCGGTTAGAGACCAGGCCCCCACCTGGAGCCCAGGCTCCTGCAGCACCTCTGCAGCTTGATCTCGCCCTGTCTCTCTCCCTCTCTCTCACTTTAACTTGAAGAGGAGATTCGAATTAATTCTCTCTGCCTTTCTCCACAGCCACTGATTTGGATAATTGCTTCTCAGTTAGTGTTCTCATGATCTCAGACCTTTTGCCCCCAGTTCTCTGGTCCTAAGTAAGACTAAGCAAGAGGGTTTCCATCCCCCCAGATTTGGGTTTTGGAAGCTCTGGAGTAAGATTGGGGTGGGTGTGTGTGCATGGGAGAGAGAGAGAGGGACAGCGCTGTCACTGTGCTTTCCCTAGAGGTTGCACCCTGAGAAGTGCTATCCCACTGCGCGTAGACACGTCGTCGGCACTGGGACAATGGCAGAGATGCAGCAAGCTCTCAGATGGTCTCTGGCACACAGCTGAGTGTGGAAGCTCGTCTCTGCCCCTCTGGGGGCTCAGCTGAAGCTCAGTGGGAACGTGTGGCAAGTTCCTCTGGTTTCTGCTTCTCTCCCAGGACTGTGGAGGACAGAGGGGTCACAGCAGGGCCTGCCGGGGGACCTGAATCCACCCCCAGTGACGTGGTTACCGGGAACCTGCCCGCGATAGGCATTCACTCCGCACACTCTGATCTCACCACCAACGCTGCAGACGGGAACTGCTGTCTTGGTTCGCAGAGACGTGCAACCGAGCCTTAGAGAGGCTGCAACTTCTTCTGACTTCAGTGGTCATCAGTGGTAGAGACCAGTTATGCCCCAAATTGGTATAAAACCCTGGAGAAAATACAGTGTACACGTGACGCCTGAACTGGGACCACAAACTGCAAACTAAGCATATGTGGTTAAAGTTCTTAATAAGTCCCAAATCTTCCCTTTATGGCTGTTTAAAAAGGCCTTAAAGCCGTCAAAATGTTGTCAGAACCTCTCACATATGCACACACACGCACACACAAACACACACAACGCACATATACACGCACACACATACGCGTGCACATGTACACACAACACACACACATGCAGTATGCATGCACGCACACGTACACATATACATGTACACATACACATGCACACATAAACACACAGACGCACACACACGCTGTTACGGAAAGTGAAACATCCAAAGAGCTTCAGCATTGAACCGTGTTTTTCTTTATGCTTTACCACCTAACGTAATTTAAAAAATTTTTTAATGTGGAACAAAAAATAAACCCTGTCCTAGAATAAACAAGGCTTCTAAAGGAAGGAAATGGAGGCAATTTTAATTTACTGTCAGTAGCAGCGTTTCCTTTAGTAGCATTTAAAGCCAATTAGCAAGTACGGAGAAAAAAAAAAATCTAAAAAAAAAATCTAATCGGGGAACTTCTTCATAAACAAAAACTCAATAATCCAGGGAGCCGAGTGGCTACTGCCCAATTATCCTTTTACTAAAGCTACACAGGGCTTCACTGAGGAGCCGCCAACAGCACTCTGAAATGAGTCTTGATGGGTGCAGAAAACATCTAAATCAGATAATAATAGCCTACACTGGTGAAACGGTCTTATAGGCAGCGTCTTTGAATGCTCGCCGCATCCCTGAGTCCTTGATCGGTAGGTATCACTCTCTGCACTTAAGAAAGTGGGAAACGGAGGCCCAGCAGGGTGGACTGATTCACCCAAGATCACGTGGCTCGTCGGGGGAGCCAGGCATCCCTATCTCTGATGTATGACCTCTTTTCTCATTCTTCCCCCTTGAAATCCATGAGGATTAATGCCAAAAGGAAGGATTTGTGGAAACGCTGGAATTCAGACTCGTTTAATGGTTCTGTGGAGGGCAAGTATATTCAAATAAATGAGGCTTTCAAGTGGAATTCTGGCCCCCCCAACCTTGTCACACACACACACTCTCACACACACACTCGCACACACACATGCACACATCCACATCCACAGTCTCCTTGGGATGTTAACTAATCATTAAAATGAGCTCTGGATGGTAACTGTTTAATAAGGCTCATCACGATGAGCTTATGGTTTATGACAGGAAGTGTTTATTTTACTAATGTGTATAGATCTCCTAGCAATACAGCTGGGATTTTAACTCAAATTTTAAAAAAATAATTGAAGAAGAGCTGGTAACTTGAAAAAGTGGAGAGAGAAGCAAGTCACAGAAGATGAAGCAAAGAAAGTGAGAGACAGAGCTGGAAAGGAAGGGGACTCTAGCAAGTACATAATGCACCTCCTTTCCCTGACTGACAGCTGACGTCCGAAGGAGCCCTGCGTCCTGCTTGGTGCCCTTGGAATAGGAGAAATCAGGTGTTCTAGGGAAATTCTCTCCCAAAACGCTGTATGGGTTTTGTAGGTCTCTTCAAGCTAAACTCCCCCATCTAAAAGCTTCTTTACCTCTTAGGACTTTTTGCAGTCTGTGTTTCTGCACTGCCTATCATTCCACCCCATCTTTGGGGGAATTTTATTCTTTTCCTCTTGAGTTTTTGGTTAGACTTTGACTCAAGTGTCTGCAAGCAATTGATGCATTTTTAAATGTCAACAATCAAACCTAAACCCATAGAGTTGTAGATTCATTCAGAAGGCACCTCAGGGACAGGTTCCCTATTGGGAAAGCCACGGTCCTCAGTGTGGATGTGTACAGACTCAGCCTCACGGTGGAGAGCAGTGAGAATTCAGCGGACTCTCCAGGGCTCTCCTGAAGTCACAGGGGGATGAGACTGCATCTCATTTCAGGTCTAGATTATTAAGAGTTTTGTTTGTCATCAGCAAGAGCTTTATTTATGATCAGCAAGGACTTGAAGGAATGACATCTCATGTAATTGAAACTTAGGGAGGAAGACTGTAATTACCATGCTTAGAAATTAGCTCTGTTGGCATAAAGGGGCTGTGGATCACAGAGGGAGATGTTGAGGGTAAATCAGGAGCCCTGACTTCTCGTTCTGGCCTCGTCCCTAATTGCCCACACACTGGGGGCGGCAGTGGTGGGGGGATGACCGTCATTTCTCCTTCCTCCTCTGTTTTTCTTTCTACCTTTTGCTGTTTGTAATATAGCAGTGTGTTCTGGAACTGTAAGATCCTTGAGGGAAAGGATCGCTTATTTATCTCTAGGAAAGATTAAGAAAACCACTCCTTCCTTGGCATGTTCTTTTTTGTCTGTAAAGGGATAATTTGTGTGTGGGGGGGAGATATGTTTTTACATTTCATCACATCCCTTTATATGATTATTTTCACTGGGCTTTCTGACTTTTTTGTTGTTTGTGCTGTTCTCTAGTTATAATGTTTCTAATCCTTTTTCTTTCCTAATCTGTGTTGCCGATGTGACTATACCGATGGTTTTCCCCTCTGGTGAGGTGTGGTGTAGATTCACTCACAAAATGACTTAAAATATCTTGCCTACATAATGGCTTAAAAACAAACTAGACGGAGATTTAAAATGAGCTCATCTGTTTCCCAAAGGAATTGATATTTATAATGATGGGACTCTTAGAAGTTTATTACCAAAAGTGACTTAGTAAAGGATGGAACATTAGACTGAGCAAGTTTAAATATTGGCATCTTATGTTTGTGCAGTCAGCAGACATTTGGCCTTCAGTAGTTTTCTGTGGCATCATGGCTCACCCACCTCCAGCTCTTTACTGGACACTCATGGCATCTAGATTCTCTTAGATGGTCAGAGGAAAATTACAGTGACAGAGTTAAACAGAAAAGGAAGACTTCGTTCAAGACTATTGCAATAGGAGAGAGAGAGAGGTTGAACTCAACTCCAGTGAAACAAGAAGTGGGAACATTTTAAAGTGGATGAAACAATGGAAAAGTGACGAAGGACATCAGGGGGTAGGGTGGTCATTGTGACTAGACCATCCACATTTGCTGACTGGTGCTTATAGAAGTTGGTCCCCTATCTTCCCACAGAGTCTGGGGGACAGGGACCTTATTCCCTGAGGATTATGTTCAAAGGGATGGTTCCCAGGTCCCCAAGAAAGACAGTCCTGGGTTGTAGAAGATTTACATCTCAAGGGGCAGAGAAAGTACTTACGACCGAAAGTTTTCTAAAGTAAGTACTTTAAGAAATGGGAATTGCTAACACATATATATGGAATTTAAGAAAAAAAAATGTCATGAAGAACCTAGGGGTAAGACAGGAATAAAGACACAGACCTGGAGAACAGGCTTGAGGATATGGGGAGGGGGAAGGGGGAGCTGTGGCAAAGCGAGAGAGAGGCATGGACATATATACACTACCAAACGTAAAATAGATAGCTAGTGGGAAGCAGCCCCATAGCACAGGGAGATCAGCTCGGTGCTTTGTGACTGCCTGGAGGGGTGGGATGGGGGGGTGGGAGGGTGGGAGACCCAAGAGGGAAGAGATATGGGAACATATGTATAACTGATTCACTTTGTTAAAAAGCAGAAACTAACACACCATTGTAAAGCAATTATACCCCAATAAAGATGTTAAAAAAAAAAAGAAATGGGAAATCAGCGAGAAGAGTTGGGAAGATGCCTGTGTGAAGTTTACTCAACCTGAGGGGGCAGGAAAGCAACCAGATGAAGCTTAATGATTCGGACCAAAGTCTGATAGACGGAAATTGGTGATTCTTGCAAAACTATGCGATTTATCATTGGTTTCTGGCACAAAATATAAGGATTAGACAATCCTTGGCCAAGAAAAACAACTTTGGCTGCAGTCAAAATGAGAGGCATTAAAACAAAAACAGAACATGGTAGTGTCATGGGAAATTGTAAGAGTGGGCCTATGGCTGGAAAGTGCAACCAAAATTAATCCGAAGTTCCCATGGTAGCATTTGTTTCTTTATTTTAACATTGCAAACTTTAGTCCATCTAATCTGGTAATTTAATCTATGTTTCTTTCCCTTATATTTTTCCTCTAATTCTTCCTTGGAAGTAGAGAGGCATTACCACATTGTAGGAAGGTCATGACCCCAGGTTCAGATACTGGTCCCATGACTGTGTGTTATCTCAGCCACCTTCCGAGTCTCTTCTATGAATGGACATCAGAAAACCTGTATCATTGTCGTGAATATTGTTCTAGGCACTCAGTACGTGACGATCACCATTGCTACTATTGCGTGTGAAACGTGAGAAGTATCTTAAGAGAGTCCTGTAAGTCCTTTAATTTCTAGAAATCCTACAGGATATACAAGTAAAGATGTACTTGGCGTTTGAGGACACAGGGTGCCCTGTGAGTAACACTCCTAGGTTCTCGTCACAGTGATACTGTGCTCTTAATGTGGTGACCTCAGACACCAATATGAATCCTCTTTCACCTGTGGAGTAACAGGCAAGAAGAGAACCACCTCCGTACCCTACACCAACGTAACAAGAATCCCTCTGAGGACTCCTTGCCACTTTTCTCTTTTTTATTATTTTCCTGCTCTTTTAAAGAGCACAGTTAATCAGATACCTCGGCAGCAGGGGTGGCGCAGAGCTTATCTCTCCTCCCAGCATTTACTCTCTGGCTTTACCCGCCTAGTTGACTTCATATGCTCTTGGGTGATGAATAGTGGCTTTTAATCACAGGAAACATAATAAACTAATACTACTCAGTGCTCCTAAGGCACTTCTCATTTTCCAGTCACGTGAGAAGTCTTTGCTACCGGATCTTCATTGCCCAGTGACGTGAGTGCTTTGGGCACTGTCTCTGCCCTCAGCCAGGGAGGTGAGCGGATTCCTGCGGTGTTTGCAAGTGTCACTGTGACCCCTCCCCCACTCGCGGGCCAAGATGACTTCTTGGCCCAGATTGGCCTCCGTGAGAGAGGAGTGTCCTTTTCAAGCATGTGCAGTGTTACTGCGATTCCACAATTGGTAGGGGAAATTGGGGTCAGGGGAGTTTGCTGAAGATTAAGAGCTCCGACCATATCTGTAAACCTGCCACGGCCAGGAGGTTGCACACTTTGATTTTCCCTTGTTCATGGGGTGGGGGTCGGGTGGCTCTGGATTTCTGCCAGAGTGTTACCGATGAGGCAAGACACAACTTTGGTTCAAGTTCATGACTTGTTCATAAACATATACTTAACTGATTTGAGATTAGGGACAGCTCTCTGAAAGCAATCCAAGTGTGATAATACCCTCCCAACCAGCTGGATCCTTCCTGTTTTTGCTGGTGTTGGTATTGTCTGGTGTTGTTTTGATTGGGTACCTGTGCTTACTGAGAATCGTTATAAATCACCAGTGATCATAAATGTTAGCCCTTTAGGAGGCAATCAGATAAATGTGATGGTGCCGTGTATATTACCGTCCTGACATAGTCATCCTGAGAGATGGGTAAGGATGTGTCTACGAGGAAATCAAGGGGTAATCTCTTCCCAGCCTCTGTTCCCTCTAACTCATTTTAATTCACAAACCCTTGAATATAAACTTGTGTTTGGTTATCACTCATATCTTTTGTGTGACAGTCTTTCTGCAAAAAAAAAAACCCAAACCCAAAACAAGGTTTACATTCCCTGTTATTAATTTTTGTTTTCCAGCTGATCAACAGGCAGATGAAAAGTGGGGCAGATACAGAGGACAGATGTGTAGTTAACTCACACAGACGCAGCCGTTGGAGGTGGCATCCTTGGCTTGTTTGGGGTGACAATGACTGTCACAGTCATCCCAGCCCGAGGAGACCAGGCAGGCGCATCAGTGCAGCTTCTGTGGTGGGTGCACAGAGCCCCCAGAAGTGCTCCCGGTTCAGAGAGAGACCATCGCCCTCCTGGCACCAGCCTGAAGTGGAGGAGGTAAGAAAGGGGCCGTGGTGCAGGAAGGTGCGGGCTGTGGGTTAGGAGGCACCTTACAGGGGGACGTGTCTCCCAGTGTCGGCTGGGTCTGGACTCGACCGTCCGTCAGGTGTCTGGCTGGCTGCGGCGACTGGGCAGTACACAGCTGTGTGTACCTGTGGAAGCAGAGCCATAGCAAGGGAGATGGCGGGGGGGGGGGGGGGGGGGAAGATTCTGGATGTGCTTTGAGGGTGGAGCCAATAGGATGTCCTAGTGGATGGACTGTACGGGAAGAGAAGGAAGGGATTTGGGGATGGCTTCGTTTTTTGTGGTTTTTGTTTGTTTGGTTGGTATGAGCAACTCTAGTAAATGGAACTCTCATTTACTGAACGGGCAGGGTGGTGTCCTGTAAGCTAAAATTGGAAGGGGTTTCCAGGAGGACCATCTCAATGGCTGTGTCAAAACTACTGATGGTCAAGCCAGGAGGCTGACAGTTCACTGCTGCCTCTAGACAGGCACGTTGGGGATGGTGGTGAGAACAGTTTGAGTGAGGTGGTGGAACAGAAGGCCTGATAGAAATGGGTTTAAGAAGGGCTAGGAGGAATTTAAGAGAGAGAGAGAATAGAAGACTCTTCTCAGGCATTTTACTGTAAAGGAAGACAGACAAATGGAGCTTGTAGCTGGAAGAGGAAAAACATGACGGGTTTTGTTTTGTCTACTTTTTAAGACAGGAGAAAGCATAGCACTATTGTAGATTAATGCACACAGTCTGGTGGAAGAAAACAGTGCTGAGAGAGGAGGGAGGAGAGGGGGTTGGTGAATAACCCTCCTTAGGTGGGTGGGTGGAGGCCTGGTGTGCAAGAGGAGGGGTCATCTGAGGAGGGAAGGTGAGCCTGGGGCGATGGTCAGTGAGCTGCCTGTGGGAGGGCGAAGAGGTCAGGGTGGACCTTCCTGAGCTCGTTGCAGGCGTCACGCTCCTACTGGCCTCCGTCCGCCGGCACCAGCTCACCTGGAGGCTGAGCACGTGAAGTGGGAGGGGGTCTCAGGAAGGTTGTGCCCCCTTTGCTAGATGCTTCCCTGCTGGAGTTAGAGAACATTATGTGGGAACTGGTTCAGGATTTGGGGAAGACTTGCCAAAGAAAGAATATGGGAAACAGAAATGTGGATGAGAATATGTGTGTGGAGCGGGGAGGGTGGGTAGTGGGCAGGACTCATCCTCCAGAAAATGCAAGAGGCTGGGAAACTGTACGTGAGAGTCCATTCTAGGGGTTAGCTGTTGCCTAAAACTAAAAACGAGCTCCGTTCCGTGGTGTCATATCTGGCCACCTTAGAAAAAGGTGAACTTTTTAAAAGATGACATTTAAAAAATGTTTTTACATTTTTAAATACTTTGTTAAAGGTTACTTTCCATTTACAGTTATTACAGAATATTGGCTCTATTCACCGTGGTGTACAGACATCCTTGAGCCCATCTTACACCCAGTAATTGGTACCTCCCACTCTCCCACTCCTGTATGGCCCCCGGCACTGGTAACCGCTAGTTTGTTCTCTGTATCTGCCCGTCTGCTTATAAAAGGCGACATTTTACAACGTAGCAGCAGGTGAACTTCCAGATGCAGGTGTAAGGAATGGCTGCTGCTGAGAGCCTGCCTTGGGCTGTTCTGAGTGGCAACTAAGGCTTATTCGGAGGAAGGTTAGAACTTCTGCCCCGCCTCCCCATGGGTCAGAATGTCCACTTTCACCCAACGGGGTGGTGCACACAACAGTCAACGAGAGAGCCCGGGAGAGTTTACAACCCGGGATCACACGATGACTTCTCCATTTTACAACACTTAACCTGATAGTAAGGCAGTAGAGGAAGGTTCAGAGGGGGAACCCAGCACGGGAGCCACCGCCTCCATGGAGTAGAAGGCAGTCGGGGGTCTGGCCACGTGGAGCTGGCCTTTGGCAACGGCGGAACCCAGGAGAGAGGAGGTCCACGTCCATCAAGGCCTCCCCTCTGTGTGTCTAAGAAGATGGGGGTGTCACAGACAGGAGTGGGTCAGGGAGGAAAGTCATGCACCTGTGGGCACGTCAATTTAAAAGTCCCAGTTCAGGAGACTGTAAGATCCATGAAGTTTGGGATTATATTTATTCTCTCCACCATATCAAGTCTCCAGCACAGTGCCCAGCAAAGATTTGGTGCTCAATAAATTTTTGTTAAATATTTTTTAAAATGAATGGATGCATGCATGTATGAATGAATGACTTTAGGGTGCTTCTATCATGCTGACTCTTGGAATGATGGGTCTCTAGCCCAAGACTGAGGTCCTGGCTGGAGAGAGAAAAAGAAATCGTGGTGCAGAGTTAAGCGTAGGAGGAAGGTATCTGCCTGAGGGTGGCCAGGGAGCTTGTACAGAAATGTATTCTGTTTCTAAAAGGAAGGGTATTCTAAGTGGCGTGACACGCTGCTCTTCGGTATGGCTGATGGAAATACTCCATAGTTTGATTGTGAAACATCACCTAGATTTTGATTTGTAACCTCATCACCCTCTGAGGCATAAACTTGAAATTGTAAATATGGCTTCAACCCTTGAATTTTACCTAGTTTTCAGGAAAGAAGAATAATGAACACCTAAGATGTATAACTATGATTGCCCAGAATTGAAGTGGCTGTTTAGTTTTCACAATCCCGTCATTTCATCAGGCAATTCTTACTTTCCTTGTACTGCCTGTTTTTCTCCTGCAGAAAGTTTGGGGGGCGGATAATGCACCTTGCTGGAGCGCAAAGCTCTTGTTTTTTCCTTCTAGTGAAGGTTTTTGATGTTCATATTAGAAAATCAAGCCCAGATGGACTCTGCAAGTTGCTAAAATCAATATAGAGAAAAACATTGATGTACTGAAAAGACAATTCAGGGAACGATCGAACATGATTGAAATGTTTAATGATCTGTACATCTTGCAGACCAGGATTCGAACCGTAGTGAAACCTGGACTTTTGTAATGAAAATTTTACTTTAAAGCTGTAAACTCTTAGGCACTACTTCATGGCAGAGAAGTATTCGAAGAAACCTGGGTGAGAGCTTATGTCCCTTTGAAAGGACGGTTCTCGCTGGACGTCTTGCTGACGTGAAATGTCAGGCTCACACCTAATTTCTTCACATTATAAGTGTTCGCCTCCCTGGCCAGGGTTAGGGTGTAAAACTGTTACCTTCTTTTGAGCACCAATTTGTTCTCTTAACAGTTTAATTCTCCAGGGTGTTCTTCTAAGTCTTTTGTTGTAATATTAACTGTTTCCTTTCTCAGACGTGAACCTGGAAGACAGTTTGGGAAGGACTGGGTGTTTGCTCAGAGATTTTGCATTTGAGGCCGGCCTGTCACCCATCGTGTGGGTTACCAGCTCGGTCCTGCAGAGTCTGGAGCCTGACAGGCGCCCTGGGTTTTGGCTTGAACAGTCCATGGGGGTCCCTGAGTTGAACCAGGACTTTTAATGGAAAAGTTCTTGGGGGGAAATCACTAAAGCAGTGCAGAGAATCAGAAACGTGTAGGCATTGAGCCGGCAGCTGGCAGGGCATGGGGTGTGTCCCAGCTGGATCCCAGCTGTGCCACCTGGAGCCCGCTGCTTCTCCATGACCTTATCTCCTCGTGGAAGGAGTCGTCAGGCCTGCCCGACAACGAGACAGAAAGTTTTAAGATGTGTCCAGAACAAGGCCTGAGACTTGGCAAGGCAGCATTCCCTGGAATGGGCACAAGGAAGGCTCGTACCTGACTTTTCACTGCAGGCGCACAGAAATCACCAAAAGCGATAGTCAGCGCTCAGACATCACCCTAATAACACCTGGAGGGTTGT
Source organism: Monodon monoceros (assembly GCF_005190385.1). Classification (NCBI taxonomy): domain Eukaryota; kingdom Metazoa; phylum Chordata; class Mammalia; order Artiodactyla; family Monodontidae; genus Monodon; species Monodon monoceros. Next base: position 28,014,193 of record NW_021703773.1, on the reverse strand, counting down.
TTTTTTTGAATTTGGATATTTCTGATGATAAGAAATATATGCATTGAAAATCAGCGAAGCTTTGACATGGAAAGAGAAGCATAGACAGAGAACTTTAGAGCAACATTTACACACACATTTTCACAGGGGCACACCCGGCGGGACGGGCACGTGTGGGGAGCGGGTACCTCCCTGCGCTTCAGCGTCTCCAGGTCACCCCCTTGAGAAGCGTGTCTAAGGGCTGCGGCGCAACCGTCCTCCTCGACTTGGCACCCCTCTTACTTCTGGTGCCCACGCTGCTCGGTGCTGCCGGCAACTTCCCGTCCTCGAGGCATTTATTACAACTGGAGGAAGCTTCGAGCATCTGCAGTTTCTCCAAGTTGGGATTTTAAGCGGGTGTTATTCTCTGCATATTTCAAAGGGTTTGCCGCCTCCTCGTGTGCTTTGTGCCAGTTGCCCGTTAGGGAGGACTCCCCGATTCTCTCCGGGGTCGGCCCTGTGTCTCTGCCCTGGCTTCCCTCTTTGAGGGCTGTTGCGTTTGCCTTGCTGCTTCTATTGGTATTTTATGCTCGCGATTCAGTGCAGGGACATGGCCATGCCCCAATCCATGTTCAAAAGAGTATATTTCAGGTTACACTGGAATTGAAAAGGGCCTTTTATTGTGCAGAACCATGGTTCTTTAAAACTCAGTGAGTAATGGTAAATGCATTCTATAGGCTCCATATTCTGGGATAATTGTGTTCAACTAATATATCCCTGCAGTCATGTGGGCTAGAGAAGTGCCTGTTGCCATCCGGCTACAGCAGTTCCCTCTCATCTGGGGGGGATGTGTTCCAGGACCCCAGACAGTACTGACCCTATATATACTATTATTTCTCCGATTTGTACATACTTTGTTAAAGTTTAATTTCTAAATTAGGCATAGTAAGAGATTAACGACCATAACTAATAATAAAATAGAACAATTATAACACTATACTATAATAAAAGTTATGTGAATGGGGACTGTCTCTCTCTCAAAATATCTTATTGCACAAATTTAACGCCTTTTCCATCTGAACTAAGGATTATCATGCAGTGGCTGTAACTTTGGCAGTTTGAGGTGTGACAGCAAAACTAGCACGGATTTCTTTTTCCTCCTTCACAATTTCACAGGTAGAAGATTCGTTCCTACTGTAGATCTTAGTCGGGAACTTTCACCTTTTCACTTACAGGAAGCACTTTCCTCCTCTTGGGCCTGTCCAAATTGTCAGCATCACTCCTCCTGGGCTTTGGGGTCATTATTAAGTAAAAAAAGGATCACTTGAACACAAGCACTGTGTTACTACCCCAGTCGGTCTAATAAACGATCACTACCAGTGACTGACAGTTGCTGGACAAAGGGGTGATTCACGTTCCAGCAGGACAGAGCTGACACCTCAAGATTTCATCATGCGACTCAGAATGGTCGCAATTGAAAACCTCCGAATTGTTTACTTCTATAAATTTTCCATTTAATGTCTTCTTACCAAGGATGACTGCTACAGATGAGGGGGTTGACTGTACATCTTTGGTGAGAGTGGTGGTGAAGCTGGTGAAGACGCTAATGAGCATGACGGCAGTGCCATTGGCCACGGGACTGCTCAGTGCAGGGACCCCGCTCTGCACGCATCGTATTTAACTCTCCCCCCACGTCATGTAAAGTAGGTGTTATTTTTATAATGAAAACTTAAGAGAAGTTTTGGTCGCATTGCTTACCTGTGGAAAAGCCAAACTTTGGACCAGATCTGGCGGGGATCTGGGTTCCGCCTGCCTTTCTCTGCCACCTCTTCCCATGGAGAAAGTTCATGTGAGTGGCAGCCCCCCTCTTTCTCATTTCCCCCTACTTCCTCTCCTGACTCTTACTTGGTTCTTAATTTACAACCAGACATTCTTTGTAAGTTGAAGTATAGTTGATTTACAATGTTGTGTTAATTTCTGCTGTACAGCAAAGTGACTCAGTTATACACATATATACATTCTTTTTTATATTCTTTTCCATTATAATGGAAAAGAGATTGGATATAATTCCCTGTGCTATGCAGTAGGACCGTGTCGTTTATTCTATATGTAATAGTTTGCATCTACTAATCCCAAACTCCCAGTCTATCCTTTCCCACCCTCTCCCACTCTTTGGCAATTGCAAGTCTGCTCTCTATGTCTGTGACTCTGTTTCATACATAAGTTCATTTGTGTCATACTTTAGATTCCACATATAAGTGATATCATATGTACAACCAGATATTTTAATCTTGAATAAGCTCTAATATGAACCATGCTGCTGGCTTACTTTAAGCATGAAGCACTTGTATTGCTTTGGGTGTGCGTAGGTGGCTGGATGTTATGGACTTCATGTGTGTGTCCCGCCAGATTTGTATGTTGAAACCTAACTCCTTAGGTGATAGTGTCAGGAGGTAGGGCCTTTGGGAGGTGAGTAGGCCATGAGGTAGAGCCCTCATGATGGATCAGAGCCCTTATAAGAAGAGACTTCCTTTCTCTCTGCTCCCCGCCTTGTGAGGACACAATGAGAAGACGGCCGTCTGTAAGCCAGGAAGAGCCTCACCAGACACTAGATCTGCCACTGAGTGACGGTTGCTTCATGATGACTGGGGCTAACCCAGTGCCCTGCAAACAGTGAACAAGTAAATGGCTCGCAGAGAATCAGTGTTACTTCGCTCAATTATTCAGCACTTGAAGGTGTCAGGATTGCTGCTCAGGACCCTAAGTTCAGTGTAGCTAGTCTGGTGGATGCTGTCATGCGTGGCCAAAGACCCCTTCAAGGGAGGGCTGGCCGCCCCAGCTGCCCAGAGAGCAGTCCACGCGGAATCTCCTCTCTCAACCCCTTCAGGCACCACCACAACTGCGGGCTCTGCCCTTCCCACCAGCCACAGGTTTGGCTGATGGATGCAGGGGAACAAACACCTGGACATCCGGGGGGCCCATCCAGCCGCGGAGCCCCCAGGGGTTAGTAAGCCGTCCAGGGACTTCTGCTCTGTCCATTCCTGCTTCCCTTTCCCCCATCCTCTGCTTAATAAACACCCTGCAGGGGCTTCCCTGGTGGCTCAGTGGTTGAGAGTCCGCCTGCTGATGCAGGGGACGCGGGTTCGTGCCCCGGTCCGGGAAGATCCCACATGCTGCGGAGTGGCCGGGCCCGTGAGCCATGGCCGCTGGGCCTGTGCATCCGGAACTTGTGCTCCGCAGCGGGAGAGGCCACAACAGTGAGAGACCCGCGTACCGCAAAACAAACAAACAAAAAAAACACCCTGCAGAGGCTGCTTCCCCAGAGACCCAACCCCCAGCCCCATGGGGTTGAGTCCAGACTGGTCATTTCTTCAGGCCTCGTGTCTATGAATTCCCAAAGGTGCCCTTGGGTGATTGTGCTCAAGGAACTGTAATGAAGAGGCATGATTTAGGACTTTTCTCTCTCTCTCTCTTTTTTTAATTGAAGTGTAGTTGATTTACAACGTTGTGTTAGTTTCAGGTGGACAGCAAAGAGGTTCAGTTATACATATATATATATATATCCTTTTTCAGATTTTTTCCCTTATAGATTATTACAAGATATTGAGTGTAGTTCCCTGTGCTATACAGTAGGTCCTTGTTGTTTGTTTATTTTATATATAGTAGTGTGTATATGTTAAGGATGTTCTAGTAAAATACGTCCTTAACAAAGTAAGGATCAGTTATTAATTACAGGTATTTTGCATTTACGTATAAACAAAAAGCAAAACTTGTACTTGAAGCAGATTATAAAGAAACGCCAACACCTAGGAAACGTTGGAGGCCTCCCCCTTCATAACCTGAAATCAATCTCCCTTCTGCACACTTTGTTTTTTTGCTTGTTTTATCGAGAGTGTGATGCTTCTTGCCTCTACTTCTCTCAGTCAGTTTTCTTTCAGAACCCAAAGCTGTTGCAACACATATAAAGACTCGACGGGTTGTGTTTCTTTGTGTCCTAGGATGCTTGATTCTTAGCTTAACCCAGTTCCACGTTCATAACATAACAGAATGAAACAGGATACTTTGCTGCGCTCGCTGTATTTGTCTTTCCCGTGGAAACCGTCAGTTATGCCTCCTTCCAGAGCTTGTTCCGTTTATAACAAAACGCTTCCAGCTTGTTCTTCTTTCTTCCCTTGGTTCTTTTATTCTCTACTCAGACTGTGCCAGAGCATCACAGTGACCCTGGGCCATGTGAGTACTGAGTACATGTCCGTGTCCTGTAGACTAGCCAATTCCTAGAGCCTGGGGCCTGTTTTTAGTCCTCACCTGCTGGCACCGCAAGCAGCGTGGGACCCGCGCTCGGTGACTTTCCCACACACGGAAGGGTGAAGGAGCTTACAGAGCTGACGGAGGGCATGTGTTGGATCATCTTCTCAGCTCGCTTGATGGATCTTAAGTCTGTTCTGACTTTCACGGGGCAAAGGGGAAAACAGGAGCTTGAAGCCATTGTGTAAGATGTGGTTCCACCTTCTTGGATTAGGGGTGGACTCCTGACTGTTTCTGGAAATCTCAGTCAATGAGGGCAGGCACAGAGAGAAAGAGGGGGAGAGAAAGAAAGAGAGAGAGATGGAGGGGTGGGGGGAGAGGGGGGAAGGGGCAAAGAGAAGGGGCAGGGCGGAAATACCAGACAGTGGATTTGGTCCCAGAGTTGCTACTAGCTTGTAAGGCTCTGTGCGTGAATTCAAATACCGTTTCCTTTCTGGGGCACTGCATCCCCGTGGGGACTTGACCACTGGGCTGCACCTTGGTCAACTTAGAAAACATCATCCCCTTTATATCAGAGACTCCCAACCTCAGCACTATGGACATTTGGTCCAGATGGTTCTTTGTTATGGGGGCTGTCCTGTTTGTAGGATGTTTATAGCAGCAGTCCTGGCCTCTGATCACTAGATCCCAGTAGCATCCACCCTCTGTTGTAAAATAAAGTATGTGTTCAGATGTTGCAAATGTCTCCTGTGAGAACCGCTGACTTAGGAGAATGGAGCTGCATGCAAGAGTGCGCAGGTGGATAAAGAAGATGTGGTACATGTATGCAATGGAATATTACTCAACTATAAAAAGGAACGAAATTGGGTCATTTGTAGAGACGTGGATGGATCTAGAGACTGTCATACAGAGTGAAGTAAGTCAGAAAGAGAAAAACAAATACCGTATATTAACGCATATATGTGGAACCTAGAAAAATGGTACAGATGAATCCGTTTGCAGGGCAGATATAGAGACACAGATATAGAGAACAAATGTATGCACACCAAGGGGGGAAAGCAGCAGAGGGGTGGTCATGGTGGGATGAATTGGGAGATTGGGACTGATATATATACACTAATATGTATAAAATAGATAATAAGAACCTGCTGTATAAAAAAATAAATAAATTAAAAAAAAAAAAGAGTGCACGGGTTGTAGAAAGGAGAGTGGGATGGTGCACCAGCCCCCTGGCCAGGTGCATTTGTGCAGTGCACAATCTCCACCACTGTACATTAGTGGTCCTGCTGGTTCCCATACTTCCTGTGTCCCAGCTGCATCTTTTCCATTGGCTTCTCTGAGACATCCCTAAATCCTTATGGGCCCTTTCTGCTTCCTCTAGCTTGAATTGTTTACTTTTATTTGTAAGCAAACTAGTGTCTTCCTCTTCTTAGGCTTCCCTTCCTCTGGTTCATCAGAAATTTCGAAAAGGGCTTTCCTGCCTATGTTAGCACAAGTAGCTACTGTCTCTCTTTTTAAACTTTGTGCAAGTGTGAAAGTGTTTGGTTTGGAAGGTGTTATCCGAATTCAACACTCGTCAAATCTCTTCCTAAAGGGGTTTGGCCTTTTTTCTCTGACCTTTTATTTTTGGAAAAAACACATCTTCGACACCATATTTCATATTTGGTTTCCTTCTTTCCCCTCATTAGCACTATTTGATCTTTGACTAGTGATAAAAACATGGCACGAAGCACATAATTTCTTACAACTTGAAGAAAGTCAAATTAGTACGTATGAGACAGGAAAAAATAGAGAAGAGGGGATTTGCCAATTAATTGAAAATCATGTTTATATTTAGAATAGTATGTCTCAAACTATCAGAATTGGTGGTCTAAAGGAAATTTATCTTTAAAAATTGCCATTAAAAAAACAAAAGTCAAATAATCATTTAAACAACAGTGATAATGCTTCTAATTATATCATTGAAAGGGGCGGCAAGGCTTGCCCTGCCCTTCTGCAATATCTTTAATCAAGATCCCCACAGACAGTCCGGGTGATAGGTCAGATTCCATGAATACTAGTTTCTTTTCTTTATTTCCCGAAATGAAAAACTCTTACTGATTTTTATAGGTGGTCAGGATGGAAGCAGTTGTTTGGTTGCTCTGTGGTAGTCTTGGATATTTTATCAAACGTGGCCCCGGGAGTTACAGGGCATTTTCTTACCACGATAACTGTGAGACACTAAATCGAGGAGCATGTACCACACTCCAAGCTCCCTGAATGTCTCAGAGTGCGAGGCGGCAGGGAGTGAAACCCTACTTCACGTTTCCGCTGCAGTTGGATCTACGAAGGGTGTTTGCATGTTGCGTTGTCACCTTGGAATGTGGCTCCAAAGAGGCTCCTGAATGTGTCGTCCTGTTTGGTCCAAAGAGAAAAGGACACAGAAAAGAAAAGGTCTTCCCCGGGTTGACCTGGTGCTTCCAGTCACACTGGCCTCCTTTTTGGTCCTCGGACCCTTAGGTTCTGCTCATACCTGAACGGTTGGACTTTCCTATCTAATTCTTGACAGCACGAGCTCTTTTCATCTTTGGCTCTTACTCTAAATGTCAGCGAGGCCATTGCTGACCTGCCGTTTCTAGAGGGCGCCCTCCTGGGCTGTGCCCTGTCCCCTCATCCTGTGCATTCCCTTCAGAGAATGTATTTCCTTCCTAGAGTCTGCAGTGACCTCGTTTGCTTACTTGTTGATTGTGTTTTCTCACTAGAATATGAAATCCACAGGTGTGGGGATGGGTTGTACAGCTCTGTTTCCAGGGCCGGGCACATAGTAGGTGCTCAGTAAACAGGGCTGCATTCCTAACTGGCTTCCTCTGCCGCTAGATTGTGTCTTTTTAATCCTGTGAATGCATCTGGTCTCTTTTTTGTCTTTTTCTAGATGGAAAACTAATTTTAGAGGGAGGGCATTATTTTGTACTTCTTCCTGGAAATAATTAACTGGTTTATCATAGAGTTTCTTTGAAAATTATGGGAGGGTTTGATGGCTTCATGCCACCCTTCAGAAAAAGTTCACAACTTTTAACCCACTGGGAAGAAACGGGGCAAATGGATCATTGGTGCATGCCAGTCCAATTTTCAGATAATCATTAATGGGTATTTTTTAATTCTCCAATTCTCTCTTTATCAACTGTTTGTAGGAAATCACACTTTTGGATGAACAAACACATACAATTTCAAATTCTACGCTCTCACAAAAGTACTGTTCACAGTTGTTATGGACTGAATTGTGTCCCCCACCTCCACAAATTCATATGTTAAAATCCTAACCCCCAGTGTGATCATATTTGGAGGTGAGGCCTATGAAGAGATAATTAAGGTCACTGAGGTCATAGGGTGGGGCCCTAATCGCTGTATAAGATGTGTAAGAGACACCTGAGCTCCTTCTCTCTCTACATTCACACAGAGAGAAAAGGCCATGTGAGGACACATCTCAGGCCAAGGAGACAGGCTTCACCAGAAACCAACCCTGACAGCACCATGATCTTGGACTTCTGGCCTCCAGAACTCTGAGAAAATAAATTTCTGTTGTTTAAGCTAGAAATAGCTGTTACAGCAGCGCCAGCAGACTAATACAACGATGTATACGTAACTTTGAATCAACATTCAGCTCACCATTCTTATCATCAGTTCTGTGTTTTATTTCAATGAATAAACTTTGAACCATTCCCCTAATTTTAATTTGGGAATAATGCACAATCCAATACTGAAAACCAAACCTCAGTTCCAACAAGTGTGAACAGTAACACTCACCTGACTTGAAAATACCTTGAACAGGATGAGTTGTGAGTTGTCAGCAAACATATAGCTGATTCAAACTGAGCATAGGTGTGATCTTTAGGGATGTAATGACTATTAAGATGAAATGAGATTTCTGTAAAAACTATAATTAATGCTAGTATTTCAAATGTTTGAAATATGTGTAAAAAATAATTTCATTGCTCTTTCCTCTGAAATGGAAATGAATTGAAAACCACTTGGTGGGGTCCACATTATAAAATATAGAGTCTCCTTTACTTTCTAATTTTATGTTTTGGAGACAGAGCCTCCTCATGGGTTGGGCTGGGGGTCCAACAGGATTGTAAAGGACATGACCTTTAACCTATCCTGAGTCTATGAAGTTGCATTTAGAAGCAGATAGATGCACCTCTAGCTTTAGTTTTGAAGATACTGGGGTGAAGGGGATGCGCTGGGTGACTTCCGTTTGCTGCCCTAGAGCACATCTCCCCTTCTTGACCCTGGTCCATGCCCTGGGTACTGACCCCCACAGGCTGCATCAAGAGCTCCCTTTGGCCTTGGGCCTTGGTTGGCTTCAGGTGATAGGGAGCGCCAGTGAGAGATCAGAGAAGGGTAGGAGGAATCACAGCCTCCAAGGTGTCCACACCCTAATCCCTGGGACCTTGCGTACATGTCACTTTATATGGCAAAAGGGACTTTGCAAAGGTGATTAAGCTGTGGATTTTGAGATGGGAAGATTATCCTGGATTATCTGGGTGAATTCAGTGCAATCACAAGGGCCCCATAAGACAGAGGCAGGAGGATCACAGCTAGGAAGGTGATGTGATGGTGGAAGCAGAGATTGGAGGGATGTGGCCGTGAGTCAGGGAAGACAGGGCGCATCTAGGAGCCAGAAGGAGCAAGGAACAGCTTCTCCCCAGAGTCTTCAGAAGGAACCAGTCCTCCCGACGCCTTGATTTTAGCCTCGCAGGACTCATTTTGGACTTCTGACCTTCAGAACTTTAAACAGTAAGTTTGTGTTATTGGAAGCCACTAAGTTGTTTTGTTTTTTAATTTGTTAGAGCAGCAGTAGGAGACTAATAGAACTAGGAAACTGAGACTAGGGATTCATCACCCGCATCCCCACCCCAAGCTGCCTCCTTAGATGATTTCCATGGGCTGGCACGTCCCCTGCCCTGTCCCCTATACTTCGTCTCCTTATGTTCTGGTCCCTCCCTTCCTGCTTCCCTTCAGGCCCAGGGATAGGCCCTGCATGCTGCCCAGCCTCGCAAACAATCATCTTACCGAACTTCCTCACTGTGTAAGAATTGGAATTTGCCATCTGTTCCCTACTGAGCTGCTGACTGGTCAAAGTTTGACAGCGAGGAAGCCAGGAGAGGCATCTGGGCAGAGACGGACTCATGAGGTTACTTTTGCTCTGTCCAGGATCTGCGTTTTTTTGCTGAATCCCTTTTGGGTCCGGATGAGACAGAAACACATTTTCTCAAATGGTGACCGAAGTTCTCACACACCTGTGCTGTGTTTGATCTTTCAAAGCAGAAAATGTGGTTTTTGTGGAGGATAGGTTTCTTTGGCTTTAAAATGTTAACGGTGAGGAAAGTCTGGGGGAGGGTCAAGAAGATGTTGAAATTTATAATGCGTTTGACTTTAAAATGTTATTAAAACACTACCATTAGAAATTAAAGGAGCGTGGTGAAACTTCTCAGGAAACTTGCTAAGAAAATATATTTTTATAACTGACCATAGAGTGAAGAACTCTTTTGAGTGTGTTCTTATTTATTATGAATGTTTGAAAATAGTACTGAAAGCTCTCTGGAGAGCTGGAATCCCACCCTGTGGAGGAAGAAGAAGGTCTGAGCAAAAGTCCACGTGAAACAAAGCTGGGAAAGGCCTTCTCTTTTCTGGTCGTGCTGTTATTTTGGGGTTATGTGCTGCCCCATCCAGCATCAAGAATGTAATCCTCTGGGACTTCCCTGGTGGCGCAATGGTTAAGAATCCGCATGCCAATGCAGGGGACATGGGTTTGAGCCCTGGTCCGGGAAGATCCCACATGCCACAGAGCAGCTAAGCCCGTGCGCCACGACTACTGAGACTGTGCTCTAGAGCCCGTGAGCCACAGCTACTGAGCCCACAAGCCACAACTACTGAGCCTGTGTGCCACAACTACTGAAGCCCGTGCACCTAGAGCCTGTGCTCTGTAACAAGAGAAGCCACCGCAATGGGAAACCCACACACGGCAACGAAGATTAGCCCCTGCTCGCCGCAACTTGAGAAAGCCCGCGTGCAGCAACGAAGATCCGACGCAGCCCAAAACTAACTAACTAACTAAATAATAACAATAAAAAGAGAATGTAATCCTCTGCTGTGATTTAGTGGTAATTTAAAGTTTCATGCTAAATTTCTGGTGGTCTTCAAAAATATATGACTGACCTTTAGAGCATTTTCACGTAATATTCTCGTGTGTAATTGATTTAAAAGAGCTGCCATAGGTAGGTAGGTAGGTAGAAAGAAAGAAAGAAAGAAAGATAGATAGATAGATAGATAAAGTAGGTAGATGGATGGATGGATAGATAGGTAGGTAGGTAGGTAGTTAGATAGATAGATAGGTAGATAGCTAGAGATAGGATAGAAAGATGTGTATAAAATACAAACGATGTGTTTGTCCTTCTGACTTTTGGTCCGGGTCCCCAGTTTTCAGTTACCTAGACTCTCAGGATGCATGCCATGGCATCCTGGGTGCTGTGAGAGGAGACAGACGATGCGGGTGCTGGATTCTGACCCACCCACAGCTCAGTGACCTCTGAGCATTTGGTCATTTCAAATGCAAGGGCTAGGGGCTTCCCTGGCGGTGCAGTGGTTGAGAGTCCGCCTGCCGATGCAGGGGATACGGGTTTGTGCCCCGGTCCGGGAAGATCCCACGTGCCGCGGAGCAGCTGGGCCCGTGAGCCATGGCCGCTGAGCCTGTGCGTCCGGAGCCTGTGCTCTGCAACGGGAGAGGCCACAACAGTGAGAGGCCCGCGTACCGCAAAAAAAAACAAAAAAAAACCCCCAAAAAAACAAATGCAAGGGCTACACGTGACCACAGTTACTTTCCAACACACGATTTTTTAAAGTATTTTATGACTTTTGAACAGAAAAAAGTGCTCATGAGAAGACCAAGTAGGAGGGATGAGTTCTCGGAACATCACAGTCACCAAATTCCATGGGACAGGAGTCCCTCAGTGTGCAGCGCCCAGAGGTCCTGTCGGGCTGGACTCTGTGGGGTGTGGACGAGCGGGGCTTAGTGGACCAGACGTGGAATTGGGATAGTGGGAGGAGGAACTGGGGGCACTGGGCAGCAGTGCCACCAGCGGGGCTGCTCCAGTGGATGGCCTAAGGGACTGCATCCCTTTCATGTCCCAGGTCCTCTCACCACGGTGTCTGTGACTGCACAGCTGGGTGCAGGTGAGCAAGAGACAGGTAGGGCTTCTGCAACAGAGGAGCAACTTCAGTGGGACAGCTCTTGTCTGTCCTGTCACCCAAGTGCACTCATGTGGTGGGATTTCTCAGTTGTTGCTGAAATGGAATTAGTATTCCATTGGTAATGGAACAGCACTTTTTCTGTTCAGAAGTCATAAAATACGAAAAAATCGTGTGTTGGAAAGTAACAGCTGCTGTCTCACTCCCCATCTCCTAAAACTGGAGGGAGCACAGTAACACTCCATCCGACATCTCCCCAATCTCTATAGATGACCTTGAGTTTGTTCCTAGGTCCACCACACTCTGCAAAATTGGTCTCTTAATATCCACAGCCATCTCCTTGAAAGACTTATTGCCTAAGTTTCATGCGCAGGATTTAGCAAAACACATGAATAATTCCTAACTTATTTTGGTTTGCGAAACCAAGGGTCTGAGAATCTTAAATAAATATCAATCCTCTGGCACCTCACTAAATGAACTCTCTTTTCTGTTTCCTTTGCTGCCTAATGCTCTCAACCTTTGATACCTCTCCCCTTCCTTCCTAATTATTTCACCTGGAAATGCTGCTTTTAAAGTATATTTCCTGGCTTCTCAGACTTTCCATATTAATATTCTCTTAAGTCCTGTATCTTGGAGGCGGCCCATCCGTCTTTCCTGGGCTGCGTATTTGCTGACATTCTCTTTCTGTCCTTCACTCCGAAGTTTGCTCTGTAAGATGCTTCTGGTTCCAACACTTGGTGCCAGGCTGCTTTGAAATCATGACTGAAAACTTAACCATTTTGCTGAAAGTGTATTTCTTTAGTGAAGTCTCCAGTGACAGATGGTCCATTGCACTTTTCTCTCGCCCATGGAATATCCCTGTAGTGATAGACAGGAAATGCAAGGAACGCTTTCTTGGTGGACTTTGGGTTTGACTTCTTTACTTGTCTCCTTCGCTTGCTGGAAGTCCTTTAGGTGATGGCTGTGTCCTAGAGAACTGGGTTGGCAAAGCATTTCAACCGCTGTCAGCAGGTGTGAGTTAAAATGTGATAATGAAGTAAAGGTATTTAAAGTTCCAGATAACTTAGTGTGGAGTCAGTCATGTGTGCTTAACTGTCCAATTTAAGCGTGTGTGTGTGTGTGTGTGTGTGTGTGTGGCTTTCAGTGTTCTGAGATGACTGACATTTTTACTTGGGATGGATTTCATGATTTAGATAGAATTACACATATTTCCCTTAAACTCTTTGGCCCAAATTGTGTTGGAAGTTTCAGAAGCGTGATTTTCAGTTGAGAATCCTCTTACTTATGGTTCTACCCCTTGAGAGCAGCTAACACTCGACATTCATGCATATTTTCAGCAGCATTAGGACAGGTACAAATTCATTTACCCAATTTGTTGGACACCTGAAGACATTCTTTACATTTTGCTTCTAAAAGAAATGAGGGGAAAAGAAAAGAAATGAGGGCTAGAGATGGTGAGAAGGAGTAAGGAAATAAATAAATGTACTTATTTTGAGAAAGTGAAACCCTAAATGATGGCAGCAGGGCCGAAAGTGAACAGAAGCCAGCTTGCAAAAGAGCAATATTTTTATCCTCAGATTTGCTGCTGCTCTTTTTTTTCCATCTGGAAAACCTTTCCATCTTCATGAGTAGCTTATAAGACGTGATTGTCTGAGACTGCAGAGTCACGTAGATATTTCCAGGGTACATAGCCTTTCCTCACGCCCCTGTGAGGATGGATACAAATTGCACAACTGTTCTCTCTTCACAGAGTTTTCAGAATGGGTTCTGGGAAACATCGGGCCACGTGCAAAAGGAGGAGTGGCCTTGGGGAGGCCAAAGGCACCCATCACGGCCCCAACTTCCCACCCTCCTCTCTCCCGTGGGGAAATCCCCACTGGGCTGGCCCACCTGACAGCGCCCTCTCCTGACTCCTTGCTTCCTGTCTCATCTTCAGCCGCCTTCACTTGCAAGTTTCTGGAGTTTCTTAACTGGGTCTTTTAAATGGTTTGCAGAGGGTATGTGTACTCCTCTGAAACTGCCTGACAGAAGTGTGTGCGTGTGCGTGCGTGCGTGTGTGTGCGTGTGTGTGTGTGTGCGTGTGCGTGTGCATGCGTGCAGTTTCCTGGGGAGAGGCTCAGACATCTTCATCATGTGTTCAAAGGATTCTCAGAACCAGGAAAGGTAATAATGACTTCTTTTTAAACCTGTTCAGCTTGGCCCCTCTCAGTGACATTAGATTCACATTTCATCCAGCCTAGTAACTTGAGTGTGCGTTGTCCACGCAAAAGGCTGCGGTAGCCGGGCGGGTAAAGTAAATGGTGGGCATAGGTGATGCACAGGACAGCAGGGCGTGGTCGGGCCTACAGTCAACTTGGAGACAGGTGGCCAGTTCGCCGCCGCCCTAATTCAGTTTAAAACCTTACATTCTGTTCAACAAATACAACTCAGCCCACTGGGTTGCCATTTTTGATCACTTCTGCTTGTTGATGGCCAGAAAGAAAGATTGTCTTCTTACCTTCATTTTCTGTTTATCTGTTAGGAATGTGGCACCAAGGCAGGTGGGTGGGCAAGGACTTGGTGACGGCAGATCCCATCAGACACTATCTTGACATGACTTACGAGGATTAAATCCCCTCAAGGCGTTCCATTAACTCTAGAACGCAGGAGAGAATTCCTAACATGGCCTGTTAGCTGGCCTATACCTACCTGTCCAGCTTTCTCTGGGTGACCCTTCTCGTCTTTCACTAAGCTGTAGATTAATGTCTTCGTCCTAAGTGCACCTGGCTTTTTTGCACAGTGGAGTCGTTATGTTCTTTCCTCCACCCGGTAAAACTCTATCTTCACTTTGCTGGCTAATTCCTGTTCATCCTCTAGGTTTCAGCTTCCAGGTGACATCCTCAGGTGAGAGTTCTCTGGCTCTGTAGGTCTAGGGTTGGAGAGCACCCTACTCTTTAACCCTGAAGTATTTATAATATAAATAAAGTTAGTGTGCTTTTAAAAGGATCGCTTTCCTCACTAGACTGTAAGCTCCGTGAGGGCAGGGATCACATGAATCATTTTGCTGCTTTAACTTCCAGCTCAGTGCCCGGCACACAGTAGGTACAATACTCATCCTTGAATGAGTGAATGAATAAGAGCATTGATGACTAGACATGAACAGAAACCTGGAGACCAGCTGAGCTCGTGGATTCGTGGATGGTGGAGCATTGGTGGGGTCACCGTACCCTAAGGTCTGATTCTCAGTGTCGTAGGTCTCTGAGCCTGAAGAGAATGTCTGTCAGACCTTAGTGATTGATGGACCCACCCAACCTCATAGGAGAGACCAGTGTCTGAACCCGAATGCTGACTTTGGGATTGATAATTGATAATAAGATGATAACTGCCATGTGGTCAGAATGCTTAGATCAGCCCACTCAATGCACTTCCTCATTAGACATCAGTCAACATGGAGGGGCAAGAGGACCCAGGGCAGATCCTGAGAGAATACAGGAGAACAGGAAGGCACAGAGTAGAGAGCGCATGTCTCTAGGTAGGGGCCACCGCGGTCACTGGAGCTGCAGAGCTCATGGTGATTGGACAGATCAGTGGGGACTCCCTTCCTTTTAACAGTGTTGGGAAAAAACCTGACGAGTTATATCTCTCAGTTGATTCTTTTTCCAGACTCCATGCTAACTAAGGGCTAATAATGAGTGTTGTCTGTCCTCAAAAAAAAAAAAAATTAAAAAGGACAATGTGATTCAACAGATACTAAGCCTTCATGTTCATTGTCAAGCCTTTATCTGATAGCAAGACCTGCCCTTTCTGCTTTTGACCTAGGAGTCGCAGTGACTTCTGTGATTTCTGCAGATGCCTGATCTAATCTGATGTGAAGTGATTCCCATAAACTTTAAGAGGGTGAACTTATCTTGCACTTCTGATTCTTATCCTGTGTTCTAAGTAACTTATTAACAATTACTAAACAACTGTTGATTGAATACATGCTGTTTGAAAGACACTGTTTTTATGACTTACTGTTTACATTACTAGGTAAATGATGATGGAGAAATAGAGGCTATGATATTATTTAATTTGGGTTGAAGTTCATTGGATATAAAATTTCTAGCAGGTATAAAAACATTTGCAAACAAATAACTTCTCATAGTAGAAGAGATGCGGTGGAATAAATGATCAAGAAGCAAATCTACGTTCTTTGAAAATTGCTATGGTACTAACCATCAGTATATCATGTAGCAACTGGTAAAAGAATATTCCTTCATCTTTTGAGCTCATGTAAAAGCACTTTGCTTTTCTTCCAGGACTGTGAAGCAGCACAAAATTGATATCCCTTAAAGCAACCTTACCGATTTTCTGTCTGAGATCCCATTTCGCAACCAAAATACTTTCACGTTCACCATGCGGATGAGAGCGGAGGTATCACGTACACTTAGAATTTTGGAAACTGCAGTTACAGGAGAAATCAACAAGTGTGCATTTGTTTTTTCTTTCTAGACTCTGACGTACAGCACAAGAGCACAGCCTTCACAGCTGTGACAGTATTATGTTTTTATATGCATTGAGAAGGCTCTTCAATTGATGCCGAGTCCCTTGCTGCAAGGACAGTGTCCCCATGAACTCTCCAGGGGACTACAGCCTCACGTATTTTGTGTGTAGGACAATGCAAAATAGACAGCCTGATTTTAGGTAACTGCCTTTGGCTGTCACATAGTAAAAGGGTACATGGATGTCAAGCAGGCAGAAGCAATAACGACGTGCCGTGGTTCTCTCATACACTTCATGTCATTTAAGACTCGTCATGTGATGCCAGGATAAAAAGTTGACAAGTCAGTATCCAATCAACTTGTTTTGACAGATGGCTACATATCTAATTTACTTAATTAACAGGCTAACAGAATAGGCCCTCTACCAAACCCTCCACCCCCTCCCCACAAAGAAGATATCAAGTCCTAATCCCTTCAAGCTGTAAATATTGTAAAATTTGGGAAAAGCACTTCTTTTCAGATGTGATTAAGTTAGGAACTTTGAGATGGGGAGATTATCCTGGATGATGATCCCTAAATGCCGTCATAAAATCCCAAAAGAGAGAGGCAGAGGTGCTTTAAAACATACAGAGGAGAAGGCAATGTGAGGATGGAAGAGGGAACAAGGACACTGCTGGCCTTGAAGATTGGAGTGATGTCGCCACACGCCATGGCAACACTAGAGCACATGGCAGCAGTAGAAACTGCAGGGGGCCAAGAAATGAATTCTGTCCTGGAGCCTCTGGAGAGTTCAGCTCTTCTGACGTCTAGACTGTGGCTCAGTGACACTGATTTAGCACTTCTGACCTCCAGAACTCTGAGAGAATATATTTCTGTTGTTTTATGTCACTGCATTTGTGGGACTTGCTTAAAGCAGCCACAGGAAACTAATACAGCTAGGATCCGGCATGTCAACTGCTTTAGCATTTGAAATCTTGAAAATGTTGTAAGTTCATACGATAGGAGAATTTGGATTTCATTTTCTGCTCTGCTACTAACACCTAGCTCACTTTCTACCTCTAATCTGTTTTTCAGGTAAGAAAGCTCAGATTCAGAAAAGCTAAAGAACTCACCATATCTTTTTTATAGTCAGATTTTTTTTTCTTGGCAAAAGGGGGCATTTGTTATATTACTCACTAAATGTTCTCCTATTTACATTTCAGCTTTAAAATGTTGTATTCTTTTTCTGACATCTTGCTGGCTTGCTGGTTCCATATTCCTTGACACAATATTCAATTCTGATTTTAGTTCCATGTAACCAAAAGGACTGTACAATCCACAGAAACCTGGAACTATAACCATTAGAATTAAATTACCATGGGGGACTGTCCTGATGATTTTTACAAAGGCATAGGACAAATGTGCTTTGGGGGTTGTGTTGGCACTCTGTTTAGAGATGGACCCTCTCACTACACCCGTGACGACACCAGCCGTTTTCATAGCTTAAAATTGCAACATGAGTTTTAGCTTCCAAAGGCAATTTGATTTCTTACAAAGGTGAGACAGAAAAGTATGGAAAATGCTAAAATTTAAAACAAATAGGGCCTACAAGGAGTAAATACCCTCAAGGAACCTGTGTTTCTTACTTAAAATGGTATAGTACACAATGAAAGAGCAGAATTGTCATAGCAAACATTTTAAAACTTTAAACTGTACCATGATTCCTCAGTACTGTCTAACATAATACTTCTGGAGAGGCCATCAAATCAACCTCCATTCTGATAATACAGAATCATTGTATTTTTATGGCTCTATAGTTGACAAGAAAAGAAGTGATAACAATTTTCAGAAATGTAGGTGGATTTTTTTTGAGATAGGAGGTTTTATTGATGCTGATGGGGGTAGGAGGGGCCCCCAGGAGCCCTTTGGAGATCTCTAGGTGGACAGGTATTGTCCATATATATTAGCTATTAGCAATATGAAAATAGTCCTTATGGAACTTGTATGTTGCACAAGATACAACTTAAAGTTGGCTATGTGTCAGTTTCCTTCCACGTGTTCTTGACTTGTGGATTGAAGTGCTTCTATATTACATAGATTCAATGTACCCAACCTGGTTGCTGGTTTATGGGGGATGTATTTTTAGGTCTTTTCAATAATTAGATATTACTTAGTTTACATTTAGATATTGCTTTATAATAATGATTTCATATTAGCTCATGGCTAATTTTAAACCCTCCATTGAGAACATTTGGGATGATGAACGTTAAAGGATGATAGCATGATGCTTTTATTTATTTATTTATTTTTTGCGGTACGCGGGCCTCTCACTGCTGTGGCCTCTCCCGTTGTGGAGCACAGGCTCCGGACGCGCAGGCTCAGCGGCCATGGCTCACGGGCCCAGCCGCTCCGCGGCATGTGGGATCTTCCCGGACCAGGGCACGAACGCGCGTCCCCCTGCATCGGCAGGTGGACTCCCAACCACTGCGCCACCAGGGAAGCCCTAGCATGATGCTTTTATTAACAAGCAAAGGAAGTGAAGCCACTTTGGTGAAATGTCTGTTGGTAGCCATAGCTGCTGTTCACATTTCTTGCTTATAAGTGACTCATCATTGACTATGCGAGGAAAAACTATATTCGACCATCATATCCCAATGGAATAACTCAATATAGTTGTATTAACAAAATTTATTTAAATCTCACTTTCGGTATAATATTATACCTAGTTTTGATTTTGATACTATCTCAATGAATTTGATTGTTTTGAATTTGTGGAAATGGTCAAGCTCTCAGGGCTTAATAAGCTAGCATATACTGTTTTTAATTTCCTAATACTTCAGCATGGATCAGCCTCTAGACCTTTCTAAATATTTATAATTTCTGGGCATTTGATTAATTGGTGCTTAAATATTAAATGACTTTGAATGGCCTTTGTACATGGTTCATTCACTCAACTGAAGCCAAACTTCTAACCTGAATTTAGGTTATTTTATACTCTATTACACTCGAGCCAAAGTTTGCTTACTATACTATATCTTCATTAAATTACATATATCTGCAAAGCAGACAGCAAAACACTTATGTAACAATAAACAACGTTAAACACTGATTAAAGTTCATGAAATCACTACCCATATTTCTGCTTGAGTAGCTTTATGAAGATTATTTAATACAAGAAGAATCTACCTACTAAAGATTCCTCATTCTGAAGTTACACATATATGTATGAACTCATCAGATGATCTCCAGTGTCAGATAATAGAGCAGTGTTTAGATTTCCATTTCATACATTGATAGACGCACTATGCTTCTTGCTGCAGTATTAGTCCATCTGTCAATAAGAATACTGCTAGTGGTGAGAAATTATTTGTTAGTTAATCAAACTATATTATACAATTAAGTTTTCTCCAGCAGCGTTCTTCTCTCAAGAGTGGTATAAAAAAAAAAATCCAAGTAAACATTTCAATGAAAACAACCTAAATGGTAGTTCAAACTATAGATGAAAATTAAAAACTAAAGTCTTCTAAAGTATAATTGAGATGAAATCCTCTTCCTGGGAATTGCAAGGTAAAATAAACTCAGATTCTTGGACTAAATTACTCTTTCCAGAGGCAGAGAAATGATAAGTTCTTAGAAGAGAAGGAGCGGAATGGTAGCCAAAGTATATAGATTTGGAAGACTGTTTAAAGATGACACTGAATGAGTGTTTTGGGCCATGGTGAATTAAGCATATCATACGTCATCTCCAGGTGAAGCTTCCACTGCTTAGTTTTATGAGACAATTTGAGTGGTTTGTTTCAAAGTTTCAGAGTAACTGAAAGGAATTTACTGAGGGCATAATATATCTTTGGGTTTCATGTGAGTGGGCCTTTGGACAGAGAATGTAGCGTGTTAAATTAGTTTCATCGCCTTGCTGATTCTGATGGATAGATGGGTATAGAGTCTCATTAATGTATGTGGCTAACAGATGTTACTCAAGCTGTCTATGGCATCAGGCACAGATGGGCTGGATATGTAGCCTGCCAATAAGACAATACAGTTGTCCCTTGGTAGCCGCAGGGGATTGATTCCAGGACCCCCATGAATACCAAAATCCTTGGCAGCTCAAGTCCCTTATATAAAATGGCGTGCGTAGTATTTGCATGTAACCTATGCATCTCCTCCAGTAGACTTTAAATCACCTCTATATAACTTACAATATCTAATGCAATGTAAATGCTACACAAATAGTTATAATGCTATATAAACAATTGCTGGTGCGCAGCAAATTCAAGTTTTGCTTTTTGAAGCCTTCTGGGATTTTTTCAAATATTTTCAATCCATGGATGCAGAACCTGTGGATATGGGTGGCTGACTGTAGATGGACTTTGCCCCCAAGACTGTTCTCATTGACTACAGAAGTACAGTTGGCCAACAAATGCCTGAGGCTATCCAAAATAAAAGTTTGAAGTTCAACACTGGAAAGAATTAAATTCTACAAATGTCACCTGAGTGTATGCTAAGGGTAAGGCATGGTGTGTAGCGTGTTTTCAAGCTCTTTATGATTTATAGCATGTGTGCAAGTAACTCTAACACAACTCAAAATACAAGGTTCATCATGAAGATAAGGACAAAATCCCTTTGGAAAAGGTAAAATCTTAAGGGCAGGCTTTATAGAGGAGAATGAATCCAAATGGGGTCTTGAGCCATGGTAGGATTTATGTAGGCAATCCTCCTGATGACATCCTAGGTGAAAGGAGCCAGGTGAATGTGTGACAGAGGCAGGAACATTGGGCATGTTCAAATCAGTACCTAAATTGCACAGAGGGCTTAGGAGTGAAGCAGAGCATGAAACAGAACAGGTCGTTAGGCCCCTGTTATGGACGACGTTTAAGGCTATGCTGAGAATTTGGTTCTGTACATGGTAGTGAATGCAAGTTTGTGTGCCTGACACACAGTGAAGCCAAAAAATGTTGGAGTTTGGAGCAGAGAAAAGTTTATTGCAGGGCCACGCAAGGAGATGGATGACTTGTGCCCCTAAACCCCAGACTCCTCAAAGAGTTTCAGCAAAGCACTTTCAAGACCAGGTGAGGGAAGGGCATGGTTAGTTGTTGCAAACCTCTTGGTGCAGGAATCGTTTGTTCTTGCAGCTGTCCACATAGATCAGGTCAGGATGTTCCTCTAACCTCCCACAGGACAAATGTTATTCTCTGTTCTGCAACTTTTTATCTCTGTGAATGGACTGTTAAAGGTCAAAGCCTTGAGAACGGGCTCTCCTGTATATTTCAGGCTGTAGGCAACATTTGTTTACAAAATGTGCAGAGCCAGCGTGACTAAGCACAAACAATAGGACACAAAGGTTAAAAAGCAAAAGGAACAGATCCAATATGGAGTCAGATTTGTTCTTCCCTATTACATATACAAAGAGTATCCATCAGAGATTTTTGAGCCGGAAGATAATCTGATCAGTGTAATGTTTTAGGAGATAACTTGTGTGGCAGTGTGGAAGAGGTTTTAGGGGTGACATCAGCCCCATGACTAAGACATCCTTCATCTATGTCTCCCCCTCAACAACAAGAATTTGGCATCCATCTGTGGGCAAAAGTGTCTTGTGGGAGCAGTGGGGTCCAGCACCACACACCGAGGGAAGTGGGAGTAGCCTCGTTCACCTGTGCCCTTGGCAACAGGCACCACACCTTGGTCCTGGCTGTGGACCCTGCAGTGGCCCATGGAATGGCTCCAGTGCCACTTGCCTATGATCTGGGAACTGCTGGAGAGCAATTTCAGAAAATCACCCACAGTTGAGAATGCCTTTGTAAAAGTCTAGGTTTCCAGTGTAGAAGTTCCAGCACCCTGTTGGAACCCCAAAATGTAAGTTTGGATGCATTGGAGAGGGTCAGAGGGACAGTTTGATTTTACCCACATCACTCCTCCCCCATGGCATCACAGCTCAGAGAATCACGGCTTCTTGCCTGTGATTCCTCCCTCAGGGGAAAGTGAGAGCATGTGAGTGCCCAGGGGTGCGGGATGCTGCCCAAGAGACCATGGCTCTCTCACCCTGTCCAGAGCACTGACCCAGGAGTGGGTGGAAAGAGGCTGGGAGAGCAGCAGATGGGACTCTCAGAGGACATTAAAGGGACTCGGATCCTACTAGCCGTGTCGCAGACTCCAACAGGAAGCCCACCCACGAGCTCCTGGGATGCCTTGCCCGTGGATCCCCCAACTGGTCCGCAGACACCCCAACACTCCTTGCATCTGACCCATACCCCTTCTCTCCCATCCTGTGGCCAGCTCCCTGTGCGTGCCCTCAATGGCAGCAGCAAGAACAAGCTTTGGCAGATGACCGCTGGGCGTACACAGAAAGCCGGCTTGAGTCTGCAGACCAGGGAGAGACCACCAACTTGAGCTTTACTGCCACCCTTGGGAGAACACATAGTAGGATCCCAAGAGAGCATAGAAGCTTAAGAATTCTGCCAAAAGAGGAAGCAAGCAGAGTGGAGCAGGTGGAGCCTTTGCAGCTCTAAGACAAGCAGATGGCCATCAGGTACATGGGAAGATGCTCCGTATCACTCATCATCAGGCAAATGCAAATCAAAACCACAATGAGATGACGCCTAACACGTGTCAGAATGGCCATCATTAAAAAGATGACAAATAACAAGTGTTGGCAAGGAGATGGAGAAAAGGGAAATCTTGTGCACTGTTGGTGGGAATGTGAAGTGGTGCAGCCACTATGGAAAAGATTATGGAGATTCCTCAAAAAAACTAAAAATAGAACTGCCATATGATCCAGCAATTCCACTTCTAGGTATACATCTAAAGGACATGGAATCACTATCTTGCAGTGATATCTACACACCCATGTTCATTGTAGCATTATTCACAATAGTGAAGACTGGAAGCAACCTGAGTGCCCATCTATGGATGAATAGATGAAGAAGATGTAGTATACACACACAATGGAATATCATGTAGCCGTGAGAAGGAAAGACTTCCTGCCATTTGTGACAATATGGATAGACCTTGAGGGCATTATGCTAAGTGAAATAGGTCAAACAGAGAAAGGCAAATACTGTATGATGTCACTTATATATGGACTCTAAAGAGCCAAAATAATGGAAACAAGGAGTAGAATGGTGGTTGCCATGGGCTGAACAGGGGGTAAATGGAGAGATGTTGGTCCAAGGGTACAGGCTTCCAGTTATAAGATGCATTAAGTTCTGGGGATCTAATGGGCTGCATGGTGACTGTAGTTAACAACACTGTATTGTACACCTGAAAGTTGCTAAGAGAGCAGATCTTAAGTGTTCTCACCACAAAAAAGAAATGGCAGTTTTGTGAGGAGCTGGCAGTGTTAGCTCACACTGATGTGATAATCACTTCGAAATATATACACGTATCAACTCATCACATTATACATCTTAAACTTACACATGTCATCTGTCAATTATATCTCAATAAAACCAGAAAATAAATAAATACATACTTTTAATCTGCCATTATTGTTATTATCACCTATGTTTTCCATGACAAGATCAGGGATGGAATCGAATCCGTTTGTTACCATATGGTTTGAACCTCAGAATTACAAAATAAATGTTTCTTAATGATCAATTGCACAAGTCTAGACATGATAATAAGTATTTTAGCAGTGGGATACCCTGATGTTCAGATTCTCAAATGGGTACTTGGCCAGGTGCAAATGTAACCATAGCCTATTTTAGAGCAATTTTTATAGCCAGGAATATTTTATGTGATCATTTCCATTGACCTTGGAATTGAAGATTCTACTAAGTTGTCATACAAAGGTTATTGTGGTCATGTGAGTTGGAAGAATGGTGTGAAAAGAAGACAAAGAAATAACCTAAGTTATATTTGAAGAATAGGATGTATTATTTTATAGCATATGCATTACAACAGGTTTATAATTTGAAGGTAAAATCAGAGCTAGATGTCCTTGTGGGCTGTTTATTCATATTTTAAGGGAGAGAATACCATTCTCTAATGTATCATGAGATGACATTAACTTTCCCACCCATTAGCCTGTGTTGATTGAATAGTCCTAAATGTTCAGGTGCAACCTCTTGAAAATGAAGCAGAAGTGAAGAGAATAATACAACAGTCTCGTTGGTGGATAAATTAAAGAAAAATAAACTTGTTTTTCTAGGTAACATATAACTTGGAAATTTTCTGATGCAATATTATAATGCCAAAAATATTAAAACTGTGGGCAATACTAAGAGCTTTAAGAGTCATCTTGTTCTGATATCTGACCAGTAAAGAAAAATTTTACTGTGAAAACTTTACAGAAAAATTATAGTACTTTCCCCCATTAATGGAATTATGAATTCAAAACTGTTCTTTGCAATTTCTGCCAAATTTAAATGGTAATAGTATTTTCTATCTCATACTTATTTCATTACAGATTGGTTGGAAAAGTCTTTCAAAATTTCTCTTGAATGTATCCTCTTCTCTCCATGCTCGTTTTCACCATTCAGGCTGTGCTCTAAAAAAAATAAAAATAAAAGTTCGAATTGTTTTAGTGACCTCTTCAAAGTTCTTCCACTTCCAATGCCTTCTAGAAGATCCTTGACTTAGTTCGAACCCCTATAACAAAAATATCATGGACTGTTGGCTTATAATCAACAAACATTCATTTCTCCCAGTTCTGGAGGCTGGAAGTCCAAGGTCAAGGTGCAGGCAGATGTGGTGACTGGTGAGGGCCTCTTCCTGGTTCAAAGATGGCGTTTTCCCACTGCGTCCTCATGTGGCGGATGGGGGCACCAATCCCACTCATGAGGACTCCATCCTTATTACCTAATAACCTCCCAAACATCCCCCCCAATACCATAACACTGGGGATTAGGTTTTACATGCAAATTTGGGGGGGATTACAAAACATTTATTCTGTAGCAATTTTGCTGAGCTACTGTTTCTCAGCACTACTTTTATCTTGTCACCTTCCTCTTCTAGAATCCATTATTACTCCCTTTTTTTTGTTCTGTCTCACCCAGTAGTTGTTTCTTCACATTTTCATGCTCCGCAGCCCAGTCCCATCCCATCCATCTAATGTAATCTTTATCATTCATCACTTTTATTCTCATTCACCGTGGCACTCCCAGCCCCATAATTGCAAACACTTCTGCCCTCTCTGTGCCATGCCCGAGAGCTCTCCTTCCTGCTTTGATCATGCTGTCAGCTCCATGCCCTTTGCCCCCTGGACCCCCTACTTGTCTAGAACTATTCCATCCTTCAAAGCCTTCTTGTTGCAAGCTTGGTCATAACCCACAAACAAGAATCTGCTCTCAGGAATTCTCTTGCTACAGCAGTGATGGAAAGGACCCTGCCACACGGCAAGTACAGACTCCAAATTCCTGGCAACTTTCAAGGTTTGGGAGGTCACAGCTGAGGCTCAGTTTTCATGCCTACTGCAGGACTTTTGGGAAATCAGGATGAACTACCTTGTATCTTATCTGCAAGGGAGCTTCATGGCTTAGAGTGATGAATTATTTAGGAGTGATAGTTGAGTTCTGGAATTCATGGCTATTATAATGCTTACAGGATTTCTAGACTAACCCAGTAGAACCACAGCTATCATTCTTTCATTCGGTGAAGATGTAGTAAATGAGCTTTACGTGAGATGTAAGTTTTAAAAATGCAGTGAGCCTTAGGCTTGGAAATATTTGAATTTTTAAATGGGAAAGTGTTGTATTTTACTGAGTATTAAATAAGTCTTTAGTAATGTACACATATAGAGAAATAATAGAGAAGGAATTTATGTTCTTTAACATTTAAAAAATTTTTATTTTTATCAAAGTATAGTTGCTATATAATGTTATATAAGTTACAGGTGTACGGTATAGTGATTCACAATTTTTAAAGGTATATTCCATTTATAGTTATTATAAAATATTGGCTATATTCCCCATGTTGTACACTATATCCTTGTAGCTTATTTTATACCTAATAGTTTGTACCTCTTACTCCCCTCTCCCTATCTGCCCTTCCCCCCTCCCCTCCCCCCACTGGTAATCACAGTTTGTTCTCTATGTCTGTGAGTCTGCTTCTTTTTTGTTACATTCACTAGTTTGTTGTATTTTTTAGAGGAATTTATGTTCTTGAGAATATACATGTTATTTTCTGGGCTTGGCCAAAACATGACTGTGGGATTAATGCTTTCTGCAAAACAAATAACTATGTGTTATAATTATTCAAAGGAAAATATTAAAACTGAAAATGTATCAACTCCTAATACTTGTTTTTAAACAAATCAGCTCTTAATATGAAGCAATAACTTCCTTCTCCCTCTCATTTTCTTTTAGTGTCCTATGGCTTCATTTGTGTGCTATTTAATTTATTTATTCAATTTTCGGCTGCGTTGGGTCTTCGTTGCCGTGCGTGGGCTTTCTCTAGTTGCAGTGAGCGGGGGCTGCTCTTTGTTGTGGTGCACAGTCTTCTCATTGCGGTGGCTTCTCTTGTTGCGGAGCACAGGCTCTAGGCGCACGGGCTTCAGTAGTTGTGGCTCGTGGGCTCAGTAGTTGTGGCACACAGGCTTAGTTGCTCTGCGGCATGTGGGATCTTCCCGGACCAGGCCTCGAACCTGTGTCCCCTGCACTGGCAAGAGGATTCTTAACCACTGCGTCACCAGGGAAGCCCTTGTATGTTATTTTAGAAATGCTGTGCTTCTCCTGAACCTTTTTAAGTGGCCAGAAATTAAGGGTAATTGGGTATTTCTGCAAGACACAGTAAAGAACATTTTTTATATAAAAGGCAAGAGTTAGAGGTAGGGTTTTCTTTCTGTGGTCACAAAACTGAAAGCCAATATCACGCTACCTACTTGATAAATCATATTAAAGTTACCAACTGTATTGTCTTTGGCTTTTCCTAAAATTCCCTTCCCCTGATGTGGAACCAAAACAGAAGCTAAGGCAATGCATTCAGGCAGTGCAGTCATCTGTTTCCAGTGGGAGACCGCTGCATCAATGAGAATTTTAGATCTACTCATTTACTTTCCTGAGACTTAAGTTACCACCTCTGACCAGTTCTCCTTTTGAGGTTTGGACATGCAAAAAAGGAGAGGGTCTCCTTTCACAGTTTTGAATTGACGACCCCGCACTCCACTCCCTCCCACCAGTTTCTTTTTTGGAATTTGCATATTCTCCCTTGTACTTTAAAAAGAAGTTCTTATTTGTTTGTTTGTTTGTTTTTTTATTCAAAAAATGGTCCTTGTCAGCAATTCAGCTTGCATAAATTGGTGACAGATGCACCTTTTATAGCTGTGTACCCGCTCAGGAGTGCTTTGTGCCAGGCAATTCTTATAGGCCGGGACGCCGGCCAACGTCAGAAGAAGCACCATAAACTGATAAAAACAGAAGTGCGTTGCAGAAGCTGGCAGCTCACACACGGAAAGGCCATTTCTTATGCATTTTGGGAGGGTGTTAGCAAGGTGCCGGTCAATTATCGCTGTTGATTACATGGGAATATTTGGAAACTTCTCAAGTGTGGATTTTTTTTTTCCTTCAAATGAGCCAAAGGAAAGATTACAGGGGGATTGTGAGAGCTATCCTCTCAAAGTTTAGTGCAAATAAATAAAAATTTAATGCAGCCATAAGGAGAATATGAGCTGCGGGCACAACAGCAGATGTGAATAATGAATGAGATTGATGCATATTCTGTTTGGAATAATTGTTTTTAAAACGAGTCGTTCACAAAATGTTTCATCTAGGAGAGCTGGTGGCTTTGAGGCCCCAGTGGTGCTTGTATCTGACGGCGACCTCTTGCTGGCAGACACCATGGAGTTTCTGAATTGAAAGAGCATCCATTTTACAGTTGTGCAAACCGAGTCATGGAGCGTGGTGACCCACAGGCTCTCTTTTTATCGCTGGAATGTGTGCGATTGATTGAGAGGGGTGGGCAGGTTTCGAGTTCAAGGCCAAGTTGAGAGGCCACCCGAGGCCCTGCAGCCTCTTCGAGGCCTCAGTGTGCCCATTCCACGCCATGAGCATCTTTAGTGAAGCTCTGGATCCTGTTCACAGCACACAATCAAATGCCCATCTGATGGCTGGAACCATAACCATCACTCTGTGTTCACACAGAATCAGCCAAGTTTTAAGCTCATTGAAAGAGATCATGTGCCCCAAAGTGATGCCTTTGGTTTTTCAAGTTGAATTCTGCTTGTTCCAGCCATTTCCGGGGGGCAGTGGGGTATCTTATTCTATTTCTATCTCGAATGGTACAGCTTACCCTGCATTTGCTTCTTCTAAACCAGGAAACACTGAGTGCAAAGGATTCCTTGATTGCCTAACAGACTGCTTAGGTTAGTTGTGTTAAAAGATAAACTGAGACATGTTAAAAATCTTGAGTATATTTGAGCAAAAATTGATTTGAATTGGGCAGCATCCCATCTAGCTGAAGAAAGGAGTCCTGAGGAGCTGCACAAAATCGAAAACTTTTATGGGCAGAAGGGAGTGGAAATGAGGAGATTACACTGGCACGAAAGTGGGTTGGTTGTTTCAAAGTTACTTTCCTTTAGAGGAAGGCAGGTGTCTATCAGGCAGTTGACGTAACTAGAGCTGATCAGGTGATTCCTGACTGACTGGCTTGAGATTCCATTTCTGAGAGAGGCCGAAACTGTAATTAAGTCTGTTTGTTAACATGGGGCTTAGCATAAGCGACTCAGTTTGGGGCCTGTTGTTTTTAACAGTTTCCCCCTTTTGATCAGATTGTCAGGCTAATGAAGAGGTGTGATCAAAATTTAAGACCCGAGTTCTTCTCCCAGCTACTGCTCTGAAGTTCTTGTAGGTTTTTTTTTTTTTTTTGCGGTACGCGGGCCTCTCACTGTTGTGGTCTCTCCCGTTGCGGAGCACAGGCTCCAGACGTGCAGGCTCAGCGGCCATGGCTCACGGGCCCAGCCGCTCCGCGGCATGTGTGATCTTCCCGGACCAGGGCACGAACCCGCGTCCCCCTGCATCGGCAGGCGGGCTCTCAACTACTGCGCCACCAGGGAAGCCCCCTTGTAGGTTTTTTCCGACTCTCTTTGTGGTCTTGACGTCACATCCTTTAAACTGGTCATTCTCTTTGTTCCTTTTCTGATGTTCTAGTTTTAGGGAGATCATTTGCCTGGTGGTTGGTGGCTGCGAACAGGCATTTAAAGTTTTTGAGAGGATACAGTGTAGCCGGGAGACTACTAAGTTTAGGACAAGCAGGGTAATTCCCAGTGCCTGGGGTGCCCTCTGGAGACATGGTCCCAAGGCCCAAACCAAGAATCAAATAAGTCAAAGAAGATCCCATGGAAGGAGTCACTTTCTTAAGCCAATTGGCTTGCTTAGTGATGTTATGTCACTGAGTCTCAACCTCCCAAGAAGTGTCCGCCCAGGTGCAGGAAGTGGTGTTGGCCACACACAGACACCTTCCTGCTCAGCTGAAAGATAACTGGAGGTCATCCTATTGTCAAGAACAACTTGGGCCAGAGAGTCTAGGGACATTTGTCAGGCAGTTATTGGTTTAGCAGCAGATTCTGCAATGTCTTCAAGAGTTAAGGAGAGGGCTTCCCTGGTGGCGCAGCGGTGGGGAGCCCGCCTGCCGATGCAGGGGACACAGGTTCGTGCCCCGGTCCGGGAAGATCCCACATGCCGAGGAGCGGCTGGGCCCGTGAGCCATGGCTGCTGAGCCTGCCCGTCCGGAGCCTGTGCTCGGCAACGGGAGAGGCCACAGCAGGGAGAGGCCCGCGTACCGATCATAGCCTCACTTGCACTTGCCCCTAGCTAGGCCAGTAGGGATCTGCCGAAGGAAGCTAATTTTGAGTCATGAATGCCTCCTGGCCATTTAGCTCAGGACAGGAACAGTGACGGCCACGGAGACCAGTGAAATGTGAGACTCTGCAGACCACACAGGGGTTTGATTCTGGTTACCCTTGCCTGTGTCTCTTGCTTTATACAGAGCCTGGGGGCATGGTTCTCTGGGTTTGGAGTTGTTGCCCAGAAGCAGGGAAATGGACCCCTAGGGTTAGGATAGAGAGAGGGCTAGTTTGTTTCACAGAAACTGAAGCACTGGAAATCAGGGAGAAGTTTGTGACAGACAGAAACCCCAAAAGGGTGCAAAAGACACCACCCTCCCAAGATACAGAGCCACTCCCAAAGGCAGCAAAAGAAAGACTCAGACAATTCCCCTGACCTGAGCCACAGATGAGTGACCCCCATTTCTGCCTGGCCATATTTGGGGGTCCCCAACCTGATGGCTGCCAAGTCAGGTTCTCAGGTCACAAATGAGACAAACAAGCAGGCATAGCTGTCCCTGGGAGATCAAGAGTCACCACCAGTGGGCACCTGAAAGCTAATTCATGAGTCACACCTCCAAGATCTAATTCTCACAACTGTTTTTTCCTGCCCACCTGGATTTGGAAAGGAAGGGACAACGTGAAATTGTACCCTGCTCTCCACCAGGCCCCGCAGCAGAGGTCCGGGAGATCTGACTTCGGTAAGAACCCTCACCCTTTGCCGGCTTTGCCAGTGTCCCCGGGATCCCATCTGCAAGGTCTGGAGCAAGTGCGGGTGTCCCAGAGGGTCTCATCCAGGTCCCCAGAAACTGTAGAGGAGAAAAATAATGTTCCCTCTACCCTTTCTGGTGAGTGCCTGGTTGAGACCCCTTTTCTGGGGTCTGGTTGAGGGCCCCTCTTAAGTGGATCAGCTTATCAGGTTAAAGGCTCTCTACCGTGGCCACTGTAATTCAAGATGATCTTCGGTGAGTTTAACCTGCTTCATCAGCCTTAAAACAAAATTTTATTCCCCTGAAGCCCCATACTGGACCAGGGCCAGCTTAAGTCAGATCCAGTCCAACCCTGGGCCTAGTCAGGTTTCTAAGCCAGGTCTGGCCTGACTCTGGCCAGATCCAGCCCAGAAAAAGAAGCGCTCAAAAGAAGCCTTGGACTTCCCTGGTGGCGCAGTGATTGAGAGCCCACCTGCCAATGCAGGGGACGTGGGTTCGAGCCCTGGTCCGGGAAGCTCCTACATGCCGCGGAGCAACTAAGCCCGTGCGCCACAACTACTGAGCCTGCGCTCTAGAGCCCGTGAACCACAACTACTGAGCCCATGAGCCTAGAGCCCGTGCTCCGCAACAAGAGAAGCCACTGCAATGAGAAGCCCGCGCACCGCAACGAAGAGCAGCCCCGGCTTGCCGCAACTAGAGAAATCCCGCGCGCAGCAATGAAGACCCAATGCAGCCAAAAATAAATAAATAAAATAAATATATTAAAAAAAAAAATGTCTGAAAGCTAATAATGCAAGGCCATGAACTAGGATCCAGGGGTACTTGCCCACCGCCTCCAGAGCTGGCAAGAGAGCGTGAGCTCAGGGCTCAGCAGGTACCCACGTCTGGTTGCTCTTTCCTCCTGGGGGTGGGCGGCGTGTAGGGGGAGGGGTCTCCTTTGGTTCTTTCTTCTGACATCAGAACCGTTAAAAGATACACTGAGACATATTAAACATTTTAAGAGTTTATCTGAGCAAAAATCAGTTCGAGTGGGCGGCATCCCATCTAGAAGAGAGAAAGGAGCTCCTCGGAGCTGTACGAAATCAGAGACTTTTATAGGCAGAAGCGGGCTGGACGAGGCAGTTATACTGGCCAAAAAAGCGGTTTAGTTGTTGCAAAGTCACTTTCCTCCAGAAGATGTCGGGCGTCTGGCAGGCAGATGACCTAACCGGTGCTGACCAGGTGATTGGCGGGTTAAGATTCTGTCTCTGGGAGAGCCGAAACTGTAGTTAATTCTGTTTGGTGACGGGGGGCTTAGCATAAATGACTCCATTTGGGGCCTGTGATCTTGTTTCTAACAGGGGCTAGTGTTTTTCTTTCTTTGTGGGGAAATCTGAAGTTAAAAACGTGAGCTGCTGCCCTGCAGAGGGGATTTGAACTATGGCGGTTCGCAGTAGTACAGAGTCAAGCCTGTGCCGTTTCTTCCTGATTTTGCACCGTTTTGTCTTTTCTACACGCCTGTAGTCTAGGGGCATAGGAACCATGTCAGGAGTCAGAATCCCGGGGTTTGTGTTCAGGCCCTGGCCTACACCAGCTGTTTAACGAGGAGCAACTTAGTCCTTTGGACCATTTTTACTACCTTATAGGCTTGTTACAAAGATTAAATTAGATGATGAATAGGATTGAAGTGTCTTAAATGTTTGAGGCATCAAGAGATGAGACAGTCAAAGGCAAAAACATCTGCAGTAAAGTTCTAGTTCCTTAGCATGTTAACATACAAACATTTTACTTTCTGAGCAAATATTTCCTTCTCGGTAGATTGCCATCTTTTCATTTGGATGAACAGTACATCTTGTAAAACTAAATATTGTTTTCCTTCTCCTCTTTCATTGAGTCCTTCCTTCTTCCCTCCCTCCTTGTTTCTCTTTTTAATTTTTTGTGGGCAGTGTGTGTGAAGGCTTTTCTGTGCTCAGAAGAAGACATTGATTCAAGGGATATGGGATAAATTAATCTTAAAATTTGGTTACCATATTTATTAATTTATTTCATTTCTACTTAATTTTTAATTTTAACATATTCTAAATATGTAGAAAATAACACAGCAGACATCTGATCTAGACTTTTAACACATTTTTGGAGTATATTTGCTTTAGTTGCCTTTACTGAAAGATGCAAGACATTCACGAGACAGCCAAAGTCACAGACCCACATCTTAACCTGTTCTCCCTTTTCCTCTGCACCTTCTCTGCTAAAGGGATTCTGCATCCTTTCCATGCAAGGTTTTGAACTTTAGTAACCATAAATGTCTCTATAAGCAAAAGAAGGTACTTTTCTCTGTTTTGAAAATTTATACACATTTATTCTTACTGTATTTACCATCCTTCAGTTTCCTTTTTCTTTCCCAGTATTAGACTTGTTAAAACATACACACCTAGTTTGTTAGTGTTTACTATTATATAGCATTCAATTTTATGACCGTTCCAGATTTTATCAATTATGGACTTTGCAAGGTTATTTCCAAGTTTCTGCAACTATAAATGTATCTGCAGGAAATTTTCTCGTATCTATGTAGGTGTGATACCTCCTTCGGATTATATGCCTCACAGTGGAATTGGCTGGGTTGTTGTGGGTTTACATGTGCGCCTGAACTAGATATTTCCACCTGCTCTTTCAAGAGGCTGCACCAACTCCCAACCCTGCTGGCAGTCAGTGTGGTTACAATCCCTTATCCTTAATTCAGCTTTGAAATGTTTGTCAAACTTTTCACTGTGATTTACTGTGTATTTCCTCAATTACTCATAATTTGGTAGTAATTTGACCATGTTTTTATATTTATATTGGCTATTCAGATTTCATCCTTTGTTCATTTTTCTGTTGTGTTCTTTGTTTAAAATAGCTACAGGAATTTTAATGTTCTGCATACCAATCGTGTACATTATAAGTATCTTCTCCGTGTCCGCTTTGCATTGTCTTGATTATGATGCTTATAATATATTTTATAATACAGATTGTTTTCATTTTATTGTAGCTAGATTCTTCCTTTACGATTTGCTGTTTTGCATGTGTGTCTTGTTTAAGCATTCCAATTCTACCTAGATGTCATAAATACATTTTCCTATATTCAATTCTGGAGGGTGTCAAAGGTTTCACCTTCAGATCTTTGAGGACACAGGTGTCATGTGTATGGTATGAAGAGAAAATCCGTATTAGAAAAAGTAATGCTAGCTGTTTTAACAAATAAGCCCCCAAATCTCAATGGTCTTACCCAATAAAAGTTTATCTCTTTCAGGTAAGTCCAAAACGGGTGTTTCTCATTGGCAGGTGTCCCTCCTCTAACACTTGCCTCAGGGACACAGGCTCCTTCCACATTGTGGCTCTGCTATTTGACACTTGGCTTCAGGGTTGCCGGAGGAGTGGGGAAGCCAGGGTGATGGCACAGGAGCCTTCCAGTGGGTCAGACCTGGAGGTGGGTGCATTGATTCTGCCTCCTTCCATCAGCCAGAGCTCAGGTGCATGGTCACCTGGTGACCTGGTGACCATGGTGACCATGTACCTGAGCTCTGCAAGAGAGGCTGAGAAAGCCCATTTAGCCATGTGCCCATGAAGAAGAGAAAAGAAAAAGAGAGGTCTACTTAAATTCCACTCCCCCCCACCATAATGATAGGTGAATGCTTCACCACTTTTTAAAATAATCTCACTGAATTATAATGGCACTCTGTTATATACCACGTTCCTATCTGTTATGTTGGGTTAATTTTTGACTCTGTTTGGTTCATTTGTCTATTTGTCTGTCCCTAAACCTTACTGTTCTTGTTAATACAACTTTACAGTTAGTTTTGGCAGCTGGAAGAATAATTCTCAGTTCACTTTTATTAAGAGTATACACTTTGTATACCTAGAGAACTACAAAAATATGAATTCCAAAGTGGTGATAATATACTTGCCTTAGTGGGTATTTTTTTTTTTTAGTCTTTGCATGATCTGTGTACATTTTTTCTACCATCTGCTCACGCATCTTTGCCCCAGGCTGGAGTTGTTTCACCTCTAGAATGAATTTCATTTGTCTGTGAATTTCACAGCTAACAGCTGTACCACTACTTGTTCAATTTGAAAAGGTGTCAAGGTTGCATCCAGTAGCTCTTTGTTATTAAGTTTAAATGTAGACAGAACATCTTAAAACCCTAAGAAAGCAACATTTCTAGACAGTTTTGGGGGAGCTGCTTCTTAGACTCCATAATAATAAGTAGAATACATACCAAGGGCAAAGCAAATGATTATGCCGTGTCTTGAAGTAGACATGATGATGGTTACAACCGCAGGCATCCACAGGTGTAAATCATTTAAATACAAAAATGTTTCCTAATTTATTTCCTTTGCATGCAAGAATAGATAAGGAAAAACACTTTCCTTAAGAATAGTTTTTTGTTTATAAATGGTTTAAGATACATAAAATGTGGAAATACCAGGGGTTCTCAGTATCAGCGTCCGGAGAGGATGGGGCTTCCGGTTTTCAGAGGATAATGGCTTGTGGGAGTGGAAAGGAAGGAAGGTGACAGGTGGAAAGCTGCAAAGGGCTGGGACGTGCTGCACTGCTCGCATCTTTCATTGTCCAGTTTTCTCTCTCCTTATGTTCCCACCAGAAGTGTCAGGAGCTAAAGCAGAGATACAGCAGACTCAACATTCCCTCACTGCATTTGTGTTTCTAACTCCTTCCCACGATGGCCTTCTAAGCAGCCCAAAGCTTCCACAGGCTCTGCTTTCCAGCCTGATTACAACCCTCACGTGCTTTTTCATCTCCCCAAGGAGCCTGCGTTTAGATTTTGGTTAGCTTGCTGACAAGTTAAGCCATGAAGATACACGGGTAGGCAACTAGTGAATTTGATGGAAACTCTACCCACAGGCAAGCCCACAGGGCAGCTTTTGGGAGCTGTGCTGGCAGCTGCCGATTCTCTAGTTGGTAAGGTTGGCACTACCTTTATATATTTCCCCTCATTTTTTTATAAACAAACACTGCTAGATATTACGGACACTGCCCTCCAGTTGCTCATGTATTCATTAGTTGATACAAATGCCCGTTTTTAAAAAATAATTCAACAGCCATTCAGTAAACACCTACTGTAAGATGAGTTTGCTAAGTGCTGGTCCAATGTTGAACGATAGGTTCCCTTCTCTGAAGGAGCTTGTGATTTAACGAGGGAGGGAGATAGTCACACACACACACACACACACACACACACACGCACACTGATAAGGTTGTGAAGGAAAAGAGCAAGTAAATAAAGTAATGAGGGGACTTTCTTAAGAAAGGACTGTGTCTGGAGTGGAGGACAGAGCCCTGGGCAAAGGGTACTGGTTATGCCAGGGCTTTGGGGAGGGATGAAGGAGCATGGAACATTGAAGTAACTGAAAGAGCACAGAGCGGGAACTAGTTCTCAATGAGGCTGGAGATGTGATAAGAACCAGAAGATGCAGGAACTTAGAGAATGTTAAGAACCAGAGGTTTCTGTTTCTCCTTTAGAACAGCTGTAATGAGATCAGATCGGGGGACACAATGGCAGATTTGGTTAAATTGATGTAGCATGATGGGATTGGATGTGGCTTGGCTCCAGGAGATGGAGATGACAACAGAGAAGATGGACAGGCATTAATGGACAGGATCTAGGAGGTAGGGGAGGTGTCAGGGGTGACTCACAGGAGAAACACACCATACTGGAGCAGACAAAGCTAAAAACCAAAGCTTTAGGAAGGAACGCTGTTTACTGCCAAGTTACCCAATAAAAGAATAACGACCTTCTTGTTGAAGTCAGGAAATAGAAAGCAATTCTCTTTCTTATTGAGATTTCATGTAAGTGGGAAAAGTTCGCACAAACTATAAGGAAATACCAAGATAGCCCAGTCAATTCTGATACTTTCAACAACAAAATTCTGTTCTCTACTGCCACTTCTATTTTGGGATCTAATTAATTATAAACATAGATACCAGATTGAACTTACATGTAGGCAGCTTAAGAAATAAAATATGACAGGCAGAATAGGACATTGCAATTATAATCTACCTGTCAAAGTGCTTTGAGGCTGAAGGTCAAGTGATTTCTGTCCTCGGAGGGTATGAAAAATTATTTGGAAGCAAGCCATTTAGAACTTTCCATCTAAAATAAGGATACATTCAGAGCATTTATTTACATACTTTAAAATATATAAAACAGTATTTTATAGTGATATAAGTACATAAAGAATTTGTAAAATAATACATAAAAGCATGCAAAAATACCAAATTTGAGGTTAGGGGGCTCCTTCTGGGGAATGAGACAATGCAATGGGCTAGATATATATGGCTAGATATATGGCTTTATCTACATTTTTTTAAGTTAAAAAACAGTAGAAATAGCAAAAACATATAGCTCAAAATGTTAATAACTAGTAAATCTAAGATTCTAAGACTCTAATATGGTGCCTATTATTTTCCATATTTTCTGCACATTTGAAATATTATTAAATGTTTACAAAATTTAAAAATGAATTTTTGTGTTTATCATAGCATGGGGATAGGAACTATCTCATGGTTTGGAGAGGCCAGACATTCTGTTTTCTAACTTCTTCTAGACAAGGTTTTTAATCACAGTGTTTTTATTTTTGTTTCTTCTCTTTGAAAAGACATATTAAGCTAAACAAATGATGGAAATATTTGCTGCTTTCAGTGGTAAATTATGATACAGTAATTTCATGGAGATGATAACCGGTAATAATAAGTTATAAAGGTAGCATTTTTAGGTTATTTTACTTTTCTTTGTTTTGATGAAGAGATTAGTAACATGTTGTATGGTAGGAAAAGGGCTGGATTTTTAAGCCAGAATACTAGTCCTCATTTACCCTTTTATACAAAGTAAGTGTATTAATTTCAGCAAATCAAATGACTTCTATTGTCCTTATTTTCTTTAGCTGTAAGGAGGAAAAGATTGGGAGCTAATGTTTTTATGTTATGGTCTGGCTTTTACGTCCCAGGGTTCTGTTCCTGTTTTGCTTATGGTGATACTACCTTATCTCATGGTAACAGTACCATACCAACATGACCATACTTCGTAAATTTTGTTTTAATGTAGTTAAAAATACTTTTTTTATTGATGAAAAATGCGGACACACATATGACACACATGTGGAAAAGTGCACAAATCATAAATGTATAACTTGACCAGAGTTTAGGTCAAGATTTGGAACATCACCAGTGCGCTGTCTTCCATCCCCTTCTGGTCACATCCCTGCCACTCAGGCAGTTTCTATCCTGCATTCCAACATCATAGATGAGCTTTGCTGGTATACAACTCAATATGTGCCTGATGTTTTTTGCTCATCAGTACATTAGGGGAATCATCGTAGTTATTGTAGTTGTTAATTGCTCTTATTCATTAGGATGTAACAAAGACTGGCAAACGTTTTTTGTAAAGTGCAAGATTGTAAATAGTTTCAGCTTTGTGAGCTCTTTGGCTTTAAATGAAGAACCCAAAGGAATAGTACAACTTTATCTATCTATCTACCTATCTTTCTATCTATCTATCCACCTGATAATTACTAAAAAAGGAATGCTCACAGTGATTCATTGGGGAGCAGGAAGAATATATTAGACCGTGATTGATATTTACTTTATATTTTTAATTTTATTTTTATGAGATAAAAATTCATTAAAAGATGTTAAGTCCTATAACTTTTATTTTCAGAACATTATGGTATCAGAATACATTAATATACTCAGAAAATGCTAAAACCTCATTAATATTGGGGACATTAAATATACCTGTCTCAGTGATAGGTTCAATAGACAAACAAGTAGCAAAGATAGAAGGAACTTAATCTATATAACAATTACAAAATGGAAAAGAAATCTTGATGAATCCTAAAAATTTGCCATCATATAGACCAAATTGTGTAATAGAAGCCATAATGTTACAGAATTAGAAATAGACAAGGGAATATGAAGAATTCTGATACAAGAGTCCCACCCAAGTCTAATCTAATCAGGCTCTGGAGTGGGACTGAGGTATCTCATACTTTGAGAGCAGCCTAAGTGTACACTGCTTTTTGTCTCATTGTGCTTTCCACGTACATTTTTATTATTGTACATTTTCCAGAGGACAGACACGTGACCAGGACCATTTATGTCATTGTGTAGGTTCATAGTTAAGGTTTGATTCTCTGTTATTGTGAAAATAGTACATTAGTTACAACAAGTAGGTAAAAATTCTAACATTGTATTTTGAAATATGTGAGAAAAAAATATTTGTGAATGTAGCAACTCCTGTAAATGAATTAAACATTCATTTAAAAGCCATTCAAGAAAAATAACACAATAAATAAAGAATTAGATGGGAAGAATCAATAAATACAGAAGCACAAATTAGTGAATTAGAAAATAAAAGAATGTTAGACTTTCTTGATAAAACAAAAGGCAAAAGATAAACTCAAATCTTGAAAACACCAACAAATTAAATGTTTTTGCTTTTTTTTTCAACTCTGTTCCAAAAAGGAGAAAACACAATGTTACAAATGTAAAGAAAATGTAACTACAGATTTGGGGGGTTTAAAATATTGTAAGAATATATCATGAACATATGTAAGAATTGTATTATGTAAAAACATAATACAATTATGTTGATAATAATTATATAATTACTGGTCACCTGTTATATATATAGTCACATAATTCTCAGCATAGCTCTAGGACTGGTTTTTATTATCCCCCCCTGTTTTTTTTTTGTTTTTTTTTTCCGGTACGCGGGCCTTTCACTGTCGTGACCTCTCCCGTGGCGGAGCACAGGCTCCGGATGCGCAGGCTCAGCGGC
This sequence comes from Monodon monoceros, assembly GCF_005190385.1. Classification (NCBI taxonomy): domain Eukaryota; kingdom Metazoa; phylum Chordata; class Mammalia; order Artiodactyla; family Monodontidae; genus Monodon; species Monodon monoceros. The sequence continues at coordinate 27,975,048 of NW_021703773.1, read as the reverse complement.
CATGGCTCACGGGCCCAGCCACTCGGCGGCATGTGGGATCTTCCCGGACCGGGTCACGAACCCCTGTCCCCTGAATTGTCAGGCGGACTCTCAACCACTGCGCCACCAGGGAAGCCCTATTATCCCTTTTAAATCAAATCTTAGAGAGGTTAAGTTACCTACTTCTGGTAACAAGGTAGCAAAATCAGTTATCAAACTCAGGCTGTCGAATTCCAGAAGCTCTTAGCCACTCTGCAATATTGTCTTTTAAAAGGAATAAATTATAAACTGATAATGGAAAAAATGAGTGTTTTTTCCTGTCAAACTGACTCCTTTTACTGAAGAGACTCACCATTCTGTGATCTTAAGTGCTTGAGAGCCAAGTCAATAGGTCCAGACTGATTCCTGTTCATTACGGATTTCCTTGGGGCATAGCTCTGTGTTTTTACTATAAACTCTTGTTACTATGTAAGGGAAGATTTAGTTGCTTGTTTTTCTTTCTAAGTTCAGAGGGCGAGCTAATACTGAATATAAGATTGAGGTTTGTTTTCTTAAAGGAGGAAGAAAGAGAGATTGGCTCAAATGAAATTTTATTGACCCATCTTTTCCTTTTCTTAGTATTTGTACTGAAGTGAATGGTAACCTATATATCACTACATTCTTAGTATTCATCCTTCTACAGAAAAGAATAGAAAGTTAGAATTATATTGGATGAAATGAAATGAATTTACAGGTTTTTTGTTTTTTTTTTCTTTAGGGTCTTCCTCTATCAAAATAGAAAAAGGACACCGCTGGTATTAGTACATTATATACAGTAATACTTGAAGTGAACTCATTTATTTTTGCTTCTTTTGGGTCTTGTTAGGCTTGTTTTAAAATAAAACACAACCTGGGGCTTCCCTGGTGGCGCAGTGGTTGAGAGTCCGCCTGCCGATGCAGGGGACGCGGGTTCGTGCCCCGGTCCGGGAAGAGCCCACATGCCGCGGAGCGGCTGGGCCCGTGAGCCATGGCCGCTGAGCCTGCGCATCCGGAGCCTGTGCTCTGCAACGGGAGAGGCCACAGCAGTGAGAGGCCCGCGTACCGAAAAAAACACAAAAAAACAAAAATAAATAAGTAAAACACAACCTTAAACGTGTATATAAACATGAGATATTCCACAGATTTTCACATGTGGCATAAAGAAAATAGCTTTATTTCTGCATAGTTGCATGTACCTGAATTGTGGTAAATACAATAACCAAGAAATTATCTAAGTGCCTATTTCTCCCCACATCCTAGAAGAAAAGGGAATGATCTTAGTCTGTTTTTACAAAAGTTTTGAGAATGACTTGACAGTTGTCACAAGGACTGCTATTTTCTCTTTCAGCTGGAGCAACCATTTGTTTTCCATTTCACAAAGCGACTCGACTCTGATTTTATCCCTTAACTTCACGTCCTATTCTCTTTAGGGATTCTAAATAGTGGTCAGAATGATTTGGGAATTATATTGATACTATTGGAATCACCCCACAAAAATCTCTGAAGAGGTTTTCTGTTAAGAACATCAATCGCCCTATTGACTTGGCTCCGGGTAAAATTGTGAGGTAAATCAGCAAATGGAGATTTAGAATCTTTGTTCTTTGATATTTATATCGGCGACAATGAGAGCCTCTGTGCGTTTCCATGGGCCTCCTGACAGCAAGAGCTATTTTTCAGCCTTATCTTTGTACTCTAAGTATTTAGCAAGTGCATGGCAGTTAGTAGGGGGGTCAATATATATTTGTTGAAAAAAATGTATGAAAGTTCACAGAAAGATACTTGTATCATTACATTGAAGACTTCAAATACAGTGATTATATGGTCCAATTTAAAAAGCCGGGCTCTGTTAAACATAATTTGTGTCTTGGGTGTTTTGTTGGTTTTGCAAGCAATTACTTTCCAGAAATCTCAAGGTGTACATTATTACAATTGAGATCCAAGAAATAGAACTTTTTCAGTTCTCCGCTGCTGTGTAAATACACATATTCTACACAACATATATTAAAATCTCTTTTAGTTCTTCTGTACAACTCAGATTCTTACATAAGGGAAGTTGACTTCTTTGGGAATGAAAATTTGTTTTGTTAATTTTCAATGGAAATGTGTATACAGTTATTTCATGACATTTAAAAATGCGCTAATTCTTATTTTTTTAAATTAAGCTTGTACATTGACATAGTTTAAAAGTCAGTAGTATTAGAAACCTTATAATAAAACTACCAGTCATTCACAGTACGCCTCCCTCATCCCCATCTAGACAGTATATGTCAACTATGTTTGTCCTTATGTTAATTAGGTCTTTATTTCTAAGTACTGTGCTTTACTGCTTTAGCACATTTCCATGTTAGGTATTATTTATTGGTTTCCTTCTAGGATGGATGAAGATTTAGCTCATTATGCATCCCCCTCAATCACAAGTTTTCTCTTTCCATGCTTTTAATATTACTACACTGCATTTCTTGAAAGAATAGCCAGATTTTTGTTAACGTTCCTGGTTGAACAAAGTGGTGGGCTCATGCACCTTTTAATTTTTCCTAGAGGAAGTGCTTGCCTCAGTTTTAGTATAGTTCCTTTTATGTTCCCTTCAATAACATTTTGTTTTTGCAATGCTCTAACATATGTGCTAAATGTCTGTCAAGGATATCTTCCAACTATTCAGATGTACCAAATGTTCTACCATTTCCCCCCCCGGGGAAAATCTCTTTCTAGAGATTTCTGTTCCAGTCTGGGCCAGGTGCTCTCCAGCACTACTGCACAGCCCTCGTCCTAGGTTCATCATCACCTCCTTCCTTGTACGATACATTCTTGCTCTTGTTTCCTGGATCCTTTTTCTTGGTTCATTACCTCATTTTCTTTAATGACATCTTTATTGAGAGCCTGGTGGGTCTTTGTCTCCTCAACACAGAGACTATGGACATCTTTCTTCTACTACTTCACAGATTTTTCTACTTAATGCCTTAGCCTCCTGCTTTGCATTGATTCAGAAGTTGGCAAACATCCTGAGAGGAGACTGGCTGTGTTGATACCCACCTAGACTCCAGTTATGACATTCCAGCTCCTTGTGGAAACCAGAATCTCTACCGCTTTTTTCTCCCTCTAGCTGTGGCTTCTGCCTAAACCAAACCTGAATTCTCAGTGGCTTGGCAAATGTCCCCCCCCCCTTCTAGTTTCTCCTACTGTGACCTCTCTATTTTGTGCTTCATTTTTATGGTAGCCCTTGTTATCTTTCAGAAAAGAGGATGTGGATAAACACAGACAGCCCTTTCATAACCTGTCAAAAAGACAGGTTGAGCAAACGCCTTTGCCTGAGTGGTTTAAATATTGGATAGGAACCCAACTCTTGGGTGGTTTAGGTAAATCCAGACGGAAGGAAATGCAGGACAGCAGAGGAGTTCCAGAAATTTCTGTCCTTTTTGTGTGCCGTCTGGGAACATAAGGTCAGAGGCAGTCTTCTCAGTTGGTTAAATCACAGTGCTAACAAGATAGAGATCCCTGAATGAGTTATTGAGCTTCTAGTGGGGAAACAACCTGTTTTCCATTACCAGATTGCATGCCCAAAGCTGGAGAGGTAACTTCCACATCCGACGCAGTGAGGCTGGAGGTGTGATTAGCACAAGCAAAACTGATGTCAACCAGGAAATGAGGGGAAATCTATGGTTAGTGAAGGTGAGTGGACCTTCTCAGATAAGTACCTGAGTACTCATTTCTCAATGTCAACGAGGACTATTTACACCCCAAACAATATGAATCATAGCAATACATACAGCCTCAAATATTTTTATTGTGTATACATTTGAACCGTGTGGGGGTTGGGATAGGTTGGGGTAAGATGCTGAAGCTGACCCAGATGCTGTATCAGGGCTCACATGTCTGGCTTTGAGGTGATTCTCTTGAGTTTGCCTGCAGGGGAGCTGTTGAGTAGATTTTGGCTCCAATAAAATTTATCTTTATAACTGCTTATTCTCTGATTAGTCAGTGTTCCCCTAAATACTATAAGTAGCAAATCCTTTTTTGGTTGATAGTACTGGATATAGCCACGTTCTCTTCTTTATCTGTGATTTAGGCTGAAAACTTAAAAGTTCATTTATAATTTTTCATTAAACTTTCTGTGCATCTGTATTAGAATGATATAGAAGACCTAAGTAGACATTTCTCCAAAGAAGACATACGGAAGGCCAACAGGCACATGAAAAGATGCTCAACATCGCTAATTATTAGATAAATGCAAATCAAAACTACAACGAGGTGTCACCTCACACCAGTCAGAATGGCCGTCATCAAAAAGTCTACAAATAATAAATGATGGAGAGGGTGTGGAGAAAAGAGAACCCTCCTACACTGTTGGTGAAAATGTAAATTGGTGTAGCCACTATGGAAAACAGTATGGAGGTTCTTAAAAAACTAAAAATAGAGCTACCATAAGATCCAGTGATCCCACTCCTGGGTATACATCTGGAAAAAACAAAAACTCTAATTTGAAAAGATACACGCACCCCAATGTTCATTGCAGCACTATTCACAATAGCCAAGACATGGAAGAAACCTAAGTGTCCATTGACAGATGAATGAATAAAGAAGATGTGGTACGTATATACACTGGGCTACTACTCGGCCTTAAAAAAGAACGAAGTATTGCCATTTGCAGCAATATGGATGGACCCAGAGAATATTATACTTAGTGAAGTAAGTCAGACAGAGAAAGACAAATACTACATGATATCACTTATATGTGGAATCTAAAAATAACACAAATGAATCTATATACAAAACAGAAACAGACTTACAGACATAGAAAACAAACTTACGGTTACCAAAGTGGAGGGAGGGAGAGAGGGACAAATTAGGAGTATGGGATTAACAGATACAAACTACTACACATAAAATAGATAAGCAACCAGGATTTACTGTACAGCACTGGGAATTATACTCAATATCTTGTAGTAACCTATAATGGGATATAACCTAAAAAAAATAACTGAATCACTTTGCTGTACACCTGAAACCAACACAATATTGTTAATCAACTATACTTCAATTAAAAAATCTGCCAACTATAAACATACATATCAAATGAGGAGAGGTTAAAGTTGCCCTCAACTATATAGCTGTATATCATTGGGTTAATAGGAGCTTTCAGAGAGAGTAAAAGTATCCCATGTCCCCCATAATGAAGGAAGGATGTAAGCACTGGACAGTGGGTCACAGCCTGTTGTTGGACCAGTGGCAAGAAGGACCGGGGTAGCAGGTGACTTCCCCCTATAGCTGTGGATCTAGTGCCATGGAGGCCTGATGTGGCCACCTGAGCGCTGGCCTTGGCCTCTGGACGAAGAGCCTGACTGTGAACTTGCCAAAGACCATCAGACTTGCTGATGGCTTCCTGATGTCTCTGGTGCAGGTGGGCACAACTGACTTTCCAGAATAAATCAGACAAAAATCTGAAGGACATTGGGGAGCAGGTAGTATTTTCTTGTATATTTCCAGTTGCACGTTGGGACTTTGGAAGTACCACAGGGCATTGGAATTGATTTTTATGTATTTAATATGGGTGGTGTTAATGGCTTATAGGTTTCTGTAACGTTAGGCACAGCGAGAGGTGTTGGCCTTGAGCCGGTTTCAAAGGACTTGGGAAGAATGCTTTTGTATTATTTATGTTTGAGTCAGACTGAGAAATCTCTCTGTCAGTTATTTTAGTTTACGTGTATGTGTGAAACCTTGAAAGATGAGAATTTCAGGTCATCATCATAAGATTTTTTGTGTTTTTAGTCAATTTATGTTGGCGTGCTTGGGGTATTGGTGATAGAGACATTAGTGAAACATTCTTTGCGTGTCCTGCAAAAGTGCCTGTTCCCCAGTGCATTAGAGGCGACTTCTGTTAATAGAGTATATTTCCATAGAAGAGATTAGTTTGTGTTTACTCCAGTCTTTTTCATTTCAGATCGTTTGTGTAACCACCTCCATTTTTTCATGCTTTTGGGTTTTGGTTAACTCTGTCTGGTGCCTAAAAGTGCAGTTTTTCAGACTCCTTCTCATCCAAACTCTGGGAGATGGAGAATTGAGATTTTATTTTCTGAGTCAGGGTTTAGGATCTTGAAATGCTGAGTTTACGTTTGGGAGAAGGGTACAGATTACAATATACGGAGAAATACGTATCTAAGCCAAAGGTTTTAAAACTGAAACTAGAGGGTAAATGAATATGACCCCCAAAGCAAATCAGATGGTATAGAAAACATTGAGCAGGATAGTGGGAAAAAAACAAACCCTCAAATAAAAGAAATGGTAACCATGGAAGGAATACCCCAGTGATTCACAGGAACCATTCATTAGGACAGGAATTGTTTGTTAATTAAGACTGCAGAAGTATTCAGGCCTGAGCCCAGAGTGTGGAACAGGCCAAAAGAATGGAAAGTTTTAGAAATATGATAATAGAGAAGGTACTTTTTTATCTTAACAGTGAGATATAATTTAAATACAAAATATATACCAATATTAGGGTATAACTCTATGAGTTTACACACACAGACACACACAGACACACATGCACACACACGTAAGCAACACCCAGGTAGGGAACATTTCCATCACCCTAGAAGGCTCCCCGATGCCTTCTCCCGTTCACTATCTGGCCATTATTCAGTTTTCTTATTTCTATCACCATAGAATAGTTTGCCTGTTCTGAACTTCATAAAGGTGGGATTCTATAGCATGTATTTAGTGGGTGGATGAAGCCACTGTGGACATGTACATATCTTTCTGGTTCAAAGGCACTCATTTTTCTAGGCTGTATACCTAGCAGTGGAACTGCTGGATCGTTAGGTGGACATACGGTTAGCCATTTGCCTATTTGCCTTTACACGTGAATTGGTTATTTGGATACATTTTTTGGTGGCGCACCTGTTTTATATTGCCTTTTGGCAATGTAAAAAATTATTGTTTTCTTATGGATTAGTGGGTATTTATCTCTTCTGGATGTGTTCTTTATCAAATAGAAGAATTGTGAATGTTTTCTCCACTATTTTGCCTGTTAGTTATCACAATGATATATTTTGTTGACCAGGAATTCTTAATTTTAATGAACTCTGATTTATCATTTTTTTCTTTATAGTTAATGTATTTTTTGTCCTTTAAGAAAGTTTAACCTACCTCAAGTTCATAAAGATATTCTCCAAAGCTTTCTTCTAGAAGTCTGATCATTTTAACTTCCCATTTAGATTAATGACTCACCTCAAATTAATTTCTGTGTATGTGTGAGGTAGGGATCAAGGTTTCTTTTAATTTTTTAAAAAGATTACCCAAATTCTTGAACATCATTTGTTGAATGGGTCATTCTTTCCCCACTGAGGTGCATTCTGCCCTTGTTATAAATCAAGTAACGATATATAAATGTGTTTACCTCTATACTTTATTTTGTCCCATTGGTCAGTTTATTTACTCTTTGTACAAATCTCACACTGTCCATTTTCTAGTAAGTCATTAAAACTAGTAGCGTGTATTTTCTGATATTACACTTCTACTTCAGGATTCTTCTTGGCTATTTCAGATCCTCCGCATTTTCATGTAAATTTTAGAATCAGTTTGTTAATTTCTCTGAAAAACCTGAGAAAATTTGATAGGAATTGCATTGCATTTATCGGTCAACTTGGGGAGAATTTACATCATAACACAATTAACAGTTTTAATACATGGGCAGGGATCACCTCTCCATTTATTTACGTGTTCTTTAATTTTTCTCGGCAATGTATTATAATTTTTGTTTAGAGGTCTTTCATATCTTGCCTTAGATTATTTTTTCCCAGCTCTTAGGTATTTGTGATGTTATCATAGGAGGTATCACTTGTAAAGTTTCATTTTGTAGTGTCTGTGGCTAGCTATTGTAGAAAAACTCATTTGACATATCTGTATTGACTTTGTATTCAGAGATTTTCCTAAATTCACTTGTTAATTCAAATAGTTTCTGTAGATTCTTTTTTATTTTGCCATTTTGAATAAACTTCACGCGGTCACTATGTGTTATCTTTTTGAATATATAGCTAGATTATGCATATTAATTTTCTGAGGGATTGTTGAGTTTATATTTGTGAAGATATTGGCATATTATCTATGTACACAATCATGCTGTCTATGAAAGACAATTTTACTTCTTTTCCAATTTTCGTACTTTTAATTTTTTCTTTTTTTATTGCGCTAGTTAAGATCACCATTACTATGTTGTGTGAAGGTGGTAAATATAGCATCCTTGCTTTGTCCTCAACCTCCAAGAAAAAGAGTTCACTATTTCAACATTAAGGTATTATTATTAGATTTTCTTTTTGAAAGTAATTTTATCAGATTAGAGGAGTTTCCTTGTACCTCTGTTTGCTGATATGTTTATTATAAATGAGTGTCGAATTTTTCAAATACTTATTTTCTGTATCTATTGAGGTAATGAATTGTATGTTTTTTCTCCTATATTCTGTTAATGTGGTCAATTACATTGATTTAGATTTTCAAATGTAACACAAAACTTGGACTAAATCTTCTTGGAATAATCTCACTTGGCTATGATGTGTGGGACTGTGTGTGTTGTGTGTGTGTTGCTAGTTTGTTTTAGCTAATTTTTTTAGATTTTTGATTTTATGTTCATGAGAGTATTGACATACTTTTTTTCCTTGTAATTCTCTTGCCAGGTTTTGATATGTATTATGGCTATCCTTGACAAGAAAATAATTTGGAAAATAGTCTCATTTTTTTCTATTTTTTGGAAGAATTTATGCATTTCTTTATTGAATGTTTGCTAAAATTCCCCAGTGAAGACTTTGGATCCTGAGTTTTCTTTGTGATAAGAATTTTTAAGAGTGCACTCAATTTATTTAACAGGGATAGAACCTCCTATGTTCATAATGAGACAGGTCAAAAGTTGTGCTTGGCAATATGTTCATAAAAGCAAAAACAATTATACATACAAATACAAGCAAACACAAAGCAATAAAAATATATAGAAACAAAAATAGACAATAAGAAAATTAAAAATTCAGTAACAGAAGAATGGGTAGATAATTTGTGGCATGTACCTAACATTGAATACAATAGTACCATGAGTATACATGAACTAGACTTACATGTATAAAAAGGAAGACTTGCTAGGAAAATACAAAGTTATGTGAGAAAGGTTAGTTGCAAAAGGCTATGTCCTTAGGGAAATATAGGATTCTGTATATTGTTAGGGATACAGATATGTACCTCTGTACCACACACATATACATGCTATAGAACTCTAAGGAAGTGTGTGTACGTAGTAACTGCTTACTGAAGGATTCTTCCCTCTCTTCAATTCTGGGAAGTAAATAAAGAGAATAGGATCAGGAAAATTCAAGAAAGGGGATATTCATGGCATTTATTTATTTAGAAAACTTTTAAACAAATATGACAACATTCTGTTAAACATGAGTGGGAGTATATGAGTTTTATTTAATTACTGGATGGACTTTCTGTATGTTTTAACTATTTCATAATCATAAATTATTCTAAAGTGTAGATGTGGCCCCATTTTCCCACTAGAGGTAGACATCTGTCCCTGGAACCAGAACGATGGTGAGGAAAGGTCACACATACTACTTGCAGCTCATGAAATGAAATTGCAATGACAGCTGACTGAGAGAGTGAAGCCCAGGTCTTGCATCTTGGGCCCTGGTGATCAGAGCCAAGTAAAACATCATTTTTGTCCTCTGCTTAGTAGATGCTGTATTTATTAGATGCTATATTTATTGGATATACTTGGAGATATGATTATACCATGTGGGAGAAATTCTGTCAGATTTAGAGTCCCAAATATATGTATATGTAAATATATATGTAATATATGTGTATTGCATATGTAAATATATGTATATGTTAATATATATGTATACAAGCAAGAACAGTGAGACAAATGCAACAAGATGACGTTTTACAGTTCCACATCTGGATTCAGAATAAAACTTGCTCCACAACAGGATGGGGGAGACGCAGGTATTGGTAGAAGTATAAAGCAGTCCTAAGGGAGTCAGAAGGTGGTGTTCAAATGTGAAAATGGCCATTGTAGGATGTCGAGGCGAGACTTTGTCTGGGGACTCCAGCAGGCTAAACTAGGGTCAGAGATTGGAAGGACGGGAAATCTGATGCGAGAACCAGCCTGTGACAGAGGCATCTGTACTCACTTTTGTGTTCTCTCTTTGTTGATCTCAATTCATAAAATTATGTGAACTGTCTTGCTGAACTTTCCCCTAAATAGGACCGTGTCAGTAGTGAGTCACTGCTGAGTGCATCTTTATTTTAACCTAAGTCTACGCTGGCGATGATAAAGACTTACGTTGTGCATAAAGCACTTAAAAACATCACTTTGCCTTGAGCAATAAAAATGTTTGATGGTTATAACTCCCAAGGAGAAACTGTTGGAAACCATGGTTTCAACAGATAACAACTGCTGAAAAGATAATAACTACATTTCTTTGAAAAAGTGCCAGGAAATTTGTTCATGGAAGAATTTTCTTGACTTTCTTTTTTTAGTCAGAATGATTCATGACGTGGGGAGGTAAGAATATTAAGAAAATATATTAAAAGTGAAATGAAAAATTTGTTCAGGTGAGAGAGTGACTTGTTAAAATTTTTAGGGATATATATGTATATAAGTTATATATATAAAATATGTAGTATATATATTAAAATTTTTTTTGCATAAAACTGACTCAGAGAAAAGAGAATGACTTTAGATCAATGTTTTTCAGATGAATTAAAGTGTTTGATACTACTGTTCCCTGTTGTTTGCTTTGTATCAAGTAGACAAGATTAGAATAGATTGGAATGTGTCCCAAGACATAGAGTAATTTTGTTTCTTGAAGCATTTTTCAGGTGTATGAGTGTTCCCGTGTGTATGTATATGGGTGCAAATGTATCTTGATGCAAAATGTATCCTTTGTTGTTTTAATTGAGGTATAACTTATGTACAGTAAAATGCATAAACATTAGAGGTATAGCGCAATGATATTTACATATATGTCTACACTCATGGAATCATCCCACAAAAAATTAGTGAAAATTTCCCTTTTCATAAAATGTGGCCTGTTGTTGTTTTACAAGTTTATTGATCTTCCTATTTAAGCCTCTTTCTTTATTTGAACAATTTGCTGGTCTTTATCTCTGTTATCTACCATCGTTCCATCCTCTCACTTCAGTGTGGGTATGTGTTTTTCTTCCTTAAAATAAGTGTAAAGTAATAGCTAGCATTCTTATTAATACCAGCTGAAGCTTTTATATTAATTAAGATATAATTCACATACCATAAAATTCACCCACTTAAAGTATGTGATATAATGGTTTTTAGTGAATTCACAGTATTTTGCAATGATTACCATTATCTGATTGCAGAACATTTTCATCACCTCAAAAAGAAACCTTGTCCTCATTAGCAATCATTCCACACACCCCTCACCCAACCCCTGGTAATTACTAATCAACTTTCTGTCTTTGTGGATTTGCCTATCCTGGACATTTCAAATAAATGAAACAGTGTAATTTGTGGCCTTTTGTGTCTGGCTTATCTCACTTAGCATAATGTTTTCAAGGTCCATGCACATTGCAGCATTCCTTTTTATGGCTGAATGCTATTCCATTGTATGCATATACTTTTTTGCTTATCTGCTTATCATGACATTTGGGTTGTTTCTACTTTTGGGCTACTACGAATAATGCTCCTATGAACATTTGTGCACAAGCTTATGGTGGAGATGTGTTTTTAGTTCTCTTGGTTCTATACCTAGGGGTGGAATTGCTAGGTCATATGGTAATTCTATAAATAACTTTTTTTTTAAACATCTTTATTGGAGTATAATAGCTTTACAGTGGTCTGTTAGTTTCTGCTGTATAACAAAGTGAATTAGCTATGCATACACATATATCCCCATATCCCCTCCCTCTTGCGTCTCCCTCCCACCCTCCGTATCCCTCCCCTCTAGGCGGTCACAAAGCACCGAGCTGATCCCCCGTGCTATGCAGCTGCTTCCCACTAGCTATCTATTTTACATTTGGTAGTGTATATATGTCCATGCCACTCTCTCACTTTGTCCCAGCTTACCCTTCCCCCTCCCCGTTTCCTCAAGTCCATTCTCTAGTAGGTCTGTGTCTTTATTCCTGTCTTACCCCTAGGTTCTTCATGACATTTTTTTTCTTAAATTCCATATATATGTATTAGCATACGGTATTTGTCTTTCTCTTTCTGACTTTCTTCACTCTGTAGGACAGTCTCTAGGTCCATCCACTTCACTACAAATTATTCAATTTTGTTTCTTTTTATGGCTGAGTAATATTCCATTGTATATACGTGCCACATCTTCTTTATCCATTCATCTGTCGATGGACACTTAGGTTGCTTTCATGTCCTGGCTATTGTAAATCGTGCTGCAATGAACATTGTGGTACATGTCTCTTTTTGAATGATGGTTTCTCAGGGTCTATGCCCAGGAGTGGGATCGCTGGGTCATATGGTAGTTATAGTTTTAGTTTTTAAGCACCCTCCATACTATTCTCCACAGTGACTGTTTGAGTAATTGACAACTGTTTTCCAAAGTGACTGCAGCACTTTGGCAAGAAGTAGTCTGTCACTGTGGTTTTGGTTCACAGTTACTTTCCTGCATAGCTAATAAAGTGGAACATATTTTCATGTGAAACATTGTTTCAAGCGTTTGGTTGATTTCGAGAATTCTGGTAAAGTTGACAATTTTGCCAGTGTTTGCTTTGCTTTTAGGGAGAAGATGATTTTTTTGGAGGTTTTTACTACTCCACTATTCCCAGTGGTATCTTTCTTTTTTCTTCCCTCCATGCATGGCTTTTACTTTTTTGTCTAAACTAGCACACACAAGAGAATAGTAATTGTCAGTTACTGGGCTCTGGTAAATAACAGGTTACCTGCCATTTGACCAACACATGGTCAGCTTAAAATACAGGACCTGGTTTGTGTGTCTTGAAACATTCTTGCGCCACAGGGATAAATCAGTTCTTTTTCAGGCAATTCAAAGATCTCCATTCTTTGGTATCAGTTATAGAAAATTATGGTTAGGAAACCTAATGCCTTTGGTGGCGTTAGGTTTCCTTGACTGTTTTCTGATACCTGAAGTCTTGTTGCTGTCTTCACATTTGAAGCTGTCCAACCTTCTCCTCTTCTTACTGACTGGCTTCAGGAGAGAAATGCGTTCACCAATCACCCGGGCTGGGGATTCTGACACTGGCTTAGACCTTGTCTACGGAAGCTCCCGGTACACACTCTTGTTCCCTCTAGGGAGTGCGGTGTCGCCACTGCATGCCTTCTCCCGCAAAGCCAGAGCAGGGCTGACAGCCTCTTGTTTGTTTTCCCTGCAGTGGAGCCCTGAAGTGCCCAAGTTTGTGTTTGCTTTCTTCCAATACCTCAGAGTTGGGCCAGCTTTCTGCACATGCTGGTGAGACATATGCAAAGGCTCTCACTCGCCCTGGGGACTTGTTTGGGGAGCCAGTCATGGGACGAGGTGAGGTGCTCGGAGCATTGGGGGTGCATAGGGGGTGCCTGGTGGGCCGGTTGGGGGGTCTGCAGCACCAGGCACAGGGGGCTTAGAGGCTACGATCGGGAGTTTGGGTTTTATTCTAAAGATAACAGGAAGCTGCTGAGAGGTTTTCAGATGAGGAATGACTTTGACTCACATGTGAGATATACATGGTGGACGGACGGTGAGAAGATGGCAAAGGACGAGGGAGACAGTATCAGCCGGTGGTACCCAAGAGGCTGTGAAGCATCGGGAGCTTTGTGATTGTTCAGGGCAGAGATGATGTCAGCCTGAACGAGGGTGAAGCCAGTGGACATACAGAGAATCAGACAATTAAAAATATGTTTGGGTGGGGGTGCTTCCCTGGTGGCACAGTGGTTGAGAGTCTGCCTGCCGATGCAGGAGACACGGGTTCGTGCCCCGGTCCGGGAAGATCCCACATGCCGTGGAGCGGCTGGGCCTGTGAGCCATGGCCGCTGAGCCTGCGCGTCCGGAGCCTGTGCTCCACAACGGGAGAGGCCACAACAGTGAGAGGCCCGCGTACCGCAAAAAAGAAAAAAAAGGGAATAAAATGACCAGGACTTACTGAGGAATTCGAAAAAGGAAGAATGAAGGGGAAAATCTAGGTTTCTATTTTCAGCAACTTAAATCCACTTGGGTGGATGATACTGCCATTTACTGAGATGGGCAAAACCCGGCAGGCAGGAGTTTGAGGATAATCAAACATTCTGTTTATTACTCTCCCACAGATGAGGGCTTGGACTGAACTGGAAGCGCTTTCAGGCTCTAATATAAAATAGGGCTTTGTTCAGTGAGGGTTTGCTCAGGCTCAGTCCTTGACATAAGGGTGGTGTGTTTCCCCTGCCTGAGGCTGCCAGAGCCCTGGGAACCTACGCAGCTTTGCCCCCCACCCACAGCTATGCTAAGACGTGAAACACCGATGCTAACTTTATGGTAATCTGTTCCTAGTCCCTGAAATAGTTTCTGTATTCACACGCCGTGCAGCTATTTCCATGGATGCAATCTTTCCTTTAGTTTTCTCTCCTTATTAAATCTAATTCTTCTCCTGAGAACTATTTTGGGCAAGCTCTTTGACCTCGACTGGAGAAGACCAGCTGTACAAGCAGATGAACCCAAAAGGCACTTAGGTTGCCTGAGCCGCGTGTAGCGTGTGAGAGGATTCCGTTACAACACACTGGAGAGGGGAGGGACTTAACGGGGGGGCGGGGGTTAGCTGGCCAGCTCTCTTTACATCTTTATCACCAAACCAGCAGGTAAAAGGCAAATCTGTTTTCCTAAAAATGCACAATACAGAGTTATTAATGCACCAGATTGTAACTTTGCCTCGTTGCAGCTGGCATCTTAATTGGCTGCGCTATTTCTGTAACGGCTGCTGGAAATTCTGCCCTTTCTCCATCTGCTTGGCCACCTCCTCTTCCACGGCACATCAGATGCATTTAGGGTTCGTCGCTGGCACAAGATGTTGATGGGTGCCTCGTTCGTGCCTCGTTCACTGGTGACGAAGCCTTCCTCCAGGGGCCACTCAGGAGACCGGGGGAAAACGAACCGCCCAAGGGAGATGGTTCTTAAGAACAGTTGGACAAAACAGCACTGGAGGCCTGGGCGGGTCTCTGCAGAGGTTGTTTAAGGCTGGGGTTTGCCAAATAGGATACGGGTCTCCCAGGAGCTCATTAGTAGGAGCCAGCGAGCAGGTTCAGCAGCAGGTGAGCTGGGGCTTCTGTGAGATCAGGTGAAGCATCTCTGCAATTGCCTGGGAGGGGGAGGCCCGTGCAAAGCCCGGGGATGTTGATGGTCTCCTTAGTGATCACGAGGGCCTCTCCCGGCCTGGGTGTGGGCTCGTTCCCAGGAATCCAATCTACATAAAGTCCTTGCTGGTCAGGCAAGGAGGAAGAAGCTGGACAGGGTGCAGCTCTTGGGTGCTTGCCGAGCTCCCCCTCTGCTCTGCCTTTCTGTGGTTCCTCGAAGCCCGCGTCAGGGGATGAGGCCTGTGTTCTGAACCTGCCCCTTCGCTTGTTACGTGAACTTGGGTAGCTCCTTTCCCCACTGGGCCCCAGCTGCCTGGCATCTGATGAAGTTGGGTGAGATTGTTTTCAAGAGTCCAACCAGTCCTTCTGTTCTCGGTTCCCCTGACGTCTTGGAATTTTTCTCCACCAACTTGCAGAGTCAGTGTCCTGCACGAGCTCGTGTGGAGAGGAAATCTCAGGGCGGGTGAGCGGGCCGACCCGTGTCTCTGCTTCTGGCTTCAGAGGTAAGAATTGCGTGTTGACGGATCTGTGTGTAAAACAGCCCAGTCAGAGGGTGCAGCTGAGGACCCGCTGTGCCCTGGGTGCCTGGAACACCCGAGCATCCTGATTTGTTTCGACGATCACGTTTTGAAGTCAGCTTTTCCACCAACCCTTGATCTTTCGATTAGTGCCCGTCAAGAACTTTATTTTTAAAAATTGACCTTTCCGCTCAGATCCCCCTTAAAGATCAGTCAAATGCGTCCTAACACGTGAACATGTCCTAGAAGTTTGGCTTGTTTTCGTGTCCTTAGTAGTTATTTCCCTACTTTTATCAAACTGCACTTTTGTTTCTTATTCTCTGTGAAATGGGTTTTCCCTGCTACATTTTAAGGAAGTCTTTCTCCATTTATAAAAGAACCAGCTATAATCTTTAATCTCTAATTTAATCACAAAATCTAGGGTTTATCGTTTAAAAATTATGCAGGCTAATTTTGGTATTTTTAGGAAATATTTTATCATTTGTGAAGAGCCAGCCAGTTTATATCAGAGGATAAATAAGGGAACAGGATCTAAGACTTACGAAATGTAGGGAAAAGAGGACTAGACCATGAGTTTGTCGTGAGAAATCAGTTTCCTGGGTGATTCCAGGAAAGTACTTAGGGTATCGCCTGGCTCTTAGGAAACAGCCACCAAATGTTAGTGCCTGTGTGGGCTTTTAAAACATTGCTTATTCTACTTGATTTGGAGAGGTGAATTCAAAACTTTTGGTCAGAGTTGGGCACATGAAAGTTGGTTGAAATATTGGATTAAAATAATAAGAAGAAATGGCAACTCCTGAGCTACACAAAAGAACAGGGCACACGGCTAAGCTCACGGACCCTGAGTGTGAATCCCAGCCTGCCTCGCGAGTGGCTGTGCTGCACCATGGGTTTATGTCCCCTCTCTGTGCCTTGGTGGTCTCATTTTAAAATGGGGAGTCTAATCATAGTACTCTTCTCGAGTGGGGTGTGGGTCGTTGTGAAGATTAAATAAACTCTTAGAAAAAGTACTAAAAATGGTACCTGGTGTATATCAAACATTCAACAAGCTACCACTGTTTGGGCAGGAGCGGATATCAAGTATTTTTCAGATGAACGAATCCGTGGAGACTAAATTGGAATTTGAGGCCGGTGCGTTCATTCACTGCTTTATTAGGAGCAGTCTTTACAAATCCATGGTAGTGGTTCAGTGATTCAGATGCCAGACTTCCATTCTGTATTTGTAAAATGTCATGATCTGCCTGGATGCACGTGACAACATGGAAGAAGGGACCCCATAATCCCCAGGGTTTTCTCCTGGGGACGTCTTGGCACCGGGCTGAGCCCTCTCCTCCCATATGTGTGCCAGTGGCTGGGCATCTGTTCCGTGCGGGGTGGTTGGAATTCAAATGTGAAGACTGGTCTCGGACGTGAAAGAAATCGTAAGTTCATGTGTTGAGGGAAAACTGATAATCGTGTGTTTTATGAAGCTTAGAAAGATTTATAACCCAAAAAGAATGAAACAACATTTGCCCTTTCAAGGGTCAGTTATTAGGTACATGAGGAAACCCCGTATGTGGAAGACTGCGTTTTAGCATTCCTTAGTTAGCTATGTGTTAATTAAGGGTTTAGCAGATAGAATGATGAAAGCCATATTTATTATTAAGGGAGCAAATTAACCACATCTAACAAGGCCAGTGAATTTATTAGGTTCTTTCATGCCTGGAGCTCCATGAGATGGCTACAGTCTACCTTGAGCGTTTCCACAATTTCCCTAAATAAAACATAAATGTCAGCCCAATATAACTACTTGCTGTTATTCATGTTTCCTGCTCTTTTCCAAGGCTGGAAGGTAACATCTCTTCCAGGAAGCCTTTCTGATTGCACTTAACTGTGTTATTTCTCTCTGCTCGGAGCCTCAGAGCATTCCCATGTATTTCTCTTAGAGTCTCACGTTGTTCTTTGGGTTACTGGTTTGTGAAACTCCCATCTTGTCTACCAGATGAAAATGCCTTAATGGTCGGCGGTTTTGTTCATCCGGGGTGTGAATGACACCGTGTCCAGTTGCAGAATGTCTCTGACAGACAGGAGTCAATCCATAAGTATGTGTTATACTAATGGATGTTCAGCATAAAATCAAGGATGGGATTAAGATTAGACATATGATAAGAAAGAGACCACTAGTGATTTGGGTTAAAAAAACCCTAATGCCCACAAGGAAGAGTAGAAGGTAGACAAATAGACAATTTCTGATCATCGCGCAACACCAGGCAGCCAGTGATTCGCGAGTTTGGCTGTGCCCAATGTGGTGTTCCTTTGAAATAACAGGCGGGGCACCTGCGGGTGGAGCAGACAGGTGACGTCCTTGGGCTCTGGGCCCTGAGTCATTCTGGGCCCCTCAATGCTGAGCAACGGGGATGAAGCCAGAAGGGCTTCAGCAAAAGGTGGAAAAGTGACTAGAGGGCGAAAAGTTCAAGGTCTTACACCATCAGGTCTGCTGAGTGACAATGAATATAGAAGTTTAAAAAAAAGGAAAACGAGGGGAAAAATTCTTAGCTTGATTTGGCAGAAGGATAAACTAGTAAAATCGGGGCACATCTTTTAATGGAGTCTGGTGGAAGTGGGTAAAGAATCTTGACAGTTTCCAACCAGAGAGGGCCAGTTAGGGTAAAATATGTGATGAATCAGACAAGTCTGACAAACAAAAACAGGCTGTAAATTTTATCTGCTTTTGCAAAGATGCTGGTTTCTATTTTTTCTGCTTCCTCTTTTCCTCCTTGGCTGTGAGTCCTGGACCACTTGGAGAATCCGCTGAAAGAGACGGAATTCTCCCTGGGAAAATGCACATATAGATGCAAACTTTGGACTACAATTCAGGGGATCATCTCTGGGAACCTTACCATGGACCTTTGAGCTCCCCCAGACCCCACCACGATAGCTCCTGGCCCTTCCATGGCTGCCAGGCTGCTCCCTGCCCAGGCTGGCTCTGGACGCTGGCCTGGGGTCCCTTCCAAGTTTTTTGTGACGTGTCCCCTGGCCTCCAGCCAGCAACATTCACACGGCTCTGCACATTTCCTTATCCAAGATAGCAGCAAACCAATGCTGCAATGCTTCGGCAGAACTAAGTTCCTTTTTCTTGTCTTTTCACACAGTTTTTCAGTGTCGTCAGCAAGCAAAGCTCCTTCTCTAAGGTTGTTGGGAGTCTTGGCCAAGGATTACATGGGAGCCAATTGGGGCTTTGGCATTTTGTGCCTCTGACTTGCCATCCTGAGTCCATTTGGATGGAGGGGGCAGAACCCTCCAACTCACCACACTTTGGATTCGTTTCTTTACTAATGAGGCGGCAGTGACAATCTCCTCCCTCGAGCCAGCGTGCCGGGCAAAGCAGTTGAATTTTAAGGCATTGCATAAAGTTGTGAGGAAGGGGCCGCTGTCAGAGCACCCCAAGTTGAATGAGAGGAAGTGCTGGAAAAGCAGAGATGAGTGAGGCATGGGAACCCACATTAACTGGGCGCCAACTGCGTGTAGTCAGACTGTATACCAGGCAACTGTAAGCCACTCTGTGAGGGAGAACTAGTTAGCCCCATTCTACAGATGAAAATGTAGTTTGACAGAAAGTAAGTTGTCTTCTTCCTCAGGAGGCACTATGTCCCCATTGATGAGGGTTGGGATTGAGGCTGAGATGGGATTTGGGCACCGGAGCAGCGTGGCTGAGAACTGCATTTTTGAGGTCAAAGAGACAGCCAGAAGTGGCTTTACATGGTGGATTTGGGGGCTGTGCTGCAGCCTGGTAGAAGGGAAGTCATTTTGTTTTCTATTAAAGTCAGTCAGGGAGAAGGTTCATCCTGTCTCTCTGGCAGACCGGTAGCTCATGGTCTCCCGTAGATGTTCTGTAGTAGCCTTGCTGCATCATAGCTGGAACTCAGACCATATTTCAGGGCTTCTTGTGAATTACTGTTTATAAGGCCCTGTCCTGCGGCTTGTGCTGTAGAAATATTTCATCTAGCAATTGTGTTAGAACTGGCCTGTCAGCAAATGGAGTCGTCGTAACCATCATTACTCACATTTCACTCCTCCACGCCCTGTGTTCACTTGAGCCCTCTGCCCGTGTGCTGTCATCCTCAGGGATTTCCAAGAGGGCCTGGAGGGTGCACACCTGGTTTTAGCTTCTGTGCTTTCCATTCCCTCAGGCATTATAACAGGAAACATTCTAGATGATTATAATAGTATCTCTGTGGACCTGGGTTCTATTGTGAGGGAGAATGGGTGTGGGGGGCCCCAGCCCATCAACCCTGGATGAGTACATTCTCTGAGGGAGAAGTAAACTTTGTTGTTTTAAGTCTTCAAGATTTGGGGAGAGGGGGTACTTGTTACTGCATCATAACCAAGCTGGTACTGACTGATACTTCCTCCAGCGCTGGTCTTAAATGGACACCCAATTTGCCACTCATATTTTGCACTGATGTTATCACTCTTCCCTTAAATACCTGCATGACTCACAGTGCTGCCTTGAAACCTGGCCATTTGAATTGATTCTCCGTCACCAGTCTGTCCCAGAGTATGAGCAATTATCTCCTTTGAGGAATATAAGCCTTTGTCTTTCCTGGCTCTTAATTCCTAGAAGATCAAGTTTGATGGTGTATGAGGTGAAACAGGGTGTCTTTTCCTTTCACACAGCCTTTTCTCCCCCAGGAATGTGGGCTCTACCAAGCACTCATGGGTGGGTCGGACAGCTTGAAGTAACGGCAGCTGTGCTACACCAGGGTTCTCGCTCTGCTCTGCATAAAGCTCACTTCATCCTCCTTCTTCACTTAGGAGGGATTTGCTTTTAGAAGCCTCGTGTCCCTCTTTGATATTTGCCCTCTGATGCCTCACATAACTATAGTAGGATGTTGCCTTGCTAGACACATGGAAGGTTGGAATTATTTTCCCAGGGGACTCCTCTGCTCCCATATAAATTAGAGGAAGCAAAGAGAGAGCAGGGAGAGAGCAGAAGTGTCCCTTGTTACCATGTGTGAGATAATTTCTGACAGCTCTAAAAATGCCACTTGTCTGTTTGAAAATTCATAGTATGAGGATGGAGCGGTTGGCTCCAAACAATGGGTTAATGTGCGTTGGCATCACAGGTTAGTGGCCGTTAGTAACAGAGAAATGAACAGATTGTGCCTTCTCTGGGGACAGACACTCTTCACATGTATGAATAGTGTGTTTCTGACTTACTAGTCATCCTTAACACCCGGGGAGCACCTATTTCAGACTTATCTGCCCTGCCCTAAATAAAATACCAGGATATCTGGATGAGGGGTGAAAAGGACAAAGGTGGGTTCTGCGGACCCTGGTCACTAACATGGGCGCCATAGCTGGTTGGTGGTTTCCCTGTTTGTCTCCGTTCTCATTAGCATCTATAACCAAAGCCTTCATCTTAAGCCTCTTGGCATGGTGAGGAGTGAAACTGGGCTATGGATCGCTGTTAAAAATTTTAAAAAATAACAGTAATGGAAATTAAAACAACAGTAAGGGAAATTAGAATAATAACATAATAGCTGCTCCTTAGTGAGCATGTGTATTATACCAGACATATACCTTTTATGGATGCAATCTCTAATAATGATGGTACCTGTTGGAATAACTTAGGGAATAAGTTATGAGAAACCTCCTTTTACAAATACGGTAATGGAAAGTCAGAACTTGACTAACTTGCCAAAACCCACAGAGTTTTAGTGTCTGAATTTACAAACCCAGATGCATTCTCTCATGTCTGATTTTCTGTCAAATGAAATACTGAGGCACACTCCTCTTAATAACTTTATTGTTATTTTTGGTTCAATAACTCACAACGCTGCCTGTTGGTTTGTTGCAGTTTTGTGTGTGTGTGTGCGGTAGGCGGGCCTCTCACTGTTGTGGCCTCTCCCGTTGCGGAGCACAGGCTCCGGATGCGCAGGCTCAGCGGCCATGGCTCACGGGCCCAGCTGCTCCGCGGCATGTGGGATCTTCCCAGACCGGGGCACGAACCCGCGTCCCCTGCATCGGCAGGCGGACTCTCAACCACTGTGCCACCAGGGAAGCCCTGTTGCAGTTTTATATTACCATTAGTGTTGTATCATCCCAAACTCCTTGGACTAATTTTCAAGATCCTTCTATGATATAATCTCCCCCTTATTATTCGAAATAAGTTTATTAAGTTTCTCAACACATGCGTATGATTTACCTGTGCTCACCTGGCCCAGGAATCAGAACCAGTGCCTGCTCCTCACTAGATCTTCCCTCCCCTCCCCTGCTCTGCATCTCCATCCAGGTCACTGTCTCCAGGTCGTAAGCATGCTCTTTCAACACAGTGTGTGCTTCTTTTGCAAAGAGGAAGAGAATGGATTCATTTGATTTGAATACCCAAGCACTCTAACTTAGTAGAGACATGTAAGGCTGAAGGTAGCTTATGCCTCTGCAGTGACACAATCTCATCCTTTCCTTCTGCTTCTCGGCTCCTTGCACATTCTTAATACCTTTCCTTCTGTTCCAGTCTGATTCCCATCCACCTGCTCTGTTGGTATCATTCTGTTGATGATCTAGGTCTTTCAATGTGTTTAATATCATGCTCTTCATAAAATTTTCATTCCCTCCTTCTTTCTGGAGCAGCGCTTCTCATCCCTGGACCAGCATTGGCCACACCTGGCACCCATTAATCTGTGGTTTAACAAGCTTTCCAGGAGATCTGGATGCATGTTATGGCTGGGGAACCAGGGCTCCAGGGCATTTACAATTACTGACCAGGTGTTCCTCCTTGAAAATCTTGCCTGCCTTCCTTATACTTTAAAACTTAACATGTCTTTGTTGTTGTAAAGGAACACTTTCCTATTCTCTAATCATTTTTTATCTTCTTATGTTTTTGTTTTCCCCCGACTCTGACGTTCTTTCCCCTCTTTCATAAGGACCACAGTCCTCTTTTACTCTACTTGTGGATTTCTCCTAAGCCTCCTTTGTCCTTCCACTTATTTTTTTATTTTCTATCACTCTCTACTATTTTCAATCACCTCATCTATGCTGTGATTCACACTTAAAGTAGTAATCTAGAAGCTATGACTGCATAATTGGCTCAGACTGTGGAACAAAAAGAAAAAATGGGTTAAAAATGTAAGATTAAAATATGAAGGGTGACTCTAGAAATCCCACCATAATTTTCTACTAGGAGTTTCAGATGGAGAGAATGGAGGTTGAGGAATGAGGTTCATATTCCTAACCAAATAAATGTAAATGAATTAAATTCCACAGTAAAAGAAAGGGACCAGTTTTAAAACTCAGCTGTAGTGTGTAAGAAATATACCTATAATAAATGTTGGAGAGCCTTTGTAAGTAAAGGAGACAAGCATTTTTTAAAGACAAATGCAAAAAAGGGGAAACAAGTGTGATAATACATGGGGAAGAAAGCAAACCCCAAAGCATTTAATATGGTAAAAGGTATTTTATATTGAAATATTTAATCTACCCCAGAACAAATCATAAACCTTTTCAAACTATATAGCTTTAAATTATATATAGCAGAAACAATGAAAATACAACTCAGAAATGACAGTCTCAGAGTGAATGTATGCCTCACTCAAAATTGCCAGAATAAGGATACAAGCGACACAGTAATAGGACTACTTCAATAAAACAATTAGCCAGTGTGATATCTGTTTGTGCTCAATGCATACTATGTAGTCATTTTAAACACAATGGAATATTAACCAAAAAATAATGTTGTATCAGGCAGGAATGGTAAGCTCAAATTTTAAAAGGGAAAAATCAAATATACAATATTCACTTAAAACAATGTAACGAACTTAGTAATCACAAGATAACAAGCAAAAACAAACGTCAGATGCTATCGCCCTGCCAACACTGTCTTTTTGGAGTCAATAATTAAAAACAACAAACCAAAACTCTTAAATAACTGGTGTTAATAAGAAAAAATAATGAACAGCATTTTAGAAGTTAGTAACAATGAATGGAATTTCATACAAAAACTTGGGGTGCAGCTAAGGTTGTGTGACTTTGGGCAACTTATGTAACTTGTCAGTTTTCTAATTTCTAAAATTGGGGTAATGGTAGCATAAACAATACATTAAGAAAATATATACACACAATACACTTGTAAACACCCTGAAGGCACTAGAAATGGCTCCTATAAAATATAGCTGTATGTTAGAACTGAGTGCTCAATTCAAGATAGGAAAAGACTAGTAAAACAAGTCTAAAGAAAGTAAAGAAGTTATAGTTAAAAGCTAGTCAATGAAAATAGAAAACAGTAAAAGGGTATTCTTGATGAATAAAACAACAACAACAACAAAACCTAGTACTTTGAAAGAACCAATAATATGGATAAACCTTTGTCAAATTAAGAAAAAAAATTAGTTGACACAAATAGCATTAGAAATGAATGGGAGTATGAGCATTGTTTTTTAAAAAAATCACAGTTTTACAGTAACACATTTATGTTTGTAGCTAGTACTGTAATAGTATCTCCATTTTATAGATAAGATAATTGAGAGACAGAGGATAAGTAAGTTTTCTAAGGTCACACAGCATTAAGTGGTAGAGCTGTGATGTCTACAAATATTCAGGTGCTGGAATAAATCTCATAAATTATAATGTGAAGAAACCTTAAAAGTTAGAAAGGTATGTCATATTCTCAAGTAGAATATTTTAAGGATTTTAATTAAAAAAAAAACTTTTTCCCCAAATTAAGCTATAAGTTCAATGCGATGCCAATAAAAAATTCAAAATAATATTTTTATGGAGCTAACAATCCAATTTTGAAATTGATGTAAAAGTAAATAACCATAAAAAGAAAGCTGTTGAAAATTTTCAATTTAAAGAAACTGTAGTATTTTAACAAATGTTGTATTGGCACAGGGTCAGATATGTTGAAAGATGGATTGGGGTACATAGAATATCTGATGAAACTTTTTCTAAATTTGTGGCAAAATCTATGCATATTCATTCTCATATTTTAACAGTAAAAAAAATAACATCCAACACTGATATGAGTGTGTTGATACTGGGTGTACAAATTGGTTCAGTTGTTCTGAAAAGCAGGTTGGCAATATCAATATATATCAAAACAAAACACAAAAGCAATTCCATTTCTAGCTTTCTGTTTTGGAAAAGTGTTCCCATAATACACTGTTCATTAACACAATGTTCATTGTAGCCTCATTTGAAATAGATAAATATTGGAGAGAAAATTAATGCCCATCAATAAAAGTGGTTAGGTAATTAATAATGGTTAATAACTTAAAAAAAGTGTATCTGTACTATGATGTACTTTTCAGTGGTAAAAAGACTGCTATATGCCTGAGTGCTTGTGGACACACTAACACACAGGTATTCTTTCTTCTACTCTCAGAAAGATACAAAATATCACCCCAAATATTAAAGTATCATTCTTAAGGAACAAAAAAAATATTTCAAAAAATGTGTTTAATATACTCACATTTACATGAAAGCAAAACAAAAGATTTGCATATGTGCAGATATGCATCTAAACACCTACCAGGTGTTCTGGAAACATTTACATCAAAATGGTAATGGAGTTGGCCTTAGAGAGGGCAATGGTATTGGTGTGAGGAGTGATGAAGATTTTCATTTTTCGTTGGTATATTTCTGCGTGAGTTACTTGAGACGGTGTTAGTGTGTTCTTTAGAGAACAGCTTTTCAGAAACTCAGGAGTGACATTCCTGTATGCAATAGTAAAATTAAAATTCCATATGTTAATCAGCACAGCCAATAGAATTAGGACTTTTGAATGGGCACCTTGGAAACCTCTGCTGAGTGAGAACGTGTTTGTGGGTGCACAGTTCGTGTTTATTGCAATCCACCAACGGTGCGTGTGTACATCAGCGGGATTGTGTGACTGCATTCTGTGGAGCTCAGCGTGGACTATGTGGAAATAGAATTTCATTGAGAATTAACTAGGTGAACTCAATTAAAATCATTAAGTTTATTCCTAAACTATAAAAACGAATGCAACTACATTTTCCTGGCGGGAGATGCAGATGGCTGTGCTCTGAATATAGGAGAGCTTAGCTTTATAATGTCACAGAACAGTATTAAAATATAAAATCTTTTAATGATAGAAAATAAAGACTGTGAATTCCAGTGAAATAATTGGTGGAGGTGGTCTCCTGTAAGACACCCATGGGCCGGTGATTGTAGTACTTTCTTAGCGGTTGACCTAAGCTGGTTGACCTTCAGTCACCATTGTGGAATGAGTTGCCCCTAATCTCAGGAAATAAATCAATCTTGAACTCTTTGCTCAAGGATGCCCTGACTCCCCATTAGGAGAAGGGACCAGCCAGTGCCTGGAACTCCCTTTGTGCAATAACTTTTCAGGCTGTGAATATAACATGAAGAAGGGAGAGGCCAAGATTAACCCACTAGGTTAGGCTAAACAAGCAAAGCCCCGTGCTCAGCAAGATGCCAGGCTGCTGGGCTTGGCGTAAGTGGAGAGAAATATATTTAGCGTGTGTTTTGAAGTTCAAGTTTTAATAGGAAGTTCTCTGTCCCCTTTCACCTCTGCATTTCAGAATCTGCATACGTCAGCTCTTACAACCTGAGCAATAAGTCTAGCCACTCTTGCCCTAAGCATTTTCTGTGTTATTCTAAATTAATGTGAACTTTCGAGCAGCAGTTTACCTAATAATAGCCCTCAGAATACTAGGTAACGTCTTATGGCCTTAATCATATTTGCTGTGCGATCCCAGAATACATTGGTGAATGGTCTGTACTGGAAGGTTTTATTTTATTTTTATTTATTTATTTATTTGTTTGTTTGCGGTACGCGGGCCTCTCACTGTTGTGGCCTCTCCCGTTGCGGAGCACAGGCTCCGGACGCGCAGGCTCAGCGGCCATGGCTAACGGGCCCAGCCACTCCACGGCATGTGGGATCTTCCCGGACCGGGTCACGAACCCGTGTCCCCTGCATCGGCAGGCGGACTCTCACCCACAGCGCCACCAGGGAAGCCCTTATTTTATTTTTTAAATAAGTGTTATGGTGCCTAACCAGAAGGTGCTACACAACGTAAACAAAACATTTTTCTCAAGGTAGTTCTCAGACCACTGGAGCTAGTAGGGTAACTTTGACCACGTGTGGTAAGAGTGGTTCTTAAAGGCTGGTCCTTAGCATCTATGTCACTGGGGAACTTGTTAAAAATGCAGTAACTTGGGTTCACTCCAGACCCACTGAACAAGACATTTTGTGGGGAAGGGTGTTGGGGACACTATCCATCACCCGACCTGCCCTCCTGGCAATTCTCACATGTGCATAAGTCTGAGCATCACAGCTGTGAATATTAGACTATGGGGCATGTTGAAAGATTGATTGCTCTCATCTATAATCTATTAAACACTGTTTAGACCAGCACTGTGTAAAAGAAAATGTGAGCCACATGTGTAATTTCAAATTTTCCAGTAGTCACGTTAAAAAAATAAAAAGTAGGTGAATTTAATTTGAGTAACACTTTTTAACGTGATATACTGAGAATATCATTTTAATATGTAACCAATATAAACTTATTATGGGTGTTTTACATTTTCTTGGAAATCCAGTGTATTTTGCATTTACAGCTTATTTCAATCCAGCCACAATTCAAACGCTCAATAGCCACACGTGGCTGGTGACTGCCATGTGGAACACAGATTAAAACCCAGTGGAAGCTACAGCCCTTGCCTGAGGGGAATCTAGACCTCAATTACATATTTTTTTGGGTATTTTTTGATTTCCTCTTTGATTTCTTCAGTGATCACTTCGTTATTAAGTAGTGTATTGTTTAGCCTCCACATGTTTGTATTTTTTACCGATCTTTTCCTGTAATTGATACCTAGTCTCATAGCGTTGTGGTCGGAAAAGATACTTGAAACAATTTCAATTTTCTTAAATTTACCAAGGCTTGATCTGTGACCCAAGATATGATCTATCCTGGAGAATGTTCCATGAGCATTTGAGAAAAATGTGTATTCTGTTGTTTTTGGATGGCCTGTCCTATAAATATCAATTAAGTGCATCTTGTTTAATGTATCATTTAAAGCTTGTGTTTCCTTATTTATTTTCATTTTGGATGATCTGTCCATGGGTGAAAGTGGGGCGTTAAAGTCCCCTACTATGAATGTGTTACTGTCGATTTCCCCTTTTATGGCTGTTAGTATTTGCCTTATGTATTGAGGTGCTCCTATGTTGGGTGCATAAATATTTACAATTGTTATATCTTCTTCTTGGATCGATCCCTTGATCATTATGTAGCGTCCTTCTTTGTCTCTTCTAATAGTCTTTATTTTAAAGTCTATTTTGTCTGATATGAGAATTGCTACTCCAGCTTTCTTTTGGTTTCCATTTGCATGAAATACCTTTTTCCATCCCCTTACTTTCAGTCTGTATGTGTCCCTAGGTCTGAAGTGGGTCTCTTGTAGACAGCAAATATATGGCTCTTGTTTTTGTATCCATTCAGCCAACCTGTGTCTTTTGGTGGGAGCATTTAGTCCATTTACATTTAAGGTAATTATCGATATGTATGTTCCTATTCCCATTTTCTTAATTGTTTTGGGTTCGTTATTATAGGTCTTTTCCTTCTCTTGTGTTTCTTGCCTAGAGAAGTTCCTTTAGCAGTTGTTGTAAAGCTGGTTTGGTGCTGCTGAACTCTCTCAGCTTTTGCTTGTCTGTAAAGGTTTTAATTTCTCCATCAAATCAGAATGAGTATCTTGCTGGGTAGAGTAATCTTGTTTGCAGGTTTTTCTCCTTCATCACTTTCACTATGTCCTGCCAGTCCCTTCTGGCTTGCAGAGTTTCTGCTGAAAGATCAGCTGTTAACCTTATGGGGATTCCCTTGTGTGTTATTTGTTGTTTTTCCCTTGCTGCTTTTAATATGTTTTCTTTGTATTTAATTTTTGACAGTTTGATTAATATGTGTCTTGGCATATTTCTCCTTGGATTTATCCTGTATGGGACTCTCTGTGCTTCCTGGACTTGATTAACTATTTCCTTTCCCATATTAGGGAAGTTTTCAACTATAATCTCTTCAAATATCTTTCAGTCCCTTTCTTTTTCTCTTCTTCTGGAACCCCTATAATTCGAATGTTGGTGTGTTTAATGTTGTCCCAGAGGTCTCTGAGACTGTCCTCAGTTCTTTTCATTCTTTTTTCTTTATTCTGCTCTGCAGTAGTTATTTCCACTATTTTATCTTCCAGGTCACTTATCCATTCTTCTGCCTCAGTTATTCTGCTATTGATCCCATCTAGAGTATTTTTCATTTCATTTATTGTGTTGTTCATCGTTGTTTGTTTCATCTTTAGCTCTTCTAGGTCCTTGTTAAATGTTTCTTGCATTTTGTCTATTCTATTTCCAAGATTTTGGATCACCTTTACTATCATTATTCTGAATTCTTTTTCAGGTAGACTGCCTATTTCCTCTTCATTTGTTAGGTCTGGTGGGTTTTTATCTTGCTCCTTCATCTGCTGTGTGTTTTTCCGTCTTCTCGTTTTGCTTATCTTACTGTGTTTGGGGTCTCCTTTATGCAGGCTGCAGGTTCGTAGTTCCCGTTGTTTTTGGTGTCTGTCCCCAGTGGCTAAGGTTGGTTCTGTGTGTTGTGTAGGCTTCCTGGTGGAGGGGACTAGTGCCTGTGTTCTGGTGGATGAGGCTGCATGTTGTCTTTCTGGTGGTCAGGTCCACGTCTGGTGGTGTGTTTTGGGGTGTCTGTGGACTTACTATGATTTTAGGCAGCCTCTCTGCTAATGGGTGGGGTTGTGTTCCTGTCTTGCTAGTTGTTTGGCATAGCATGTCCAGCACTGTAGCTTGCTGGTCGTTGAGTGAAGCTGGGTGCTGGTGTTGAGATGGAGATCTCTGGGAGATTTTCGCCATTTGATATCATGTGGAGCTGGGAGGTCTCTTGCGGACCAGTGTCCTGAAGTTGGCTCTCCCACCTCAGAGGCACAGCACTGACTCCTGGTTGCAGCACCAAGAGCCTTTCATCCACACGTTTCAGAATAAAAGGGAGAAAAATAGAAAGAAAGAATTAGTAGACATAGAAAGAAAGAAAGAAAGGAGGGAGGGAGGGAGGAAGGAAGGAAGGAGGGAAGGAAGGAAAAAAGAAAGAAAGAAGATAAAGTAAAATAAAAAAGTTATTAAAATAAAAATAATTATTAAAAAAAAACGGATAGAACCCTAGGACAAATGGTGGAAGCAAAGCTATACAGACAAAATCTCACACAGAAGCATACACATACACACTCACAAAAAGAGGAAAAGGGGAATAAATCATAGATCTTGCTCTCGAAGTCCACCTCCTCAATTTGGGATGATTCGCTGTCTATTCAGGTATTCCACAGATGCAGGTACATAAGTTGACTGTGGAGCTTTAATCCACTGCTCCTCAGGCTGCTGGGAGGGATTTCCCTTTCTCTTTGTTCTCACAGCTCCCAGGGGCTCAGCTTTGGATTTGGCCCCGCCTGTGCGTGTAGGTCACCGGAGGGCGCCTGTTCTTCGCTCAGACAGGACGGGGTTAAAGGAGCCGCTGATTGGGGGCTCCGGCTCACTCAGGCCGGGGGGGAGGGAGGGGCACGGAGTGCGGGGCGGGCCTGCGGCGGCAGAGGCCGTGACGTTGCACCAGCCTGAGGCGCGCCGTGCGTTCTCCCGGGGGAGTTGTCCCTGGATCCCGGGACCCTGGCAGTGGCGGGCTGCACAGGCTCCCCGGAAGGGAGGTGTGGAGAGTAACCTGTGCTCGCACACAGGCTTCTTGGTGGCGGCAGCAGCAGCCTTAGCGTCTCGTGCCCGTCTCTGGGGTCCGCGTTGTTAGCCGCCGCTCGCGCCCGTCTCTGGAGCTCCTTTAAGCAGCGCTCCTAATCCCCTCTCCTCGCGCACCAGGAAACAAAGAGGGAAGAAAAAGTCTCTTGCCTCTTCGGCAGGTCCAGACTTTTCCCCGGACTCCCTCCCGGCCAGCCGTGGCGCACTAATCCCCTGCAGGCTGTGTTCACGTCGCCAACCCCAGTCCTCTCCCTGCGCTCCGACCGAAGCCCGAGCCTCAGCTCCCAGCCCCGCCCGCCCCGGCGGGTGAGCAGACAAGCCTCGGGCGGGTGAGTGCCGGTCGGTGCCGATCCTCTGTGCGGGAATCTCGCCGCTTTGCCTCCGCACCCCTGTGGCTGCGCTGTCCTCCGCGGATCCGAAGCTCCCCCCTCCGCCACCCGCAGTCTCCGCCCGCGAAGGGGCTTCTAGTTGTGGAAACATTTCCTCCTTCACGGCTCCCTCCCACTGGTGCAGGTATCGTCCCTATTCTTTTGTCTCTGTTTATTCTTTTGCCCAACCCAAGTACGTGGGGGGTTTCTTGCCTTTTGGGAGGTCTGAGGTCTTCTGCCAGCGTTCAGTAGGTGTTCTGCAGGAGTTGTTCCACGTGTAGATGTATTTCTGGTGTATCTGTGGGGAGGAAGGTGATCTCCCCGTCTTACTCTAACGCCATCTTCCCGGAAGCCTCCAGGATGCTGCCGTTTTAAGGACTCATCTGTCTGTGCTGATGCCAGATTAGAAATTTGGTGGCGTTCATTGCTCTAGAAGCCTCAGTGAGAGGGAGCCTGTGCTCTCGGTCTCATAAAGAGCCTCTGTAACAGCCACTAATGGTCACTAATTCATGGTCATTGCCCAGGCACTGTGGACGCTAAGAAAAGGGAGAGAAGTACCTGTGAGGAAAGTCACCGTCCCTGTCGGTTGTTAAAAATGTCTTTGCGGTGAAACCTCAGAGTGGTTGTGAATCTGAGACTCAGGATCCGCCTTCTCTTCTCTTATCCCGCAGTTGGTTAATCTCACCCCAAACCTTCTTTGTCTTCACCCTTCCTGTGGTTCTCCTACTTTGCTCCTGACCAACTGAGCCAATACCCTGTGCCTTGGCGTCTATATCTCTGCCAGCTCTTCTTCCATCTGAGTAGATCCGCAGGTGTACTACCCCCAGCTCTCCCCACCGAAAGGATTCTTGTCATCACTGCCCTTGATGGCCACTTCTGAAAGTGGCCGTAATGGGACAGCTTCTCATTTTCTGGTGGCAATGTTGACCCATGTATGAATTAGGCACACCTTCTTTCTTCCTTCGTCAACTGGTCATTAAAAACACAAAAAACAAAAAACCCTGCGTAGCATAGACTCTGCAAATTATGGGACTCTTAACAGTGGATTGCCGATGGGCCACTGAGAATCAGTGTCTCGGTTGCGCCCTCCAGTGGACAGTTGCAGATACATGGTCACCTGTGCCCTGTAGTCCAGCCATAAGGGGTCTGTATGGCAGGTCTCCCTTCGGGGATTGACAGACACCAGGGAGCATTTTCTCCACCACTCACCTGCAGGGCTCTATGGCCAAGTCTCTTGCACTGAGGTCTGCACCTGATGAAAATCTCTCTTGCTCTAACTGTACTTAAATATGGAGTTTTCCAAGTTACCCAGTAAATGGGTCAGAGTGGTATTTACAAGCATCGTGTATGCTGTCTGCAAAATCCAAAGAGGCAATTGAATTCCTAAGTATTCATCCAAATGAGTTGAAAACTTAGACCCCACCAAAACCTGCACACAGATGTTTATAGCAGCTTTATTCCTAATTGCCAAAAATTAGAAGCAACCAAAATGTTCAGTTTTTTTTTTTTTTCAAATTTGGTATAGAGATGCAATCCAAATCCATAAAAACATATGGGTATTTTTTCATGGGAATTAACAACACGATTATAAAATATAGATGGACGAAAAGATGGTCAAGAATGTCTGGGACACATCTAAATGTCCATCCGTACAATGGAGTATCATTCAGCAATAAAAAGATATGAGTTATCAAGCTTACGATATTAAGGTAAACGAACGGTGGTACATCCAGACAATGGAATGTTATTTAGATCTAAAAAGATGAGCTATCAAGCCATCTTGACAGCATGGAAGAAACTTAAATGCGTCTAACCAAGTGAAAGAAGCCAATCTGAAGAGGCCACATACTATAGGATTCCCTATGATATTCTGGTAAAGGCACAGCTATGGAGACAGTAAAAAGATGTATTACCAGGAGAGTGGTGAAGGGATGCATAGGCGGAGCACAGAGGATTTTTAAGGCAGTGGAACTATCCTGTATGATACTACAACAGCGGACACATGTAGCTGAGCATTTATCAAAATCCATAGAAGGTACAACGCAAGTAGTAAACCCTAATTTTAACTATGGACTTTAGTTGTTAATAATAAACAACACTGGCTCATGAGTTGTGACAATGTACCACACTAATGCAAGATGTTAGTAACAGGAGAAACTGTGGGTGGCTATTGGTAACTCTTTACTTGGTGTGCAAATTTCTTTGTGAAGCTAAAACTGCTCTAAAAACTGCTTTTACTCTTAAAAGAAACCAAATAGGCCTACCAAATGCCATTGTTTTACAGTAGTAAGATTTGGGAGATAGAACAAATGGCCCTGGATATTGGAGGGGATCTTCTGGCCTGTCTTAGAGCACCTGACCCTTAAATCTTTATCTGTAAATTAAGTTCCTAAAAGCTGGTGACACCCTCTGGCACAAGGGTACTTACCACTCGTTCTCCAGATGCAGACATAATGACTTAATCAATATATTGGATCGAAGTGATGTTCAGAACCCTATTAAGACAAATGGAGTCCCTGTGAACTACATTGTAACGGAGAATGGGAGTTGGCACAGATTGACTGTGAAGTGGGGAATATGTCCTTCTTATGTGAAGACACACTGCTTTGTGTTTTCCTGTTGAATGAAGAATGTTTTCAGCAAATCCTCCGCTGCCACATCAAGGGCCAGAGGCTTGTGCTGATGGCACCACATCTGGCCCAGTAGATTCTATTGGTTACATTTGTGGCTGTCAGTCGTCATCCATCACAAGCCATCGGATTTTTTCAGGAGCCAGACAGGCACAACAAATGTGGACCAGATCCCTGCCTAAGTCTTTGATAGTGTCGGTCTCTGAAATTCTCCTGGAATGCATCTTCATCATATCTCGTCCAGGGTGTGGAATAGTGTTAGAGTGTAGTGGGTGCTAAGGTGAACCACACAGATCCCCCAAGTTTCCACCCACTTTCAGGACTTAGGTACATATGATACCTACAGATGCTGCTGGAGTGTTGCCTGATGAAGGCCAAAGGCTCAGTCCCTGCCCTAGAATTCCTCTCTGAAGATGCTTCCTCCCACCAAATTATAGCCCTGCCCCACAGGTTCCCCTAGACCTGTGGAAATTTATCCGAAATATAAGTGCAGCAAACATTAGATTAAGCAATTAAGGAGAAGACCCCATTTGTAATAGCATCAAAGGATATATACACAGGGCTAAATCTGAACAGTAGACGTACAGAACCTCTATGGTGAAAGTCATATAACTTTATAAAAGATTGAAAGTAATATACATGTGAACTGAGTTGTAGTAATTATTTATATTTTGTTGATTCTATTTCATATGAGTGCATAATTCTTAATGTCTTAAATTCCAGTTCTTCCCAAATGGGTGTATAGATGCAATGCAAATTCAATACAGATTTTACAAGCTTTTAAAAAAAATGGAACTCATCAGGATAATTTTAATTTGTGTGAAAGAAGAAAATGGCCAAGAGTGGGGAGGATACTTCTAAAGGAAAAGAGCAGAAAGGAGAGACTTGCTGTAAAATCAGAATTTATTATGTAATTTTATCAATTATGAAAGTATAATAATGGCTCAGGAGTAGACAACTGACCGGTGGAATAGAGTTGATAGTAAAAGCTCCATGCCTGTGATATGTCAGATCAGTCAGCAGAGATGATGGATTATGCAGACTGGAAACTATCCTTATGAAGGTGATGAAATTGGGTTACCAACTCATACAATATATACAAATTCACTCAGAAGATTAAGAAATGAAATGAGAGAACAAAGTATAAATACATATATTTTTAGAAATTATAGGTGGATGCCTTGGACCGTAAAGTAAATAAAGTTGTCTTAACTATGATGCAAAAAGTTTTGATTATGAAAAAAAAATGACAAATAAAACTACGTTAAAATTAAAATCCCTGTTCATTAACAGATATCTTAAAAAATAGGGTAAAGATATTTACAAACACACACCAATTAAAGATTACATCAGAAATATATGTAGAATTTCTACAAAACGATAAGAAAAGCAACCCAATGGGAATAAAATGGGCAAAAGATACACAGGCATTTGATAGAACAGGAAACACATTTGGCCAATAAACATGAAAGATTTTTTAACATCATTAGTGATTAGGGGAAAAAAATCGAAGACCTCAGTGAGATACAGTTTTACATTCATTTGATCTGCAAAAATTAAACATTTGACACTATAAAATTTTGTATTAGATACAAATCCACGGTATCTCTTAGACATTGCTAGTGCAAGTCTCAATGGGTATGTCTTCTTTAGGAAAAAACTATTACCTTCTAAAGTTAAATATTACCTTATGACCCAGTGATTGTACTCCTGGATATATAACCAAGAGAAACTCTTGTATATGTTTATCAGGAGACATGAACAAGAATGTTTGTAGCTATACTAGTCACAAAAGTGAAACCTGAAATAATCCAATGCCCATCCCCAGGAGAATTAATGAATAAAAGGTGGCATATTTCACAATGGAACACTATCAGATTTCAAACAATTGAATTCCAAGTGATAGAGAACTGTAAGAATTCAGGAGGATGGGAATTGGGTGGTATATTATCTTCGAGGTCATAGCTTTTATTTAGGTGGAATGTTTGAAAATATTTAGTACCTCATCAGACAGAGCAGATTAAATTAAAGGGTCATTTATGGACCAATGATGAAAGTGTGTCATGAATAAGTGTTAGGGGTAGTTAAGTTCTGTGTCCTGAGGTTCAAATCGAGAAAAATACAGGAACTATCTTTTTGCATACATTTTGCATACATATGCATACATATGTGCAAATATAAACCGTTTCTGAAAGCAGAATTTTTAGCCGAAGGGTATTTGAATTTTAAATGTCGAGAGATACTGCCCGATACTCTACAGAGGTTGAGCTTATTTATACTTCCTCCAGCAATACATGAAAATACCTTTTAACTCATGCTTCCGTTAATACAGAATGTTCCCAGTTGTCTGGACTTCGCCAGTGTGATAGATGAAACATATCTCTTTGAAATTATTGTGTGTTTGCTGAGAATTATAATCTTTTATTTAAGATCCATTTGTATTTCATTCTCTGTAAAATATTTACAACCTTATTCAGTTTTTTTTTTGGTACAATTTTTTGGGGGTTGTTTCTTACTGATGTTTAGATCATTATATACTAAGGAGAATAACCTTTCTTTTATGGCAGTATTGCAAATCCTTTTCCTCATTTGTTTTTGTCTTTTCACCTTGAGTTGTTTTTAGCCATGCAGGAATTATTTTTGTAGTCAGATTAATCAATCTCTATTTTTATGATATCTGAATTGTATGCTTTACTCAGAAATGAGTTCTCTCAGAGAATATTAAAAAAGTTATTTGCCGCCTTTTAATACTTCTTGTCTCATTTATCATGTTTAAAAATCTGTCCCAGCTGGTATTTCATGGATATCGGTGGGAGATGGATACTCCTTTTTCCTCAAATATCTATTTAGTTATCTTCAACATCATTATTGAAAAATGTCCCACTGATTTGAAATGTCATCTTTATTATTTACTAAAATTCTCCATATATGTGCTTCTATTTTTCAATTTTCCATCTTGTTTCATTGATGTTTGTCTAATCCACAGTACTACGTTGTTTATCTTAGACACTACTTTAAGGCAAGGGATAGATTTTACTGTTAACTGTGTTTTGTAGATTTTATAGAGTATTTGTGTAATAATTTTGATTATTTTCACCTTATTTCACATCCTTTTCCCTTTAAGGGACACCTAATTTCTATTCCCATTCACTGTCAAATTGGCCATGTACCTTGCTTTGACCAACAGAGTATGAGTGGACATTAGGTGCACCGTGTCCAGTCAGTGTTCCTAGAGACATTCCAGTCTCTGCATCCGTCTTGCTCCTTACCTCCAGTTGTGAGAAGGGCATGCCTCAGTTAGGAACAGAGATTTTGAAGATTTCTTTTGGCAGCAAAGCTTACAGTCTAGTTCATCTGCACAGCTTAATAATTTGGTAGCTCCTTCTTGCCTGTTTCTATGGATTCCTTTTCTCTAAAGCGAATTCTCTTTTCTAATACACTTCTAAATTATATAGCTTACTTTTATGCTGTATATTTTTTTCCATATGTTTTCGTCAGGTGCCTTTATCCCCAATTGTTCTTGGCTATGGCAATCTTCAGTTCTAAATTAGCGTTTCCAAAGATTCCAAATACCTGGTTTATTGCCTCTAAATTTTATCACATGCTAATAATGTAAGTAGATGCAACTTGGGATTCCCGCCCTCCTTCTCCACACAGGCTTCCTCACACGTGGATGTCAAGCCTGCCAGACAGGTGTGGGGGCAGGGGGTGGGTGGTGCAGTGTGGGAGAGGGAACAGGTGGCCTGGTATTTTCCCTCAGCCTCCCCAGAACACAAGTCCACTCACTAATCAGCACCTTACACTGTCAGTGCCCTGAAGGTATAGTTCAGTCGCTTATTTTCTCTAAGTGAAATTCATGTTTCCTTGCCCACTGTGAAATTAATGTCATAAAACAATTAACAGAGATATTCCATTGCTTTCCAACCCCACTCCCAATCAACTCCCCCTTAGTCCCAATCAGGTCTGAGTTCCCCCAGCTACTGTTTCTCATGAGCTTGCAGAAGTTTGCAGAAGGCGTCCTCCTGGTCATGGCAGAACTTGTAGAATACCACGGCTCGTTCCTCTCCTGCTCTGGCTCCCCAGTTCGGTCTCTCCTGGTACTGCTGACTCTCTCCTACATGCTCATGCTGTCTTTCTGTTCTTTGTGTAATCCGACCCAGCTCACTGTTGAAGATGCCTGTCTGTTTCGTGTTCCCAGGGTCATTGGAGGGAAGGCTGGCTCCTCCCCTGCTTCTGTCCCATTCCGTTGCTTTGATGCTCCACTGTTATTAGACTTGCAACTCATTTCTGAGGATAAAGAGAAGTGGCTGCTTCTATTGATTTTCTTAATTTCTCTTCATTTCCATTTTCTCTAGCATGTCTCCAGGATGAGGTGAGGGTTTGATCTGGGGAAAATCAGAGGGACAGCCCCATATCTTGTCCTGAACAAGTCCTTCCACTCCAGCAGTGAGAGCTCTTTGACATGAAGCCATTCTCTCTACCCTTGAAATGAGGGCTCTGCCCACCTGTCCTCCAGCCACGCCAGGCATGTATGGCCCCTGCGATGCACAGGGTTTTATCTTGATTGACTACAGTCTAAATTTAATTTGTTTTCAGATTGATGGAGATGACATGAAAAAAGGTAGGGATTCTTTGTCTTGTTAGAAACAAATTTGCATGCTATTAAAAGTTTCAGAATACTTTTTTGGTTAGTATGAATAATCTTGGGCCTGTTGGCTGTCCCTGATATTATCGATTTCAGGCCTCTTTTGCTGTCCCATATTAGATGATAAATTTGTAATGGAAAAACAAAGGCATACACATTTTCCCTGCCCGTACCAAAGCATCGTCAGGACAATCAGTAGCTTACATCTATACAATAATTTCAGATAGCA
Source organism: Monodon monoceros (assembly GCF_005190385.1). Taxonomy (NCBI): domain Eukaryota; kingdom Metazoa; phylum Chordata; class Mammalia; order Artiodactyla; family Monodontidae; genus Monodon; species Monodon monoceros. The sequence goes on along the minus strand of NW_021703773.1, from coordinate 27,936,626 downwards.
CAATATGCGTCCTCTAGATATCCACTGTTGACACGGCACTTGGTAGTTTTGGTAGCTAGAAAATATTAACAAATACACATGGTTTGAGTGCTATGAAAGCAGCTGGTGCTGCTACTAGTTAAAATGTACTCCAGGTGTGACACCTGTGAAAAGGAAACAGTGGGAATAACTGAAACTCTACCAAGGAGATGAAAACCTCATGCCACTTGGGATACAGTCACCTTGTGTGATGTGTGTGCGTATGTGTTCATGCATGTGCATTGTATGTAACTTCTTTTTACAGCCTTATTTAAAACAATTATGAAAACCCTTAACTGTGCTAAGGGAAATCTTCTTACATATATATATTTTTAAAATTCATCTTTTTGGCCCATTTGCCACCATTCCTGCCTTATGCCAATCTGGTTTGGAAAGGTTTTGGTTTTTTACAAGGATTTTTCATGACTGCTTCCAAAGATTTCTCAGTCTTTGCGTATGCATGTGTTCAAAGGCTAAATTTTAATTATAATCTTTATCAACACTCATTAACAAAGGTGCTTTTCATTAACAAGCACTGAAGCTTTTCTCACAATTACTCTCTTGGAAAGAGCTTCTTCTCTAGGTGCCTGGTGATGGGGCTTGGCTGTGAGTCAGCGTGTCTGCTCAGAGGTCTCTGTGTCCTTGGATGTCTACCTTTAAAAAGCACGGAAACAATTTTAAAAGTCCCCAGCTTTTCAGGTGGAGGATAATTTTAGATGGAATTAGAGTAGAAGTTGGCAGACAAATGGGCTCTACCATATGTCCACTGAAACACCACTGAGCCTTTCCTCGGACTCCAGTAGCTTGGAGATTTACAAGTTGATGACTGTGTATCCGGTCATGATTTCCTTGTCAGTAGATGGTTATGTTTACGGAGATGTGGCTGCAGCTGCCTCTCAGGCACTAGTGAGTGTTAAGGGATTTTTTTATTCATGATATGAGGGCTCAAGGCAGATGATGTAACAGGTTCAAAGGGACAAAATGGTACAAATTTATGCAAGGGAATTTTCTTTTCAATTCAAGTATAGTTGATTTATAATGTCGGGTTAGTTTCAGGTGTATAGCACAGTTATTCTGTTGTGTACATACATCCATTCTTTTTCAAATTCCTTTCCCTTGTAGGTTATTACAAAATATTGAGTCTGGTTCCCTGTGCTATAGTGTAGGTACTCGTTGGTTAACTATTTTGTATATAGTAGTGTGTATATGTTAATCCCAACCTCCTAATTTATCCCTCCCCTACCTTTCCCCTTTGGTAACCATAAGTTTGTTTTCTCTGTCTATGTCTGTGGGTCTATTTCTGTTTCGTAAATAAGTCCATTTGTATCTTTCTTCTTTTTAGATTCCTCATATAAAGTGATGTGATATTTGTCTTTCTCTGTCTGGCTTACTTCACTTACTATGATAACCTCTAGGTCAATCCACGTTGCTGCAAGTGGCATTTTTCATTCCTTTTTATGGCTGAGTAGTATTCCATTGTATATATGTACCACATCTTCTTTATCCATTCATCTGTCAATGGACGGTTGTTTTCAGGTCTTGGCCATTGAAAATTGTGCTGCACTGAACACTGGGGTGCATGTATCTTTTTGAATTATAGTTTTCTCTGGATATATGCCCAGGAGTGGGATTGCAGGATCATATGGTAACGCTATTTTTTATTAGTTTTTAAGGAACCTCCCTCCTGTTTTATTTTGATACCACTTTACACTTTGACCATATTTAAAGGCTTTGCTCTATACGTAGGGCATAGTATTCTTTCACTTTCATCACTGGGGATTCTCTAGAATATATTCTATGCAAAGACCTTCAAAGAAGCTATTTTTTCTGTGATAACGTTGGTCAGCATGTAAAGTAGGTTGTCTTAGCTCAGGCTGCCATAACAAAAATATCATAGACTGGGTAGTTTAAACAACAGACATTTACTTTTCACAGTTCTGGAGACTGGAAGTCCAAGATCAAGACGCTGGCAAATTGGGACTTCCCTGGTGGCACAGTGGTTAAGAATCCACCTGCCAATGCAGGGGACATGGGTTCTAGCCCTGGTCCAGGAAGATCCCACATGCCGCGGAGCAACTAAACCTATGTGCCACAAATACAGAGCCTGCGCTCTGGAGCCCATGAGCCACAACTAGTGAGCCCACGTGCCACAACTACTGAAACTCACGTGCCTAGAGCCCATGCTCCACAAGAAGAGAAGCCACCACAATGAGAAGCCTGCACACTGCAATGAAGAGTATCCCCTGCTCGCCGCAACTAGAGAAAGCTTGCATGCAGCAACGAAGACCCAACACAGTCGTAAATAAATAAATAAATAAATAAATAAACAAACATTTTTTTAAAATATTAAAGAAAAAAGGACTTCCCTGGTGGCGCAGTGGTTGAGAGTCTGCCTGCTGATGCAGGGGACACGGGTTCGTGCCCCGGTCTGGGAAGATCCCACATGACGCGTAGCCGCTGGGCCCGTGAGCCATGGCCGCTGAGCCTGCGCGTCTGGAGCCTGCGCGTCCGGAGCCTGTGCTCCGCAACGGGAGAGGCCACAACAGGGAGAGGCACACGTACCGAAAAAAAAAAAAAAAAAGAAAATTAAAGAAAAAAAAGATACTGGCAGGGGCTTCCCTGGTGGAACAGTGGTTAAGAATCCACCTGCCAATGTAGGGGACATGGGTTCGAGCCCTAGTCTGGGAAGATCCCACATGCTGCGGAGCAACTAAGCCCATGAGCCACAACTACTGAGCCTGTGTGCCACAACTATTGAAGCCCGCGCGCCTAGAGCCCGTTCTCCTCAACAAGAGAAGTCACCTCAATGAGAAGCCCGCACACCACAACGAAGACCCAGTGCAACCAAAAATAAAAAATAAAATAAAAATAAATGAATAAATAAATACCTGGAGTGGGTTCTGTTTAAAAAAAAAAAAAAAAAGATGCTGGCAGATTCAGTATCTGGTGTGAGCCCTCTTCCTTGTTCACAGACTGCCAGCTTTTTGCTGTGTCCTCACTTGGCAGAAGGGGTGAGGGAGCTCTCTGGGGTCTCTTTTCTAAGGCCACTAATCCCATTCATGGAAGCTCCACCCTCATGGCCTAACCACCTCACAAAAGCCCCACCCCCTAATACCATCACACTGGTGGTTAGGTTTCAACGAATAAATTTGGAGGTATACAAATATTCAGTTTATAGCATAAGGTTTTTCATCAGTAACTGGTACTGATAGGGCTTAATATTTTTACTATTTATTAGACTGACATCCCTTTTCAATACAATCTTTAAATGCTTAGTGGGAGATATAACTAAGAATCATAAAGGGTTTTAAAATTTTCCAGTGGAGAGGAATGTTCCAGAATAGGTAGCGCTTTGTGTATTCTGTGTAATTCTCCAGTAGTTTGTGTTTGTTGCAGCACGAAAGAAAACTCCACGGACCCAACAGAAACACTGGTTTGTTGCTTGTTTCTAGCACAGCCTGATGCAGGTTGGGGGCGCACTCACCTCCTAAAGGTTACTCTGAGATCCAGGCAGCTTTTGTTTTGTGATGCTGTCACTAAAACCCAAGTCTTCCAACATCACAGTAGGCAGGAGAGAGAGCTGGGACAACCCAGTGTCTTTGATGACCTGGCCTGAAATGGAGCATCTCACTTCCACCCACAAACCGCTGGAGTAGAATCCAGTTTTGTGTCCAAATCAGCTGCGAAGGAAGCAGACAGGACTGGTAATTATTCAGTAGGTCTCTGCTGCATCCTTGTTGTGGGCTGAATTATATCCTCACAAAATGCATGTGTTGAAGTCCTAATTCCTAGGAATTTACAGGGTGACTATATTTGGAGACGGGACCTCTAGAAAGGTAATTTAGGTTACATGAGAACATTAGGGTGAGCTGTATCCAATATGACTGGTGTCCTGACAAGGAGAGGACGCTTGGACTCACAGACACCAGGGATGCGTGTGCACAGAGGAAAGACCATGAACAGAGGACCCAAGAATAAGGCAGCTGTTTGCAAGCCAAGGAGAGAGGCCTCAGGAGAAACCAAACCTGCCAACATCTTCATTCTGGACTTCCGTTCTCCATAACTGAGAAATATGTGTCTGTTGTTTAAGCCCCAATGGATGGTATTTTGTTATGACAGCCCTATCAAACTAATAAGATTCTATAAAAGAAATAACATAAAATTTATAAATTAATTTGGAAAAAGTGGACTGTTCATCATATTGATTCCTTACCATTTATGGATTCTCCCTTTATTTAGATCATCTTCTAGGACATTCTCTCTGATTCTATAGTTTTCTTCCTCTAGTCATGCGTATGTATTTTTAAAGTTTATTTTCTAGGCAGTATTTTTTAATAACTTTTTGTGAATAGGTTATTTTTCATTATGTTTTTCTGACCATTATTTCTAGTATAAAGGGAAGCTATTGATTTTTGTATAATATTTTGTAACTTATATATCCCACTGCTCTCTTATTAGTTCAAATACATTTTCATTTGTTTTTCTCGAATGTTGCAGGTAAAAACAAATCATACTGATTGTATGGTACATAATCTATTAAAATGCATTCGGTATAGGTTTCCTATATCTTGCTTGCTTAAAATGCCGAAGAGTATATGAGGTTTCCCTTTATGCCTATTATTTCTCCTTTTTAACAAATGTCTTTGCATTACGTAATATTTCTATGATAAATATGTGTATGCATACATACATATTGCATTATATATTTCTATGGTACATGTTTCTGGGCGGATACTTTTCTCCTGTTACATCTTCCTAATGGATGATACCCACTCATGTAAAATCTCTCTTTAACTTTGAATTCTATGTGGTTATTAATGTAGTAATCCTCTTGTTTTGATTATCATGGCTTGACATAGCTTATGAGTATCTTAGTGTGGCTTTTGTAAGCTGTTTTGGTGGTGTTGTCAACTTATTTTGAAAATGAAATCATTCAGTCTGAGAGTCTTGCCCTTGAAAGAGAAGATTTTTTTCCATTTTGTCCAAAGTCTTAACAGATAGTCTATTTCATGTCATCTTTCTGTGCTTTCTTACTCTGTCCTTATTTTTTTTTTATCATATAGTACACCTCTTGTCTAATATAGAGACTATACATGTTGTCTGTTATAAACTAAAGGTCTGTTTCCCCCCCAAATTCACATGCTAAAGCCTTACCCCCCATGTGTCTGTACTTGGAGTAAAGGAAGAAATTAAGTTTGAATGACATCATAAGGGTGGTGCCCTGATGGGAAAAGGATCCACGTCCTTAGAAGAAGAGACACCAGGAATCCAGTTCTCACTCCCCAAGCTTGCACTGAGGACAGGTCCTGTGAGGACATAGTGGGAAGAGCATTCTCACCAGAAACCAACTCATCCAGAGCCTTGATCTTGGACTTCCAGCCTCCAAAACTGTGAGAAAGTACATATCTGTTGTTTAAGTGACTCAGTCTGTGATATTTTGTTATAATAGCCTGAGCAGACTATTATATTGTGTTTATATGATCTTCAGTTAATGTTAACAATTTCAGAAACATTTTTGAAGCTATATTTTCTAATGAGCAGTAAAAAAAAAAACAAAAAACCAACCCTCAGTAATTACAAACAAAAACAAAACTGTATTGACACCCTCGTGAAATACAGGCCAATTATTACATCTATTTCTTTTAAGATAGTACCAGCTTTTACTAATTATTCTGAAATTTTGGATGAATGTTCTTATTTCAGATGAGATATCCGTCAATATGTAAACATTAAGATATTTGCATTCTGGTTTATAACCGAATTAGAACTTGTTCAGAAAAATGGTATGTTTAAATGCTATTTTGTGCTCTTCATCAAGCCTTCTATACTTCAGCTGAATGACAAAACTTAACCGACACTGATAATGATCAGATCTGTGACTACAGACTGTGATAGTCCCTTGGGGCTTTGTCTGGGTTCATAGAGGGGCACCGACTGATGGTCAGTATGCAAAGCTTTCCCCTGGGCCAAGTCCTAAAGCAGCAGGTTTGTGCTGTAATGCACCCATGGCCGCTGATACATGGAAACTTTACAAACACAGGGAAAGGGAGAAAAGGGACCCAGTGGCAGAAGCATCGAAAAGGAAGCTGTGTTCTAGGAGACCATGAGCCTTCTCAGGACCCAGGGTATTAGAGAGGAGATCCTGGGCTCTGGGAGAAGAGAGCTCAGTTATGCTGTTTTCTGGGAATATGTGGCATTCACCAGGGCAGGATCCAGCCCTAAGCAATTGTGTTACTTACAGAACCAAGGCATTTACTGTCTCTTGTTAGCAAAGTCCTTCCTGTCATTCAAGGAAAACCGAATCCTTTCTCCCTGGGCCCTTCTCCCATTTCCAGTGTAAGCACATGTTCTGGACTAACACACACGGGTTTTCCTACTTGGAGGGAAAGGAAGATGGGGTCTTAGTTCTCTACCCCGATGACAGGGGCAGTCGACGTGTCTGGTCGATTATTTTCTAGGTACACACTTTTGCCACTTTTCTTTGGGGTTCCCTGGTGGGATTTATCTGTTCGTAGGCTACAATGCTTACAAATGCCACCCTGCAAAGGGAGGTTAGGAGACTTACTTCCTAAGCCTCCTATCACCTTCAAGCATGAATTTAGCAGGAAGTTCCCTAAGTTGAACATGAACTCTAGCCCCATGTGTGGTACAAATTGGTCCTTGATAAATATTTGTTGAATGAATTACTGAATATAGGATTTTAAGTCATCAACTTTTCCAGTATAATTGTGGAAGACTATTTGATGTTGGGAAGAAGACATCTGACTTCAACTCTTTTGGATTTGGTCTAATTTTTTTAAAATTTATTTTATTTTTATTTAATTTTGGCTGCATTGGATCTTTGTTGCTGCGCACTTGGGCTTTCTCTAGTTGCGGCCAGCGGGGGCCACTCTTCGTTGCAGTGCGTGGGCTTCTCACTGCTGGATTTGGTCTAATTTTTAAAATTTAATGTCTGTAATTCTTTTCTCTCGCTTCAAGGGAACACTTTCGTTTGATGGGATCTAAATGTTTAATTTTTTAAAAATAATTTTACTGCTATTCAGAATGCTCTTTAACTGGGAGAGTCAAGTCTTTGGCCCCAGGAATTATTTTTCTACTATGTTTTTAGTGTTCCTTCTATTTGCGGTGCTCTGTGTTGTTTTCCAAGAACACAAATTAGATGTAGTTTCATGCCCCTTGTTCCCATTTTATACCTTCTCTCAGATTTTGTTTACCTCTTTGTCTTTCTTGCTCATGAAAACTGGGGAGTTTCTCAAGCTTGTCATCCACGCTAGTAATTCAGTTTTCTGAAGTTATTTCTGTTCATTGCCAGTTCTACTGCATGTTAAATTTCTATAATCAAACTTGCTTCTATTATATACAAACCATTCCTTTTTTCATTTGACTCACCTTTACTTTGTGCTTGTTGCTTGGTCATATTTCTTTTGGAATCTGCCTGTGGTTTAACCATCTAGTATTTCATACATCATTTTTCAACAAATATCTTACCTTCTATTGGTCTTATAAAGCATACCCTTCTGAAATACCTTTCTACTTTCGGCAGTAAAGTAATTTTCCTCCTCTTTCTTGTGCTGTGGCCTCCTTTCTTTTTGTCTTTTGTCATAGAATCTTTTGTTAGAACTATCATTTTTCCTGTTATGTTTAAGTCATGTAAATTTTATCGAGGTCTGGTACTTCCCTTATAAAGAGAGCAGATCAATTCCTTTTATTTTTTTAAAATTTATTTATTTATTTATTTTTGGCTGCGTTAGGTCTTCGTTGCTATGCACAGGCTTTCTCTAGTTGTGGTGAGCAGAGGCTACTCTTCATTGTGGTATGCGGGCTTCTCATTGTGGTGGCGTCTCTTGTCGTGGAGCACGGGCTCTAGGCTCACGGGCTTCAGTAGTTGTGGCACGTGGGCTCAGTAGTTGTGGCTCGCGGGCTCTAGAGCACAGGCTCAGTAGTTGTGGCACACTGACTTAGCTGCTCCGCGGCAAGTGGGATCTTCCCGGACCAGGGCTTGAACCCGTGTCCCCCGCGTTGGCAGGCGGATTCTTAATCACTACGCCCCCAGGGAAGCCCCATCCGTATCTATCCTTAAAGGCTGACAAAATATCAGTCTGGGGTTTTGTGAGTTCTAAACTCACCACGTTCTGTAACGTTTTGTTAGAACAGTGTTGCCACATATAATAAAGAACCACCATTTAAATTTGAATTTCATATAAATAATGGATAATTTTATTATAAGTGTACCCCAAATATCACATGGGACATACTTACACTAAAAAAATTCTTCATTGTGCATTTGAAATTCAGATTCAACTATATATCCTATATTTTTATTTGCCAAGTACAACAAGCTTATATTAGAATTATTTTAAAAATCATCCACATAAAATGCAGTTTATAAAATTTATGTTAATATTTTATTATGGAATTAGAATAATGAGATTTTATTTTTTCAAATCTTATTTTGAAACAAGAAAATACGATTTCTAATGGAGAAACCCATTGACCTTTGAATTAAAGCAAGATACCATGAATGGGCAATAATCTTCTATGATGGTATTCTCAATGAAATGCATTTTATGAAATAAAAATTGTATTAAACAAGATTTTTCTCCATCATCACTTACCTTCATTTTCTTTGAAATATTTATGTATTCTATATTTTTGTTTCTGTTCTCCAGGTATATGATCTTAATATACATAGGTAGCATCTCTTTGCTGATGCTAATTTTAAGAGTTTACTTAAACAATAGAAAGAGGAGGTTTGGTGACATTTAAAACCTCTATTAATGCATTCAACAGCATTCATTGGGCCTCACTGAGTACCAGTCATTGTGTTAGCTGCTTAGGATATAACTGTAGACCACTCCTTTCCCGTTCTCAAGGGCCTAATGGTCTGGTAGGGAAAAGTGACATGGACATAGTTATTTTCAGTGTGGTTAGACATTAACAAGGCGAACAGAGCATTGAAGCAGGACAGAGGGAGAAGTAAAAACTTCAAGGAGGGGACAATTGAAAACACGCATTTTATGGATGGTGGGGCTGGAGAGATTACAAAAGATGTGAGAAGGCGGAAGATGAACAAACACCGCGGCGCATGCGAGGAACCCTGCATTCTCTGCCAAGGCTGGAGCAGAGGTGTCAGGGCTGGGGCGGGGCTGCAGCTCAGGAGGGTCTGTCCTGAGATGAGGATGGAGAATGAGGCGGGGTCTGATCTTGGAAGGCAGAGGGCCAGGCTGTGGAGTTTGGGACTTTATGCTGTGGGCTGGTGGGAAGGCACTGGAGTATTTAAATAAGGGCTGTCACAGCCTGTGTGTGTTTTAAACATGTGACTCTGCCGATCGATCGTGGTGTTTGGGTTAGGAGCGGCCATGAAGGGAGGTGGGTTCTTGCCACGGCTCACGCTACAGGCAGGCAGCTTGACCCGAAGCAACCCGCGGGGGCGTGAAGAGGCCGTTTGGGGGGAGGGGTTTGAGGTGGAAGGATGTGTTGACCAATGGATTTAAGGACATGGTGGAGTCTAGGTTTTTGGTGTGGATTACTAGGGGGGCGTGGCAGGTCCCCTGCTCCCATTAACACTGCATGTTATGTGAGTGGTACCCACTGGAGTTTGAAGAGCCCTACACAGCTGTACATAGTGGCCCTGAATTTGAATGACACAATTTAGAGTAAGGAAAACATGACAAAAAGAGGTTTGGCAGAAGGTAATAAATTCAGGTTTTGGACTTGGTAGCCTGTCAGTCGTATAAACAAAATACCGTTTTTGGAGTACATCATTGTATTTGATGTCTGATGCTCTTGCAGTTGGTTGGAGCCTCCTTGGTGGACCTACACGGCATTGCCCAGGTCGCAGATGGTTATAAGGGTCTGAACAGGAGAACAGATTGTGCAAACAGCCTAAACACACAGAATGACGAATGTGCGTCTGTGCAGCCTTGGCATCTTCCTGCGTCCATGGAGGGCTTCACGAGTCAGTCATAGCCTTCACTCAACTCAGAGTCCATCTTGGAATCATTCTCACCTCAGCGTTATAGGAAGCCTATTGTTTGTAACTGAGTGAAAAATCAAAATGTTTCAGGTACACTTTGCAGTAGACTGGTACATGGTAATCCATCTTCAAAGCAGTGGATTTCTAAATTTCTTATTACTTCATATTGTCAAGAAAGTTCATCTCCACCCGTGACCTGTTTTCAGTAAAGTAGCATTTACTGTCCATCGTATGACCGCTTTTGTCAGCATGTTATGAGTAATAGTTATTATTTAGACAATGTGCTCAAAATCCTGTGATGTGAACATTAATCAGTTTTTAAAAGTGACACATTTCTTCATTCTTTTTGTTTTTTTTTAAAGAACTTCCAAGGATAATAGTTACGTAGCTTCAGGAGTTTAGAAACATTTGAATTTCCGTCTAATAGGAGAAGAATATGATAACATCATGAAAACACGCTCATAACGGACTCCTTAGAATTCTACCAAGTAGTACTCTTCATAAAGTGACTGTCCGGGACAGAGTGGAAGGAGAGAATGGTGACTCCAGAGCTATTTTCTAATTTTGTATAACTGTGTCTGTAAGATAACATATTAAATCCCTCATAAGGCAAGAAAAGGAAGAGCAGTCCTTGCTTAGGGTGAGTATGTTACCCCGATTCTCTGAACCAGACCTACATTAGGTCCCTTGTGTCTCTTGAGGACAGAGAAGCCTATGCTCATGTAGCTAAGAGCATCACCCGACAGTTCTTAGCCTTTAAGATAGATCACAAGATGATCATGATTCTGGAGAATTCATTTATAGGAAAAAAATCCCATCATTGACTCAAGGTCAAAGTTTATTTTGTGACAAGCATAAGAACAGGGCAGTGTACACTGAATTTAGTCACAGAACTAAAGAACTTCCAGTATGTCAAAAATTATCATGACAAAATACGCTGACCTCTAAATAATGCTTCGTATGATTCATGGTGCTTTCACTTGAGTCATACAGCTATGCGATGAGATATTATTATTAATATCTGCCTTTTACAGACACGAAAAAGGTAACTAACTTAGTGACCTAGGGACATCAATCAAGAGATCTGATGTACAAATTCATTTGCTTTTAATGTCTTTATCACTTGTACTTCAAATACATACACACAGATATGCATATATACACATAGATTCATGTACCTAGATACAGGTGTGTGTGCGGATGGGTGGATGGATGGGATGTGGATGGGTAAGTCGATGGATAGATGGGCAGGTAGGTGAATAGGTGGGTGGGTGGATGGATGGATAGATACGTCACAAATCACCGGAAGTTGCCTTTTTGCCCGGGCTCTTTCATTGTCACATATTACATAGAATGAGGGAAGAAGAGGTGTGTGACTTGTTTTTTCACTCTCTTAATGGTGTTTTTTGATGAAGAGAATTTCTTACATTGATGTTGTCTGTACTTTTTTATGTTTAGTGTTCATGTATTCTGTTGAAGAAAATTTTGGCATTCATCAGATCACTTTACTTCTACATTTAGGTCTAGAATTCCCTTGGAAATTATTTTTCACATGGTGTGAGGTATAGGAGTCAAAGTTAGTTTTTTTCTTTTTTCTGTGTGTGTTTGCTCCAGAACCATTTATTGAAAAGATCACTCTCCTGCTGGACTTCCCTTAGAATTTTGTCAAAGTATAGGAGGCTGTATATGTGAGTGCCAGTTTGGGGATTATTTATCATATTCATTAGCTCTATTTGTCCAACTTTGTGCAAGTACCACCGTGTTTTAATTACAAGAGCTTTATAATAATTACGATATTTTGTAGTGTAAGCTTTCCAGCCTTCATTTTCCTCAAGATTACCATGGTTGTTCTTGGCTTTGCACTTTCATATAAATTTTAGAATCATCTTTTCAATTTACTCTTTCCCCCCAAAAAATTTAGTTTAGACTTTTATTGGGATTGTATTGAATATATGTATCAATTTGGAGAGAATGAATGTTATAACATTAAATCATCCAGTATGTAAACATGGTATATTCCTTTATTTAGCTCTTTTTAAATATTCTTATTTATATTCTTATAACTCTTTTTTGTGTAGAGATCATGCATAGCTTCTGAAATTAGATAATTTTCAGATGCTATTGTAATGAAGATATTTAAAATTTTTATTTTCCAGTTCATTAAGTAGCAATATCACTGATATTTTTTTAATAACAGAAACCTTGCTAAATTTGTTTACTAATTCTAATGCTGTTTCTAGATTCTTTTGTATTTGTTATAAATACTGTAATGTCATGTGGGGAAAATGAGTAGTTGCTTTCCCATTCCCAATCCTCAGACTTTTCATTTCATTTTATTGCCTTATTTCATTGGCCCTTTCAGCAAAGTGTTTTCTTTTTGAGAAGTTTTTAGTTCTATATTTAATTTTTTAATACATAGAGGAAAATGTCATTTAAAATTTTTAAAAATACTTGGTTTGGTTTTTTGTGTTTTTCTAAAATTGTAGTTGTCAATTTCATCTAAATGTTTTATTTATTGGCAAAGAGTTCATAAATATTCTTATAAAAAGTTATTATGTACATAGTATCTATAGTGTTTTTTTTTCCTTTTTCTGATATTGGTACTGTGTGCCTTCTATTTTAAGTTTTTATTAGTCTTACTAAGGGTTTATTGATTTTATTAGCTTTTCAAAAACAATCAGTTGGGCATGGCTGCCTTGTTCTATGCTATATTTGTTTCCTGTTTCATTAAACTTTGTTCTTTATAATCGCCTTTTTTGGCTTGTTTGGGTTGGAAACACAAGATAGGGAAGGGAAGGGCTTTTCCTTCCAAGTGGGCAAGGAGATGTGTGAGGGGTGTGAATCCAGGAAGCATGGTGGGCAGGGTGGGAGGCCTCTTGGTCTTGGTTTGTCTACACATATACGTATGAAGGTCCCCTACCTACGGACCTTCAAGTTGCGAACTTTCAAAGATGTGCACGTGCGTTCCATCAGCGTCAGGTGTGAGTGAAATTGCAGCTTGTCCTCCGTCTCCTATTGCTGAGGATCCTTCAGCTCTACCATCTCCTACCTCCTCTCCCTCCTCCAGACAGTAACTCTTCTTGCCTGTTCACTCGATGCCAGCCCCTGGATGCCAGCTGTTATACTGTCCTACTGTACTTTTCAAGGTACTGTACTGTAAGGTTTAAAATGTTTTCTTTATTTTTTGTGTTTGTTTTTTATGTATTATTTGTGTGAAAAGTATTATAAACCTATTACATACAGTACAGTACTATATAGCCGATTGTGTTAGTTGGGTACCTAGACTAACTTTGTTAGACTTATGAACAAATGGGACTTATGAGCACACTCTCGGAATGGAACTCTTTGGATGTAGGGGACTTAGCGTGCTAAAAAGAAATTCTGGACTTCTCTGGTACCACTTATTTCGTGGGGGGTAGGGTGGTGCTTGGAGGTATCTGGAAGTTCAACTTCCCCCACCCTCTCCCACACTTCAGGTCTCACTGCCTGAGCGAGGAACACATGGGCAAAACCCATGAGGGCTTATGAAGGAGAAATTAAACTCCCATTAACTTCCTATTTAGACTGTTATAGAAAAAAATGTTGTGAAATTCTGTCTCAACTGCATTATTCCTAAGGGTGTTTAAAATGAAGAGTAGGTGCATAGCAGCTTTGAGTATGAAGACAGAAGACTGAGCAACTGGTGGCCACTCACCCTCCCTCAGTTCTGTCTGGAAAAAGCAGGTGCATAAGTATGATGCGGTCAAACTAGAGATCTAGTATTATTGAACTTACTTGATCGTATAAACTTGTGTGACTAATCACAGATTATTTAGAAACCACACAGAAGAAATTATGGAAGACACCTCCTGATAAGAATCATAGTGCACCTAAGTCTGGGCGACTGTAATAAACACCTTTTTTTTTTTTAAACACTTCTTTGTAAATTGTGTTTTAGGACCACAAACAGCTATGTAAAGAAAGATGCTTAGAAATGAATGGCATCAGCTTAAGTTTCTTCTTCAGGCATTTGGATGAGCTATAGTCAAGGAACTGGATACAATATTTTCAGAAAATCAACTTCAGTGTCCACATGCCAAGTCAATCCCCGGAGAATCAGCAGAGAGTTCCACCAATGCCTAATTAATATTTGGCTTGTTTATTTTCTGTGGCTTAGGAGTGAAAGATGAGTTAAGTGCATAAAGTTTCTATTAAATATGTATGATATCCTCAATTAAAATAAAAAGAATATTGAGGTGAATTTTATTTGATCAAATAAAGACATGTATAGTCAATTTGTAAACACCAATATGTACACGTAAGCAATTTCGGTTGATAGGAGTTCTCCAGTGTAAACATTCATGAAAACAAAAAGCCACTGCACCCTTCACAAGAAATTTATAATTATTTTTTGTGAGATCATTTAAGTTCTCCTCTCTTATTAGCAAACTTCAGTTATGCCATATGGTATTATCAACTATAGTCACCATGTTTTACATTATATCCTCAGATCTTCTTCATCTTAGAGATGAAAGTTTGTACCCTTTTACCAACCTCTCCCTCTTTACCCCACCTCAGTCCCTGGTTACCACTTCTCTACTCTGTTACTGTGAGTTTGGGTGCCATATATAAGTGAGGCTACATAGTATTTGTCTTTCTCCATCTGGCTCACGTCACTTAGCATAGTGTCCTCAAGATAAGTTTTGAAAGGCAAGAAATTTTTGCTGTGAGCCTACTATGTACCTGCCCTTATATTAGGTCCCAGAAATACATGGAGAACCATTATCCCACAACATGCTCCTTTACTTCTCGTGTAGCTCTATTTTAGTGCTATGGAGAGCTGGGTAAAAAAATCTCTCTGAAGAAAAATTCTCCTAAAAATCTCAAAAACTCAGTCTATTTAGTGAATATTGAAATTCTAAAACAAATATACTGTTTAATAGGCGCTATTTATTTTGATGTTTAATTTATGCAGTACATAGGTGAATTAGATGATTGTGTCTGTGGAAACATGACCTATGAATTTGAAAATCTTGTGTGTGGTGTGATAAATAGGAGGTCCAAAATAAAACTGATCTCATATCTTCTCAGTGAGAGGAAATACATCTCATCCTAATGAATAGTGTTTGTTCTGTGAGTGGAGAATATTGCCTAGAATTTTTGGCCCCTCTTTAGAGTTCATTCTCGTATAGTTGGTTTTATGATCCTATAATAATATTTTTTCCTTCTGTCTTAGTGAAAGGATCGTCAGGTTCTCATTATACTCAGATTCTAATTTCTGGATTGAGTCTGTTTCTTCTTGGCAAATCAAGATCACATCACAGATAAATGTTGGTTAAAATATCCTGCCCCACAAAATAGGGCATGGGGTTCTTGGCATCTGTACCCTTGACTCAATTTAACGCCGGTTCTGTATAGTGTGGATTGTGGAGGGCTGTATGAGTTGTTGGGTGTTTGTGTTTGTGTGAGGAGCAGGGTGGGAGAGAGAGAGGATTTTAGAAGATTAGAAGGGAGGTTGCATTCCCAGTCAATGATGGACAGTTCATGTGGTACAGTGGAAATCAGTGCAAACAAGAGCACATAGAGGATAATTAATAAGGTACGTGGAGAGGTAGCAAAACTCAGTTGCCTCTGTTAAAAGTCCAAATTACTTTTTTCCTATGCATTCTCATTTTGAAGGTTGAAACAGAGGACATAAACTTTAATATTATTGCATAATGGTACATTGTAGTGTTATTAGATTATAAGAGTGCTATTTTCCTTCTGAATTCTCAAAATGCTGGTTCAGTATAATGAAGCAACATCATCTTCCTTTTGTGTCTTGTGTAACATACTGAAAATATGTCACGCGTGAATCCTTTTCACCTTTTGAGGAGGGATTAGTTATATTCAGGATGCTATTTTGACTTGCGTTGCCAAGGGACTGTAGTTGGGTAATAAAAAAAATTGTTGGGTGTTAGCAGAGGATGGAAAGAATGAAGAGGAGAGAAGAAACTCCAGGGGTATCTCTGGTATCTGCTAGAGTCTCTTGGGACTAGGCAAATAGCAACAATGGAAAATACGGGACCACTTTCAAAGAGTTCCAAGTTGTATGGCCTCATACTTCAGGGGAATTTAACTACCTAGACATCTGTTGGGTTATAACTAAAGCTATCAAATGGTTCCTAAATTATGTCGAGGACAGCTTTATGAGGCAGCAAGTGAGAACCCGACCTGAGCTGAAGTCATTCTGACTTGACTTGGAAAGAACAGGGGGAGCGTGCATCCAAGTATCAGGTGCCCTCAGAGGGCTGGATGCTGATCTGGCTTCAGAAGTGACAGCCGATACAGCTGTTGGAACACAGTTGTGTTTCAAGTGAATATGTTCACAGAAAAAATTTCTTTGACAGTTTCTAAAAAAACCAAAAACAACAACAACAACAAACCATTGTATCTGTGGGACATCTTGACGAGTGATAGCAGCTACACGTGTTTGTCATGGGAGAGGATTACATGTTAATAAGTCAAATTTTCAAGAAAATATAAGAAGATTGAGGAAAGGAATTGATGAACAATTATAAGTACCTCTGAGAGAGTATAGTTTCTGTGCTGTTTTCATCCATGAATCCTCATGTATTCATGAGGAACTTTGGCCAAAGGATATTAGACCTCTTCAATGACAGATGTTAAAATATAAGGAAGAGCAGGCAAGTCATTTATGTGTCAGTGACTGTCTGGCTGTCCACCAGACTTCTTTCCTCTCTGGTCATACAGTTATTATACATATTATACTCCCTTCTTGGGTGTGGTCATCGTATAGCTGATTTCCAGCCAGTGGGATGGAGTAGAAGTGATGAACATGATCTTTCCAACCATTGTCTGAATGCAAGGACTCGGAATGCTAAGAGGAGGGAGGAGCCTTGGTCCTTTTCTGACCAGATGGAAGTTTACACGACAACCAAGAACACCCTTTTTGAATTTCCTGTGGGCAAGAAGTAAACCTATTGTGTTAATAAGCCTCTGAGATTTTAGAGGACGTACACATCATGGTGGCTAACATGTTTCTGATTAATGATTCTTAAATCAGAACTTTTCATGTGAAGGATAAATCAACTATTAAAAATTTTCTATTAGTTCAAGGTCATAAAATTGTTTTATGACCAGCTTTATCTCTGTTAATTTTAATTGGCTTTGGGTATGGCTATTTGAATCAGTAAACATTTATTATGGGTTTTTTACTCTGAAGGTTATCTCCTTGGTGTTGGGTAAATTGTGTTGGAGGGGCTATAAAGTAGGAAATTAGAGGTTCTGAGAGCTTGGTGAGAGGAAATAAGTACACAAAGTGTATCCTATGCATGTCCTCTCCTCCATGACCTACAGTGAAAGCAGAAGAAAGCAGTTATGTAAATGTGTCATCATGTTTTATGATTTTCCTCCTTGGATTATTTTTTTCTATCCAGTGGTTGTTTTATATACACCACTCTTAAATATGTGCTTTGTGATGCTATTTCTTTCTTGCCTTTAGAATAAAAAATTGCATTTTTCTATGAAAATCTATAAACAATAGATACTATTATTCCATTGTCTTGAGCAGACAACAGGAATCTCATAGAATGAGAAATATTTAGAATTTATCAGAAGACCATGACAATATAGGCACCTGCTATCATATTATGACAAGACGCCCTAAATGGGGGTCATTTATGATAGAGGAAAAACACCTTGGTATCTGAATGAACTGACCTAAAGGTGCAATGGCAAGTGGCTGTATTTAGACTCTCTATATTTAAGAGATTATGAGAGTCTTTTATTAGCTTACTTAACAAATAACTAATGAGTATCTGTTGTCTGTAATGCAGGGTAAGCATTATGGGGAATTCAAAATGAATCAGAAAAACAAAGACCTAAAGTTATCATCTAGTTATGAATCTTGAATATAAGATTCAAGATGATAAATATCATAATATAGATGAACAATTCTCTAGGTAGTTAAAGAAAAGAAAGCTTAACTCCATTGCTGACATAAGAAAGATCTCGGGCTTCCCTGGTGGCGCAGTGGTTGAGAGTCCGCCTGCCGATGCAGGGGACGCAGGTTCATACCCCGGTCCGGGAAGATCCCACATGCTGCGGAGCGGCTGGGCCCGTGAGCCATGGCCGCTGAGCCTGCGCGTCCGGAGCCTGTGCTCCGCAACGGGAGAGGCCAGAGCAGTGACAGGCCTGCGTACCACACACACACACAAAAAAAAAGATCTCATGCTTGGAGAAGCTATGTCTACAGCTAAGTAGTGAAACGCAATACACTTTGCCCCCAGTCCTGATGGACACCCTGTTACACAGCCTTGTTTTCAGTGGTTTAGATTGATTGATTTGTTAATGGAATCCATCCTAATCAGATGATCCTGTGACACTCTCCATGGAACAAGATCCGAGGTCCTCAAGGAATCTCACTGTCCCCTCCCCAAACAGGACACTTCATTGCTGCACAGACCTCCATTTCTATCTGGGATGTGCGCTCCTGCTGAGATCAGAGCTGCTGGACAGTCTCTGGAAGAACGCAGTAGCGTTATCAATTTCACCTTTTGTTTGTTCTTTGGATGATTTGGCAACAGTCTTAAACCGCATAATGCGCTTTGACGTTTCTTGATAGGAGGCTGTACATGAAGGAAACACTTGAGGCAGGGTCTCTGTACACACCACAACTGTTACCGAATGCAATTTCCTGTGCCTGACACACAGTGAGGCCAAACACACTGAAGCTTCGGAGTTTGGAGCAGAGAAAGGTTTATTGCAGGGCCATGCAAGGAGACAGGTGGATCGTGCCCCCAAAGCCCCAAACTCCTCAAAGGATTTCAGCAAAGCACTTTTAAAGGCCAGGTGAGGGAGGGGTGTGGTTGGATGTGGCAACCTTCTTGGTGTAGGAATCCTTTGTTCTTGCAGCTGTCTGCCTAGGTCAGGTCATGATATTTCTGTAAACTTCCAGCAAGACACATGTTATTCTCTGTTCTGCAACTTTTTATCTCTATATGAATGGACTCTTAAAGATCAGAGCCCTGAGAATGGGCTCTCCTGTATATTTCAGGCTGTAGGCAACATTCTTTTACAAAAGGTGCAGAGCCAGCCTAACACAAACCACAAAGCACAAAGGCTAAAGTATAAAAGGAACAGATCTAATATGGAGTCAGATTTGTTCTTCCCTATTACACAACAAGTTGGCTTTTGTTGGCATTGGAGAAGACATTCCTAGAAATCAATTTCATGAGTTACTATAGAAACTAAATAATCTATGAGAATTTCACCACAAGTTGGTTATTAGCTGATTTGGGTAACTCAGAGCTCAGAAAACAAATGGGTTATTACATGCTCGTTAAGTTCCATCAGTAACATTAAAAAGCAGTAAAAAAGGCACGAGGATTCTCTTCATAAGTTAAACATTTTGTTTGGAATATTTTCACTTCTTAACCAGGTGGAAGCTAGAGATTTCCGTAAGACACTTAAATTTTTGCATAGTTTTCACTGGAATCATGTTAGGAAGCAAAGTGTTCATATCTTGCTAAAAAGAAGTAATTTATCCTAGAAGCAGTAGATAGATGGAGGAAGAGATCTTCAATAGGGTACTCTGTGTAAATTTCAATTGAGGAGTTAATATATGTAACTGTTTATCCTGTCTTGTTTCAACAAAAATGTGTCTTTAAGGATGAAAATGTTCTTTGAATACTCTGCTTACGCTTTTAACATCAGTTTATTTGATCTGCTATTTCCACTTCATCTGCTACTTGTAATCTTTTTCTTTTGATATAGTCATAAGTAGTAGTATTATAGAAATTAAAGTTGGATTTCTATGATAACTTATTCAACGTCAGTGCTCTTTCATGTGTATTTCAAGTAAATGTGACAAAAATTATCTACATGAAGCAATCACCCTTTTCAAAAGTATCTTCTTTTGCATTTTTTGTTAACAGTTAATGTGCTTGTAAAATTTGTATTTGTTTTTTAAATTTATCATGAGCTGTCAACATGTTGCTTAAAGAAACAAGTGTTTTTTTGTTCAGAGAAAAATGAATGTCTACCCTTTGATTAGCTGTTATTTAAAACTGCTGATAAAAGCAAGTTAGTTATTTTTCAATTGGCTAATCTGTATGTTACTAACTTTTAAAAGAAAGTTATGCTATATGTACATATTTACAAATTGACTATGACTCAGTATCATCTAATTCAAGCCATCCTCTAAAAATCAATGGGTAGAAGTGTTTTAGATTGATAAATACAACTGAAATTCAAATCCCTTAAGAAAATTTAAGGACATAGTAAATGTGAGGTTCTAAAAAATCTGTTTTAAGCACTGAAAATACTCTGGGATTGGATACCTTTTGGGTTTTATACGTTTACCCATAAGTAAGATTAATATAGTTTTCTTCTTTCATTTGAACTTGCACTTATATTTCAGCTCTTGTATTAAACTGAACCTCAGCTTGGGGCATAATCTTTTTTACGTCTGATTTACCTGTTAGCATTACCACATTCAAAGATGGGTACTTTTAATTGAGATGTAATGATCTGTGATTTTAAAAAATTTATTGTTGGCAAACCAAAAGTATATTTTAATTGAAGCATTTTCTCAAAAAAAAATTTTTTTAATTGGGGTATAGTTGTTTTACAATGTTGTGTTAGTTTCTACTATACGGCGAAGTGGAGTTCCCTGTGCTATACAGCAGGTTCTTATTAGTTGATTCAACGAAAATTATATTGAAATGCCAACTGACACTAGTAAGAACAACAACCACTAATAAGTAAATATACGTATTCCTCTAAGCTGACATGATGTTCTAAAGATGAGTGATATATGAACTGCTCCATGTAATTAAAGCCGTCAAGGTCACGTGTGGGGATCCTGGTGGTTAACATGTCAGCAAAGTAAACAACACTAAGCGTACAGTGTAGAAACAGAAACTCGAGGAAGAGAACCAGCAAAAGAGGAGAACACCGTGAGAAGGGATGTGGAGAGAGATGCCAGATTCGCAAGTTTGGAGTTCAAGAGACTGACGGTGGGATGAATCTGGGGCCACTGGCCAACTCTGAAGTCCTATGCTGTTTCCACTGTCTCTGTTTCTTAAGTGATCCCAGCTCGGCCAGGCACATGTCACAGTTACGAAACTGCCTTGTTCTTCACTAAGACTTTGGCAGTGGGACAAGGCCGAGGGCACAGCCGCGGGTGTGGGTATGGGTGTTGTCGAATGAGAAGTGTATGTAAGTATTTCAAGCTGGGATAAGGGAAGGAGGGTGTGTTAGGGTTCTCCAGAGAAACAGGACTAATTGTGTGTGTGTGTGTGTGTATAAATGCCAGTTCCTTATAATGAATCATGTATATATGTGTGATTTATGTATAATACATAATCATCTACATATTTTACATACGTAATCATTTTACGATAGAAATCCTTATATCTATATATCTCTATCTCATCTATATCCCTGTATAAAATGTTATAAGAAATTGGCTCATGTGAATATGGAGACTGAGAAGTCCCAAGATCTGTTGTCAAAAAGCTAAGACCCAGCAGAGCAGATGGTGTAAGTTCTACTCCAAAAGTTGGCATTCTCAAGACCCAGGAAGATTTGATGTTTCAGCTCGAGTTCAAAGGCAAGAAAAAAATGATGTCCCAGTTCAAAAGCAGTCATGCAGGAGGAGTTCCCTCTTACTCATGACAGGATCAGCCCTTTTGTTCTATTCAGGCCTTCAACTGATTGGACGAGGCCCACCCACATTGGGGAGGGCACTCTGCCTTACTCAATCTACTGATTCAGATGGGAAACTCATCCAAAAACACCCTCACAGAAACACCCAGCATAATATTTGACCAAATACCTGGGCACCCTGTGGCCCAGCCCTGTTGACACATAAAATTAACCATCAGAGGATAAATAAAAGAGGTAATACCAGAGATCCAATCTGGGAAGAGGCGCCTTGAAGGCATGTGAGAGTAAGAGGAGATTCTGAGTGTACCAAAGCAGGGAAGAACGAAAAACATTGTACTAAGAGTCAGGAAACCTTAGTTTCATCTCCAGATGTGTCACCAGCTAGCTAAGGTGACCTTGAATCAAATAATAATCTTTCTTGACCTGCTTTGTTATTTATGATACAAAAGATGTATTTCTTTTGCATTGGGGTATAACCGATGAACACAAACTGAGTGACTTAAAATGACACAAACTCACGATCTCATAATTTCTGTGTGTTAGGAATCTAGGTGTACATCGCTGGTTTCTCTGTTTAGGAGACTGAGCTGAAATCAAGATGCAGCTGAGGCCGTGGTTCTCACCTCGCCTTCAGAGGCCACATCCAAACTCACCAGTTGTTGGAAGATTTCATTTCCTTGTACCTGTTGGACTGAGGTCCGTGTTTTCCTTCCAGGTGCTGGCTGGGGACTGCTCTCAGTGTCTAGGGGCTCCCCACAGTTCTTGCCATGTGGTCCTCATAGGTGGTTCACAACATGTATACTTCCTCCCAGGCTGGCCAGAGTCTGTCTGTCTTTTGCAACCAACATGAGAAAACTTTCTGCTTTTATAGGGCTCATAGGATTAGGTCAGGACTACCCAGGTAATCTATCTTAAGGTCAGCTGATTTGGGAGCTTAATTACATTTGTAAAATTCCTTCACAACAGTGCCTAGGTTACTGTTTGTTGAGTAACTTGGAGAAGGTGAGGGCCGGGAATCTAAAATGCGGTGTCTTAAAATCCTGCCTACGCCCAAGGTGTTTTCCTTCTAAAATTCACTCTGTTTTGAATTGTATGCATTTGCTAGTCAAATAACTACAGTGGCTTTTGTGAAAAGCATGGCAACCTTTGAGCCAAAGGCCCATCCCCCTAAAGTTTTAGGTACCTGTAGGGCAAGGTCTTCAGACAGACACCAGTAGAGTCTGATAGTGAAAAAGATTAAAAAAAAAAAAAAACCCAAAAACTAGAGACCTAAATGTGCTAGTTCTCACGTCAAAGTTGAAGGAGAACGGCATTGAATCCCTCCTGGTAATCTCCCACCTAATATGCTAAGTTACCGCTTATTCTTTTTTCTTAAAGTGAAATTATGTGTTTGAGTAGAATAGAAGTAGAAGCAATGAGTTGCCTCTAAATCCTTTAAGTACCTGTGTTGTTTAAATTTTACTTTGATTCGTTGTTATTTCCAGTGTCTCCTATTCCTTTCCTCCCTTGCTGATGTTTCAGTAATATAGCCATTAACAACACATGAGATCTTGGTTTCACAGCCCCTGGATTCTGGTGCTAATTCTCCTAACTATGATGTATATGAAAACTTTCATGACTGAAACTTAATTTATTCTGTATTTATAAATGGGGATGATGCTACCCCTTTCGTGTGGTGATTGTGAAGATACAATGAGATAACAAAAAGTATTTTTAACTATGAAGCACTCTGCAAGTAGAAAGTATTACTAGGTACAAATAGTCCTCTGGTACTGCAATGTCATGCCACAAAGCTTTATGAATTAGGAACAACAATGATTTAAACATAATTTAAATTCATCCCACATCTAGAGAAACACACTGTGCTTCCAAAATCTTCGTAGAACACAACTCTGTTATTTCTTTGCTTAGAAGTCTTCCATGACCACTCATTGAAGTCTACACTTACGAAATGAAATCATCTATTTCTAAGAATGCCTGTGGGCACAGTGCAGGAATAAATTTTCTGCAGGTAAATGATTTTTTTTTGGCAAACCCAGTGTGTATGCAGATTCTGAAACCCAGAAGAATAAGAAAACATGAAACACGCACCAGTTTAATAGTTAAAGTAAAAAGCAAGGAAGGCGAGAGAAGTCCCCTTACAGAGGACCGTCGTATTATCACTGTGACTCAGGAAGGATATTGTCATTGGTGTTATATGTTTCCTATTAGCGTTTTTGGCTAATTGTTTTTCTCTCTCATCAGCGTATAAATGCTAGGAAAGGAAGATGACTGCATTTTTCCATCCTGTTTACTATTGATTCTGACATTTATTTGAATTGGCATTCTTTATTTTTCTCTATTTGACATGAGCTTCTTTTCTCTTTTTCTGTAGCTATGGATTCATTTATGGTGTGACTAACATGATATTTAACGTGATTCATAGAAACAAGGATAGTCTCAAAAGCTCTTCTTAAGGGCTTAAGAAGATGGCAAACAAAGGGACAATTCTGAGTTTGGCTGCTTTGCAAATGTTTTCATGGGGTCTTCCAGGCAAAGTTTTGGTGTGAGGGAAAGTGGCTACACCAATTTGCTGTCATGAGGGGCTTTCTACTATGAAAGCACAATAAAGAGGGAGCAGCATGCAGCTTTCCAAATTTCCAGAGAAGTCGGGAAGGGGAGGGAGACAGAAAGAGAAAGACAGGGTGGGGGTGGAAGGTATGAAAAACGCACGTATGTGTGAATGAATGCATGAATGAGTGAATGAATAGATGAATATGTAAGTGAATGAATGGACAAATTACTCAATGAATGACAGCCAGCCAAACAGGAACTTAAATACCCAAGTGACTAAGATAATTTGAAGTACATAGGCTTATAGAAAGAAAGTAGTTCAAGTTTTGATTGCTTTCAAACTCTGAAACACACAGAAAGTTACTTAGATTAACACAGCTGTTAATTGTTTATAGATAGTAGCTGTGACAGCGTTTATCTCTGTCAATTCCAATATTCCTTCATCCTGTACTTCAATATTTTTTCAGTTTTAAGTCGTTCATCTTTACTCATTTAATCATCAATATATATTAAGCACCAGCTCTGTGCTGGCTGCGTGGGAACGACGGCCGGTACAGTGTGAGCACATCAGAATTGTGTGACTCAGAATGCATTGTTTATCAATTACTGTGTAATCACCGTAAAGTCTACTGCTCTGGGCACTGTATGTTTAGGAGGAAGGTGAAATGTGCTGATTTGTGAGTTTTATCCCAACCTTCGTATGTCAATACCTTATCATCTCTTTGTTCTAATCAGTGCTTTTTGGCTACCTGTAGAGTTTCCTAGGTCATACACATGGCAGGTGATGGATCAACAGAGTGACTTGCCTGATGAGTCGTGCTGTTTTCTCTATTAATACATCTCTTAACCCCTCCATGATGTCAGGTCTCCCTGCTGTTGGTATTGTAAGTCATTTCTCTGTCGTGCAGGCTCTTTATAAGCTTTAGCGATGGCCAAATAGAGTTTTACTGTTACCTCCAGAAAACAAAAAAAAAAAAACGCTCAGAAAACCCAGGATCTGTATCTGAGCCCCTGAAAGTGATGTGTTAACGAATAAGAATGGTCAAGGCTGCCCTTGCAGGGCAAAGTAAATATCAACTCTAAAATATGCAACTTAGGTACCAAGTAATTCCAACCACGTCTCAGCTGCTCTCATACCCCAATTCATCACTTTCAATGAGAAAGTCTAAAGCAGGTCAGAGACTCCATCTGACTTACAGATGCATGTGAATTAGAGGTGCACGTGTTAGGCCCATTGTTCTTGTGGCACTTCCCCGGGATATTTTCAGATAAGTTTTGTAAGGTACAGTTTAATCTAACTTCACCCCACCTTCTCGGATGGCCTGATAGACTCCAGGGTGGAAATTACACTGACTTGTTTATTCTTTTTTATTTTGTTTTATTTTATTTATTTGCTTATCCTTTTTTTCTTTCTCAGACTCATTTCTTCCCACAGAAGAACAATGCTTATGTAATATAATACATTTAGACTTTCCACTTTTACTTCCACTTTATGCATTTTAGTTGAATGTATTCACTCTTATTTTGTGTCTCATCGCGTCTTGTCATTCAAGAGATGTTCATGAAGCAGCTACAGAATGCCATACATGGTATTATGTGATGGAGATACAGTGATGAGCATGGCGTCTGACCTGGAGATTTGTGTTTTGGCAGGGGGAACCACCTCATTTTCAGGTATAAAGCTACAGGTGTTATCTTGTGAATAAAAAATTGCAGTTACAGTTTGAGGCCCCATCAGCTTGACCCTGAATAGTGTCCCATCAAGGTCTGTGGGACAACCACGCCTTCTTTTTAATGCACTTATGTATCATTTGCTATATTCTGAAACCTATTCTTTTTTCAACTGCTGAAGAATTAGCAGGAGACCATGTCTTCCCCAGGGCTTCAGGTGTGTAGCGGGACTCTGGGGCTTTTCCTGAGTGCTTTGCTCAGGAGAGAGTAGAACTGGGAGAGCTTCCAGACTTCCTTCTTGTGAAATAATACACATATTTGCCTCTGCTTCCACTTTCTGCTAATATTTGGTCCTTGACTCAGGTTCCTAAAACCGTGTGATTTTCTAAGCAGTGGGAGTGATAGGATCACCTTACAAGAGCTTCTGAATCCCTTGGAATTTCCTGGGTGGTAGAAGCATCTTTTGTTCTCATGAGCTGACTGCTGGTGGGCTCCTGCGTGAGGGTTGTCACAGGAAAGATCAAGTGTGATTAGAAATTAAGAGCTTTCACTCTCACCCCTATCCTTTGAAGAGGGGAAGGGGGCTGGAGAATGAGTAATAATCAGTCATGCTGATGTGATGAAGCCTCCAAAAAATCCCTAATGTATGACGTTCCAGGAGCTTTCGGGTTGGTGGGCACATCCATGGTCTGGGAGGATGGTGCATGGCATCTCAGTGGGAACAGAAACTTGTGCACACTGGACCCTTCCAGACTTACCCTACTCCCGCTTCATCGCGCTGTGCATCTGTATCCTCTGTCGTAACATTTATTATGTAACAAACTGGTAAACATAAGTAGTGTTGTCCTGAGTTCTGTGAGCCATCCTAGCAAATTATTGAACCCAAAGAGGGGGTCGTGAGAACCCTGATTTATAGCTGGTCGATCAGAAGTACGTGTGATAACCTGACGAGGGGCTTCTGAAGTGGGGGAGTCTTTTGAGACCAAGCTCCTAACTGGTGGCATCTGTGTGACCCCTGGGGTAGATAGTGTCAGAACCGAATTGAATTGTAGGGCACCCAGCTTGTGTCTGGAGAATCGGAGAATTAGCTGATGTGAGGAAACCCCACAAAACCAGCCATAGATGTGTTCTGGATGAGCAGTGGAGGACAACCGAGAGCTTTTTCTCTTCACCTCTGAATCACTCAACTCTTAGCTATTTATGTATTTCTGTTCTGTCATACGTTTCTGAGCAACATCAAAAATTCCACTATAAAAAACAATGCAGGTTTTGGGAACTACTTCCCTGGCACAGACCATCAGTTTGCAAACATTGGAAGGAGGGCCCAGTGGTGAAGGGGCTCGGTGGTGGCTGAGCCAGGGCTGCAGACATGCCCTAATGCCCTGTCACCTGCTGTTTTCATCCACAACCTCAACCCACAGACCTTGCAAGTGTGACTTCTGTTATATTCGACACTGTGTGACTCAAAATCAGAGTCCCCAGGTGGCCCCAGAGAATTTTGAGTGGTCGCTCCAGGTGATTTGCACAGAGAAGTTTGAGAGCAGAGGGCAGAGGTTGGGTTTGAAGATAAAGGTTTTTGTGAATGGACGCCCCGCTCTAACAGGACTGTCTTTCATCACTTCTCCGGTGGGACAGGCTATGTGATGTGAAGGTCCTCTGCCAGAGGGGAGGCATTCTTCTCATCTGTCCCTTCCTGGGAATGCCAGCGACCTTGACCATCCTGCCAGCTCAGCCAGCAGCACTGAATGTGGGTACTTGGTGCTTCCTGTGTCCCTGCCCCCATTTTTCCCGTAGCACGTGATGTCTGACTTGGTCCTCTGCTAGAATGGGAGCTCCCCGAAGACAGAGACGGTGCTTGTCTTTGTTTCCCCAGAAAAAACAAAAGCACTTGGTCTCTGGTAAGCTCTCCAACGAATGAATGAGTACATGAACACATGAATGAATGAATGGACTAAATTCTCCTTGTTAGCTGTGTTATATTGAATGCATCGTTCAACTGTTTGATCCTGCTTCCTTATCTTAAAAATGAATGTTTTTTTCTCATAAAGAACTCACACAATTCAATGGCAAAAAAAAAAAAAATCATCTAATTGAAAAATGGGCAAAGGACCAAAATAAACATTTCTCCAAAGAAGACATTGGAAAGGCCATAGGTACCTACAGAGATGCTCAACATCACTAATCATCAGGGAAATGCAAAATGAAACCACAGTGAGACACCACCTTGTGCCTGTTAGAATGACCATCGTCAAAAAGACAGGAGAACAAGTGTTGGTGTGGATGTGGAGAAAAGGGAACCCTTGGGCACTGTTTGCGGGAATGTAAACTGCTACAGCCACCATGGAAAGGGGCGTGGAATTTCCTCAAAAAAAAGCTAAAACTACCTTATGATCCAGCAACTTCACTTCTGGGAATATAGCCAAGGGAAACAAAATCACTAATTTGAAGAGAGATCTGCACACAATGGAATATTATTCAGCCATAAAAAATGAGGAAATGCTACCATTTGCAACAAAATGGATGGTCCTTGAAGGCATTGTGCTAAACGAAGTAAGTCAGTCACAGAAAGACAAATACTATATGATTTCATTTATATGTGGAATCTTATAAAAAAATAAACCAAATTATTTCTCAGTAAAACTGGGAAGAAAAGAATGTTTAAAATTTGCTACAGTGATACCAAAACCAGACAAATATAGTACAGAAAAAGAAAATTACAGACGAATATCACGGATGAATATAGATGCAAAAATCCTCAGCAAAATACTAGCAAACAGAATCCAACAACACATTAAAAGGATCATACACCATGATCAAGTGGGGTTTATCCCAGGGATGCAAGGAGTCTTCAATATATGCAAATCAATCAATGTGATACACCATATTAACAACTTGGAAGAATAAAAACCATATGATCATCTCAGTAGATGCAGAAAAAGCTTTTGACAAAATTCAACACCGATTTATGATGAAAACTCTCCAGAAAGTGGGCATAGAGGGAACCTACCTCAGCATAATAAAGGCCATATATGACAAACCCACAGCCAACATCATTCTCAATGGTGAAAAACTGAAAGCATTTCCTATAAGATCAGGAAAAAGACAAGGATGTCCACTCTCACCACTCTTATTCAACCTAGTTTTGGAAGTCCTAGCCATGGCAATCAGAGAAGAAAAAGAAATAAAAGGAATACAATTTGGAAAATTTTATTTTCCAACCCACTTCCAACACAACCCTTTAGTGTTAACCTGTAATAGAATACAAAATGTTCTTCCTTATTACACTCTCACATGTTTTTTTCTCATTTGGTCATTATAACAAAGTTAATAAGTTTATATATAAATGTCTCCTTAACATATATTTGTTATAACTATAGTAATATATAAAATATTATATGTATTTATTTCATGTATTTATATTGTCTCTATATAAATTATGTGTATGTATAGATATAATTTATGTACTTATATATGTAAATATATTTATGTATTTATATATTTGTTTACAAAATACTTCCAAGTAATATTTTCTCATTTTGTCATTGTAGTGTATTACATATATTATATATTATACATATATAATTATATATATATATATTTCTTCTTAGGGTTCATTTCTATACGGTAACATACTCAAAGAAGAAAAAGGAAATACTAAACTACCAATCTGTTAGCCAAACAAGAAAAAGAAAAGCAAAGCATTCATGGCAGCAGTCCCTCAAATACTTCCCTTCCCTCTATGCAAATGACTGACTATGCTACTTCCTTTCTTTCTTTCTCAGTAATCTCCTCAACTTCCGCATGAATTATATACCTTTCTCCAGAAACTGTACCGTCTCAAAGTAAATCAAGCTGACCTGTCAGTGTCTTTGGTTTTGCCTTTGTATTTGTTGTGCCAATTTTTCACACCAGGCAGCAAAGGCAGCTCTCTGGGATGGGCAGGGGTGGGGAGGCTGAATTTATACACGCACAGACTCACATATACCAGGGCACCTTGCCCAATCACAAGCAGGAAACGTTTCCTGTGTTTGTTGTCATGACTTACTTCCTACTGTTCTCTGAGCCTTGCTAGATCTATGGCCTTAAAACTTCAATCGAGTCTTGTATTCATGATTCATGTTGCAGTGCGAAGAATGGAGCACATACAAAGCAAATGCCATGATCAGGGAGGTTTACCCTTTAACTGGGAACGTGTGTGTGTGTGTGAAATTTGTTTTGAATAGGTAGTGCACACACGTTTAAAAATCAAAATGAGATAACTGTGATAACCTTTTTGTTTTCTTATCAGTACATGAAGACTTCCTCCATTCCTTTTTTAACTGCACAGTGTTCCTTTCTGCCTCTTATTTTAGCTTTAGCCTGCCTTCTGATGCACTGGATCCAATCTTCTGCTATCATGTATGGCTCTGCCCTACATAACGTAGTCAGTATATGAAAATGCCTATCTTCGAACAGGCAACTTTGAACAAGCAATGATTTCTTTATAATTTTTTCCTCTTCTCTCCCCTTCTAATTTTTCTTCTATCTTTTTTCACCTTGTTCAGTAAACTCTACTGAGACAATTAAATCACAGCCCTAAAAATGCCTTAATATGTATGTTTTCTGAGAGCACTTTTCATCTTGATTGTGCTTCTTTCTGTCTCTATGTCTCTACCTCTGTCTCTCTGCCTCTCTCACTTTCCACTGTACTCTTACTAAATGAATCTGTATAGCTCTGCCTTATATCCAAGCTAATGGGAATTCCAAGATTCTTATTTCTGGCCAACACATGCAAGATAGAGAAAATTTCCACCATGCCCCCAAGATTCCTGTGTCTCTTTGCACTGTATCCCTTCCTCTGTACTGGACTGTAGGCAACCACCGGTGAACTTTTTGTCAAAATATATTAGTTTACATAACGTATGATTCCATGTATATAAAGTGCATTCTTTTATGTCTGGCATCTTTTGCTCAGCATAAATGATTTAATATTTATCCTTCTTGTTATGTGTATCAGTAATTCATTCCTTTCTATTGCTGAGTAGTATTACATTGTATGGATGTACTCATATCACCCATCAATAGGTATTTGGATTAGTTCCAGCTCCTGGTTACTGTGAATAAAGCTGCTATGAACGTTTCTTTATAAATTTTTTCATGAAAAAACATTTTCATTTTTTTTTAAATACCTAATGTTAGAATGACTGGCTCACATAATGGGTGAAAGTTCAGCTCTTTAAAAAACCACCAGAAGGGTCTTCCCTGGTGGCGCAGTGGTTGAGAGTCCGCCTGCCAATGCAGAGGACACGGGTTTGTGCCCCGGTCCGGGAAGATCCCACGTGCCGCGGAGCGGCTGGGCCCGTGAGCCATGGCCGCTGAGCCTGCGCGTCCGGAGCCTGTGCTCCGCAACGGGAGAGGCCGCAACAGTGAGAGGCCCGCGTACTGCCAAAAAAAAAAAAAAAACAAAAAAAAAACACCAGAAAGTTTGCCAAAGAGGTACCATTTGCATTACCGCCGGCAGTGCGTAAGTATCCCTATATCCTCACCACGACTTGTTACTGTTGGTTTTTTTAACTTTAGCCAGTTCAGTGGGTGTGTACTCCTGTCTCATTGTGTTTTATTTGCATTTCCCTAATGTGTAATGTTGGTGGGCATTCTGTGCTTATTAGCCATACGTGTGGTTTATATTTTAGGTACCTGTTCACATATTTTGCCCATTTTGTTGGATTGCCTGTATGCTTTTTATTGAGTTATAAAAATATTTTCTCCCATTCTGTAGCTTGCTTTTTTATGCTTATATTGAATCTTTTAGAAACAAAAGGTATTTTTATTTTGATGAAGTTCTGGTTGTCAGAATTTTAAGATTGATGCCTTCACTAAGCATTTTAAGAAATTTGTTCTTACTCTAAGGTCGCAAAGATATTATTCTATGCTTTCTTCTAGAAATTTTGTATTTTTAGGTTTCACATTAAGACCTATGGCTCATTTTTAGCTAGTTTTTGTATATGTTCAATGTATGGATCTAAGTTTGGGGGGTTTTGCATGTGAATACAGTAGCTCCCGCATCATTTGTTGACTAGCCTATTGACTTTGAACGTGTGTCGAAAATCAGTTGACCACATGTGGATCTAGTTTTGGACCCTCTGTTTCGTTGATCTATTTGTCCTTCTCAACACCAATACGCCACAGTCTTATTACAGAGATTTGTAATAATACTTGAAGTCAGATAATGTATATCCTCCAACTTGGTTTTACTTAGTGTTTTTTTCTAATCCATGTCATTTGCATTTTCATGTGAATTCATTATAAAATTGTCAATTTTTAAACAAATCCTGTTGGGGATTTTGATTTTGATTAAGCATTTACTTTATAGACATATTTAAGAAAAACTGAGCATTGTTGAGCTTTTTGAATCATGACTATGGTATATATCTCCATTTATTTAGGTCTTCTTTAATTTATCTCAGCTGTTTTTTTGTCATTTTCAGTGTATAAATTTTTGATCAGAATTATCCTCAAGATTATATATTTGATGCTTTTGTGAATTGTATTGATTTTTAAATTTCAATTCCTCAGTGTTTGTTGTTAACATGCAGAAATTCAATTGATTTTACATATTGATCTTATATCCTGCAACCTTGATGCAAACATTTATTAGTTCTGGTAGCTTTTTATTTTAGAATCAATAATATTTATTTCTTGAATGTTTGGTAGAATTCATAAACCTGGAGTTTTCTTTGTGAGAAAGCTCTTAAAAGTAAATTTCTTTATTAGATGTAGGACAATTTATGCTTTTCTTCTTGAAGTGTGCTGTTTGGTTTCCAAGTATTTGGATATTTTCCAGAATCTTTCTGTTACAGATTTCTAATTTTATTATATTTAAATAACAGAACTTGTTTGATTTTATTTCTTTTAATTCAATTATGACTTTTTTATGGCCCAGACCGTGTTCTGCCTTGGTAAATTCTTCATTTATATTTTAAAAGATGGTGTATTCTGCTGTTTTTGAGTAGGGTGTCTCTTAAATATATACTAAAATCCATCCATAGTGTTCACGTCTTCGGAAGCCTGATGTCCATTATTCTGTCAGTTATCAGTATTGAATTCTTTGACTATTCTGTGTTTTCCCTCACGTAAGAACTCTGTTATTTCATGCATAAACGTTTAGGATTGTTGTGTCTTCTTGATGAATTAATTGACCCCTTCACCATTATGAAGTGACCTTCATTGTTCATGGTAATATTCTTTGTTCTGAAATATATTTTTCTGATACTCATATAGCCACTCCTGTTTAAAGAAATTTGTTTTATCGTGGGAAATCTTTTTCTTATCTTTTACTTTAAACTAGATGTATCATTGTATTTAAACTGTGTCTGTTGTAGGCAATAAATAGTTGTGTCTTGCATTTTATTCAGTCTTACAATCTGTGCCTTTAATTAGATGTTTAGACTGTTTACATATCGTACGATTACTGATACGGAAGCATCTAAATTGACCATTTTGCTCTTTGATTTCTATTTGTTTCATTGTTCTTTTCTCCACTTATTTTCCTGCCTTATTTTGAATTGAATGTTTCTAATAATTTTACCTAATTTGTTGGATTATTAGCTATGAATATCTCTGGTATTGTTTTAATGGTTTCTTTTTAGTTTATAGCATATAGTATAAATTATATTTATATATGTTATATATACTTATATATAAGTTTAGCACATATATTAGAATAAATATGTACTAGAATATATAGTATATATGTATACATAGTATCTCCTTATACATACATACTGCATTACATAGTACATATACAGTATATATTCTAATATATATGCTATTATATATATTTTAAACATATGTATTTATTAAAGCCTGTCTTCAAGTGATAATGGACCACTATCTATAATATACATTAGAACCTAAAATAGAATACAGGCATACCTTGGAGATATTTCCTGTTCAGTTCCAGACCACTGCAATAAAGTGGGTATCACAATAAAGCAAGTCACACAAATTTACTCGTTTCCCAGTACATATAAAAGTTATGTTTACACTATGCTGTAGTCTGTTAAGTGTGCAATAGCATTATGTCTAAAAGAGCAATGTGCATACCTTAATTAAAAAATATTTTATTGCTTAAAAATGCTAACCATCATCTGAGACTTCAGCAGGTCATAAGAGCAACATCAAAGATCAGTGATCACAGAGCACTGTAACAAATACAGTAAATAATGAGAAAGTTTGAAATATTGTGAGAATTACCAAAATGTGACACAGAGACACAAAATGAGCAATCGCTTTTGGAAAAACGGCATCAATAGATTGCTCCATGCAGAGTTGCCACAAATTTTCAATTTGTAAAAAAATGCAGCATCTGTGAGGTTCAATAAGGTGAAGCACAATAAAACGAGGTATGCCTGTACTTTCATCTCTTCCCTCTTATGTAATTGGTGGTATACATATTACTCCTATGCATGTTATAATATTCATAATACATGCTATTATAGTTTATGTATGTTTTTATATATGTATATGTTATAAATGTAGTAAGTTCCTTATCTTTTAAAGGGTTTTATTTAATGAGAAACAAATCTTTATATCTACCCACATTGTCACTGTTTGTGATTTTCTTTATTTTTTTTGCATAGATCTAGTTTTCTACCTGTTTTCCATTATTTTTCTCCTGCATGAACAATCTAACTTTTTTTTATAGTTAAAGTGGGCTGGTGATGAGTTCTTTCGGTTTTTTTTTTTTCCGATGTCTGAAAAAGTCTTTTTCACTTATTTCCAAAGGATATTTTCAGTGGGTATAGAATTCTAGGTGACAGCTTCCTCTCAACACATTAAAGATAATGCTCCACTGTTTTCTCACATCTGTTGTTTCTGATGAGAAATCTGATGTCATGTTTTTCCTTTTTTCTTCTTTAATGTGTCTTTTTTTCCTTGATGCCTTTTAAGATTTTCTTCTTATCACTGTTTTTAAACAATTTGATTTTAACACAGATTTATTCATAGTTTTTTGTGCTTGGAGTTCCTTGGATTCCTTGAATCTGAAAGTAAATAGTTTTCATTAAATTTGGAAAAATTTCAGTCGTTAGTTCAAATATTTTTGTCATCTCTCTCTTCTCTTCTTCTGTAACTTCAATTAAACATATATTAAGCTACTCTAAAGATATATTTAGAGTAGTCACATGCCTCACTGAAGCTTTGTGGGTTTTTTCCAGTCTCTTTTCTCTCTGTGCTTCATTTTATATTGTTATATTGTTTTTAATATGATGTTTACATGTTCATTAATCTTTTATTCTGTAATCTAATCTGGAATTAATCCCATTCAGTGTATTCTCTATCTTAGACATTAGAGTTCTCATCTAATAATTTGATTTAATTTTTAAAAAAATTTCCCCTATCTCTGCTTATCTTTTTTTTTTTTTTTCTTTTTCGGTACGCGGGCCTCTCACTGTTGTGGCCTCTCCCGTTGCAGAGCACAGGCTTCGGACGCGCAGGCTCAGCGGCCATGGCTCACGGGCCCAGCCGTTCCGCGGCATGTGGGATCTTCCCGGACCGGGGCACGAACCCGCGTCCCCTGCATCGGCAGGCGACTCTCAACCGCTGCGCCACCAGGGAAGCCCCATCTCTGCTTACCTTGTTCAGCCAGCCCCCTAGCTTCTTGGGCTTATGGGATGCAGTTGTAATACCTGTTTAATGTGCTTGATGTGCCATTTCTTAGGTAATTTTAACTTACTGACTTTTTCCCACAGTCAGTCATGGTTTTCTGCGTCCATGCATTCCTGGTAACTTTTTATTTGTGTGCCAGCCATTGTGCATTTTACTTTTTAGGTGCTAGATTCTTAGGGCTTCCTGTAAATATTCCTTGAGCTTTATTCTTGGGATACAGTTAAGTTACTTGGAAAGTTCTTGATCATTTGAGTATTGATTTAAGCTTTGCTGGTGGCAGCAGAGCAGCTTTTACTCTAGGGCTAATTTTGCCTGATGACCTGGGTAAAACTATTTTGCTTACCCAGTGCTCCGTGAATTGTGAGGTTTCTGGCTCTGGCTGTGGAATAGGAATTATTCCTGGATCTAAGCGAGCTAAGGGGATTGTTTTCGCGAATCCTTTCGGGTGATGATTTCCTTGACCTCCTGTAGTTTCCTCAGATGCACACGCTGATTAGAATGCGTTAAGCCCCAAGGGAGGGCACCACATTGAGACTGCTGGCTGTCTCTCTCTCCATGCTGCTCGTTTTTCTCTGGTGCTCTTACCTGAACACTCTAGACTCCTTACCTTCCCTGAACTCCGAGGAGACGATCAGCCTTCAGCTGGCTGCTCCTGTCTCTGCCATAACCTCGAATCTAACTCCAGGCAGTAAGTTGGGCAATCACTGGGCTCACCTGGACCCTTTCTAATCTCTCCAGGATCCTTATTCTCTGTTACCTGATTCCCAATGTCTTGCATACCATTGTTTCATATATTTTGTTCTCTTTTTTATTAGTTGATTTTAGGTTGTAGTGTAAATACATTCCTTTATTATTTTATCTTATCCAACAGGGGAGTCTCGCTTTCATTTTTGATGGATTGTCTTGCTGGGGGTGCACTTCTTGGTGGACAGTATTTTCTCTCAGTACTTTGTCATTCCACTGCTTTCTCACCCATGCTATTTCTCATGAGAAGTCAGCTGTTAGTCATACTTCTGTTCCCCTTTATGTGATGAGTACTTTTCTCTTGCTGCTGTCAATATTTTTCTCTTTGTCATTGGGTTTTAGCAGTTTGACTGTGATGTGTCTAGGTGTAAACTCTTTGTGATTATGCTACTTGGAGTTGGTTGAGTTTCTTAGATGTATACATCAATATTCACCATCTGATTTGGGAAGGTTTCAGCTATTTCATTAAATATGTTTTCTACCCCTTTCTCTCTCCTCTACTATGGGATTCTCATTACATGTATGTTTCATGCTTGCTGCTTAACTATGGGGCTCCAATTTCATGTTCATTTTTTTGAATATTTTTCCTTTCTATCTTTCAAATAAATAATAATTTCTACAGATAAATCATCAAGGTTACTGATCGTCTGTCACCTCAAATCTGCTATTGATTCTGTCTACTAAATTTTTTACTTTTTAAAACTGTTCAACTCTAGTATTTCCATATATTTCTTTTAGTTTATGGAGATTCTTTCTTTAAGTCACTATTACATAATTTCCTATAATTCTTTAAACATACTTTTTGTTTATTAATGGCACATATTTATAATAGCTACTTTGAATCGTCTGCTAAGTACAACATCTGGGCCCATCTAGAATCCATTTCTGTTGAGTTTTTCCCCTTGATTATGTATCATAGTTTCCTGTTTCTTTGGCTGTATCCTATTGTTATTACTGTGGCTAAAAACTGGTCATTTCACGTAATGTATTAATTATCGCATCTCTGAGTTTTCATTTTTTTCCATTGAATTTTTCTTTTTTGGCCTGGACTTCAGTTAAAATATCTATTTTTCCTAGGGATGTGCAGGTGCTGCTGTCTGTGCTCTGTTTCTGAATTCTTATTTTTTAGTCTAGTTTTCTAGGGCTTGACCCTGTGACTTAAAACAGCGGTCAGCCAGTGATCTGAGGGAAAAATTGTGCTCAATCTTCTTGAGCCTGTCAGTTTTCCAGTCTCTGCCAATGGGTGTGTGTGGTGGGGCAGGGGAGGTTCATTAAAGGTTCTTAAACCTCTCTCAGTTTTTACTTTGCAATAGTCTCTCCAGTTCTCCTCTCCACATGAAAATTTCTCCAGCCAGGAGTTTGTGAAGAGCTTCTACGGCCCTTTCATTTCCAGGATCACCCGGTTAAATTTCTGGCTGCACTTCACTCCTGCAACTGGACTGAGATCTCAGGCTAGCAGAGATGCAAGTTTTCCCTTTCCCTTCTCAACAGAGTTTAATATTTTTACTGATAATGTTGCCGTGCGTTTTCATTCACCACCTCACGTCAGGTTTGCCCCCTCTGGAAGCAAGCCTGCTTGTTTTAGTTACCAGCTCTGCCCCGGATAAGATTTCATTCTCATTGACTGAATTTGGGGTCCATGAGAAAAGCACTGGGCAAGAAGTTCAGAGACTTCCACCTTTCTCATCCAGAGCTCCACCAGCCTCTCAAGAATTAACGTTTGTCATTTGTTTTCCCTTTTAAAATTGTCTGAGCCTGTAGTGGTGTTGTTTTGTCTATTTTATAAAGAATTTTTTGTGTATGTATGTGTGTATAAAGGGCATTCTTCAACCTCTTCATGATAAAATAGCTGGAGGTCTTATTTATCTTTTTTTATTTTTTAATTTATTTTTTATTTTTTGTGGTACACGGGCCTCTCACTGTTGTGGCCTCTGCCTTTGTGGAGCACAGGCTCTGGACGCGCAGGCTCAGCGGCCATGGCTCACGGGCTGCTCCGTGGCATGTGGGATCTTCCTGAACCGGGGCAGGAACCCATGTCCCCTGCATCGGTAGGTGGATTCTCAACCACTGCGCCACCAGGGAAGCCCTTATTTATCTTTTAAAGACATGAAAATGAAAAGACTGTCACAGAGATATGTTTTATATATATATATATTTATACATATATATTTGTATGTATATATAACATACCATTATATGTATATACTAGCATTATGTGTAGATAAACAGCATTGTAAATGTGTGTGATATGTATATGTGTGTATATACATATATTTGTGTATTATGTGTGTGTGTGTATATATATATAAAATATATAATTTCTGCCACTGTTTTTTGGTATATATCTAAATTTTCAACTGGCATAATTTTTCTCTTGTCTGATAAACTTCATTTAACCTTTATTTCAAAGAAGATATGCTACTGGCAACTAATTATCTCTCTTTCTTTCTTTCTTTTTTGCCTGAAAATGTTATTTTACTTTTATTTTAGAAGAGAGTTCACTCAGTAAAGAACTCTGGATTGGCAGTTTCCTTTTTTATTCGCCCTTCACTGCTGCCTATGGTAGTTGATGAATTATCTCTCAGTCTTGTTTTTGTCTTGTGTGTGTAATGTGCAGTGAGCCCACCACCCACAGCCCCTATTAGATGCTTGTGAGATTTTTCCCTTATCATTGGTGTTCAGCAATATCATTATGATTGCCTTGGAGTGGTTTTGATTATGTGTATTCTGCTTGCAATTTGAGTTTTTTGATCTTTGGACTTACAGTTTACATAGAATTTGGAAAAATTTTGGCATTATTTCTTAAAGTACTTTAAATATTTTTTCACCCTCAGTTATATGTATATTGGACTACAGACTACTGCCCACTCACTCACTGATGATCTGTTTACTATTTTTTATCTTTTTTCTTTTCTATTCTTTATTTTGATTTTTTTCTATTGCTGTGTCTTCAAGTTTACTAGTTTTTATCTTCTGAAATACAGATCTCTTATTCTTCCCAGCCAGCATGTTTTCTGTTCCTAATATAATATTTTTAGTATCTAGAAGCTCTATTCTGTTTTTCTTGTATACCTTTTGTCTCCTCACCACACTGATAGTTTTCTCAACCTCCTTGAAAATGTGGAGCCTATTTCTAATTCCTGTGTTTTATCTTCTGCTAGATCTATCACCTCTGTCATTTATGGGCCTCTTTCTATAGACTGACTTTACTACTGTTTATGAGTTATATTGTTCTTCATTTTTTTAATGCCTCATAAATTTTGATTGGATGCCAGACATGCAAAATTTTATGTTGTTTGTTGCTGGGTTTTGTTTCGTTAACATACTGTTAGGTTTTGTTCCAGCATGCACTTAAGTTGTTGGAATCCTTTCAAGACTTCTTTTTAATCTTTCTTAGGGTGGGTCCAGATAAACCTTCAGTGTAGGGTGAATTTACCCCTCTAGTAAGGAAATATCCTTATGAAGACGCTACACTGTGTTACAAAGATTTTTCCACTGTGGTTGGAGACCTAGGTTAGCTCTAGGAATTGTTCATCCTAATTCTTTCTTATAGTTCTTTTCATACTTTAGATATCTGTGATAATTTGTGATTTTTCTAGTTGATTATAGCTGATGGGTAAATACAGCATTTCCCTGCTGATTATTGATGTGGAGCATTTACTCACATACCTATTGGCCATTTGGATTCTTCTTTGGAAGGAAATGTCTCTTCATTTCCTCTCCCCATTGCTCAAATTTTTTTGTAGTTGTTGTTACTGAGTTATATGAGTTCTTTATATATTTTGGATTTTAAACCCTTATCAGATACGTGGTTTGCAAATATTTCTTCCATAGGTTGTCTTTACATTCTGTTGATTGTTTCTTCTGCTCTGAAGAGGCTTTTTAGTTTGATGTAGTCCTAATTACTGATTTTCGTTTTTGTTGTTTGTGTTTTTGGTGTCAAATCTAAAAAATCATTGCCAAGACAGATGTCAAGGAGCTTCTTTTCTATGTTGTCAGCCAGGAGTTTTACAGTATCAGGTCTTATGTGTAAGTCTTTAATCCATTTTTAATTAATTTTTGTGAGTGGTGTATTTGTTCTTTGAATGTTCAATAGAATTCACCAATAAAGACATCAGTGACTGATATTTCTTAATTGGAAAAGTATTTGTAATGAGTTCAGTTTCTTCAAAGCTGTGATAATAGTTTCTTGCTATACTTTTAATTTCTTTATGATCTATAATGAGAACCCCTTTTTTTTTGTTCCTGATATTTCTTTTTCCTTCTTCAGTTTAGCTAGCTATATACCAATTTTGTTGTTTATTTTCCATAACCAGATACTGACTTTATTTTCTTTTGTTTGTCTATTTTCTATTTCATTGATTTCTGCTTTTCTCTTTGTATTTTTTTCTTCTATTTTCTTTGTATTTACTCTTCAAATCTTCTTGAGGTGGAAATTTAGGATATTGGTTTAAGACTTCTCTTATGATAATAGTAAAAGAATTTTAAACTATAAATTTTCTTATGAGCACTGCTTTATTTTCACAGAAATATTAATGTAAATGTTAATATTTTAATTATTTAGTTTTAAATATTTTCTAATTTCCTTGGTGATTTTTTCCTTTGACCCATAGATTACTTAGAAATATATTGATTTCCCAAGTTATGGATTTTTCCTATATATCTTATTGCTATTGAGTTCTGTTTTAATTTTGCTCTTCCCTGAGAACATACTCAGGGATTATTATTACCATACGGTATAATTTCGGTTTATAAGATTTTTTTAAGACTTATTTTATGGCTCATCTATATGGGCCTATCTTTGTGAAAGTACTATGTGTACTTGAAAATAATGTTTATTCTGTAGTTCTTAGGTATAGGATTTCCTACATGGCAGTTAGGTTAAGGTAATTAACCATGTTTTTCATATATTCTATGTCTCTACTGATGTACCTAATTTTTAATAAATTGCTGAGAGGATGTTAAAATCTCTAATTATGATTGTGAAATCCCGTATCTCTTCCTTTTTGTCAGTTTATTCTTTACATGTTTTGAAACTGTCTTATGTACACACACATTTATGGTTGTCATGTCTTCTTGATAAACTGACAACTTTATCATTATGAAATGGTCCATTTATATCAGGTACTACTACTTTTGTTATAGTCTATTTATAGTCTGTTTTACCCAGTGTTAACAAAGCCACTCAGCCTCCTTATTCTTACTGTTTTTATGGTGTATCTTTTCTTTCGTTTACTTTCAACCAACATGGGTCTTTATATTTGAAGTGCATTTTTTATAAGCACCATACAGTTGGTTCTTGCTTTTTGCATCCAGTGCAATTACCTTAGTTATTTAGCTGAAACATTGTACATATGTATACACACACATATATTTATGTACTAATTTATATTTAACTAAGTTATTTATATGCATT
Source organism: Monodon monoceros (assembly GCF_005190385.1). Classification (NCBI taxonomy): domain Eukaryota; kingdom Metazoa; phylum Chordata; class Mammalia; order Artiodactyla; family Monodontidae; genus Monodon; species Monodon monoceros. Next base: position 27,894,948 of record NW_021703773.1, on the reverse strand, counting down.
GATTTAGGTGTGCCTTTGAACAGTTTGTTTTCTATTTATCTTATTTTTGGTACATTGTCCCATTCAGTATTATTCCCCACTATTCATTATGCTATAGCTGTAATATCTATTACATTTATAAACATTAAAGCCTCATAACAAGATTGTACTTCTTGCTTTAAAAAGGTATATGTATTTAAATATTTTAAAAGTATAAAATGATTTTTATATTTTATATTATATAATTATGCATTAGTAAATCATATAAGTAATTTACATTAATAAACAATATATGCATATTAATATGTTTGTAATATATTTTGTATAATATATATATTTTCAATTTTTATATTTGGTTTTTATCCATTAACTTTCAATGATAGTCCATTTATTCTGAAGATTTGAGTTTTCCTCGCTTATCCTCTTTCTGCAACTTGGAGAACTTCCTTTAGTATTTCTTAAGGGCAGATCTGGTGAGATATTTTTTAGTCTTCTGGCACCCACAGTTTCTGAGGGGGAATCCCTAACAGTTTGCATCAGTGTTTTCCTGTAAATAATATATTGCTTCCTTCTGGCTGCCTTAAAAGTTTTATCTTTTTCATCTTTTGTAGTTTGACTCTTAGGGGCCTTGGAATGGGACTTTTGTATTTGTCTTGTTTGAGGTTTGCTGACATGGTTGAATCTGTAAATATATGTAACCAAATTTGGAAGTTTAAAGTCATTATTTAGAATTTTTTTCTGAACCCTTCTCTCTTTCTTCTCCTCTGAGACTCCAATTACACTTATGTTGAAAGTTTGTTACTGTCCTATAAGTTTCTGAGGCTCTTTTATTATGTGTCTGAAATATTTTTTTCACCTTTTTAGATTGCACAATCATATATATATATATTTTTTTTTCAAATTCACTTACATATATTCATTTACATTTTAATCTCTATTCACTCCTAGACTTATCCAGTAATATTACCAAACCAAACTTGGGTCTGCTTGCCTGAAGCACAGCAAAGCCAATCTATTGCCACTGGGTTGTAACAAAGGAAAGTACAGTGTTTATTGCAGGGCACCAAGCAAGGGGTATTGGTAGCTCATGCTCAAAAGACCTGAACTCCCTGATGGCTTTTTACAGGCAGCATTAGGAGTGTGGGTTGTCAGGTGCCTGATCCGTTTGTGGACATTCTTCTGATTGGCTGGTGGTGAGGTAACTGGGTGGTATTTTGGGAATCAACATCATCAGCCTTCTGGTTCCAGCTATTCTGGGGTCCACATTCTGGTGATCAGCATGCAGGTGACTACTTCCACCTAGTGGGGGTTTTAGTATCTGCAAAACAGCTCAGGGATATGGCTCAGGATATTATCTATGGCCCTTGAGGAGGAACTAAAGGTCCTTGACTTTGTTTTATGACTAAACTATTATTATTTTGTCTTGTTTGACTGTTTTCCTTTGTTTTTCATTTTCTGACTTCTGTGATTAAATTTGCTCTTTGGAACTCCTGGAAGACCTAGGAGGCTAAAGCTTTTCTACAAACAAGAGACATGAAACATAGCAGCAGGGGTGGGGGAGATTCTGTCTCCTGGAAGTCCCTGCAGGGTACTGCTCAGTTTCAGTAATTTTTAAAAAATTTCAGGTATTGTATATTTTTATTTTTAGATGTATATTTCCGTGTATATATATACACACAAACCTATTTATATATTATTCTGTCTCTTGGTTGAGATTTCCTAATTTTTCATTTGTATATATATATACTTTTTCCTTTTGCTCCACTAAACTTGATTATAATACCTATTTTAAAGTCCTTGCCTGATGATTCCAACATGCAGGTGATTACAGAGTTGATTGTCTTTTTCTCTGAGAATATATTGAGTATACTTTTCCGGCCTTTTGTATCTTGTATAGTTGTGGATTGTATCCTCAGTATTGTAGATGTTATGTTGTAGACATGGATTCTGTAATATTCTTTGCAAGAATATGGAAGGTTTGCCTTAGAAGGCAATAAAGCTGGTTATAGTCAAATTGCAGTTTCTGTTGTGTATGTGGCTGTTGAGATCATGGTTGGCTGTGTTTCAGTCTTCACTGCACACAGATGTTCATGGTTCAGCTGGAGATATAAGCAGAGTTTATACACAGAACTTGAACTCCTGCTTTATGACTCTCCTTTCTGCAGCCCGGGTTGCCCCAGACTCCTCCCTCTTGTTCCTCCAACAAGAAATATGACAGAATTTCTAGCAGAATCTTTCCCATCTCACTGCCTTCATGATTGGCCCAGCAGTCGGGGAAAAGCTGCAGAGATGGGGACCTCACTTGTAGCTGACTGCTTCCTTTAAGATTCAACTCCCCTAAAAATCTGCCTATTTTTTCGCAGGCTCCAGAGTGCTTAGAAAGGTTTTTTAATTTTGTTTTTAATTTTGTTTGTTTTTAATTTTGCCGAGAGTTCATAGTTGCTGTCTGCAGGCTGGTCGTTTTGTCGTCAGCTCCCTGCTTCACAGTAGAAGCAGAATTTCTTGTCACCTGATTGAAAAGTTAATTTCTCCAGAAAAGGTTTGTTTCTGCCAGCTACTTGATAGCCTATCACTTTGAGACTCAAACAAAACTATGTTTTTCTGTACATGCGTTGCATAATTTAGGCTACACTTTGTGACCAGCTTTGTTAGCTTGTTATCATGGCATGCTTAAATTCCAGATATTATCACAAAGCAAAGAGTAGGAGTAATGGTGCCTGATAAAACTGCAACTGTCTCAAGTCCACGTGATAAAGATACAGATTTAGGTCTTATCTTTTGAATATTCTACCTGTTAGGAACTCAGAGGAGAATCTAAATGAAGACATTCTCGGTCAGTAAAGTATATGGATTTTAGTACATATATTTTGGTGGTACCAGTTATAATTATTCAGAAGTTTTTCTCTTGTCATTTTCTTTGTTCTTTGTTGTGATCCATATAGAGGTGAATACTGAACATTTAATTAAGGGATATTGTTTTGTATCATGTATCCACACATGAATATTTTATTTTGCTGATATTTAAAAATTCTGCTATAGTAAATACATCAGTGACTGGGAACTTTTATAGGTTCTAGGCCGCTGTACTCTAAGGTTCAGAGTGATGATGGGGACTATTAAATTTAACAGGTGAATTCAGATTTCACTATCAAATAGGGAACTATACATTGCTGTCCCATCTTCTAATTATTCGGTAGCATTCCTTTTTTATTGGTTTTTACAAAGATTAGAGGCACACAAAACATGATTATATCTTTGTTATGTCCAAGACACAGCTTAAGATTATTTTTCATGGCCATTAGGTAAATGTAATTATTTTCAGAGAAGTGTCCATTTGCAAATAGGCAAAAGAGCTCTACTTGGAGGAGAAAATCTGACCACTTGAGTGAGTGGTGAGGGTGTGACTGCTACATTACCATAATGTTAAGAGTTGATTCAACTTGTGTTCAGGTTAATGAGTTTACCATTTTCCAGGATCTACAAAAAAAAATTCATAGCAATGTTGCTTTATGCTCAAATCTAGAAGGTTCCAGGCACTTGGCCATAAAACGTGGTTGCTTTTTTTTCCACTTCCATGAATATTTATATGTTTATTACCCCAGCAGCCAATAGCTATAGCTTCAGAGAGAATTACTTTACAGAAGAAAAAAAAAAAAAAAAAAATCAAGAACTGTCCTAGCAGAACCTCTAGCAGATTGAAACGTACATGAAGTATATTTCTAAAATTGGTATTAGCTTCCAAGTGAAAAAAAAAAAAAAAAAAGAGGTGAACGTTAAGCCCGCATTGGCTCAAAATCATTTTGCGCTAGATCTAAAATACTTTAAAAGGAAGGCATAAATGTATTGCCAAAATCACTAGCGTTGGCACGCGGAAACTAGCATTCCAGTCCTGACTCTACCATTAATATCCATGGTTACAAGTATTGTTCTTCATCTGACTGAAAATTAGTTTTTCACAAATAAAAAGCAGGTGAATAAAAGCCGGAGGTACATTTAGTGACTAGAGAAATCTACATATCACAACGCTCTTTCATTATTTAAAATAAAGAATAGTAAAAACAAGGTTGCTTTAAGACAGCAAAGCTTAGCGGGAAGGAGAAACAATATCTTTGTAAAACACAAAGACACAAAGGGTCTTTGTCAACTCCATCCATATAATAAAAGGAGAAATAGTAAATATAAAAATCATGAAGTTTAATGAAAATTTTGAAACTTTGGCCAAGAACTTAGACAACGCAGGAAGCCCGCCTTGGTGATTACACGAGAACCACTGAGGGGAAGCCTTGTGAAAAGCTAGTTAAACTTTGGCCACACTATTCTCCCTATTTAGAAGTGGGCCGTAATGCAAGGAAAAGTAATTAAAGAACCCAGAATGCCCTTGAACATTTCAAGCATTTAAATGTCTAAGCCAGATATGCTGGGAAAGATATTAAGCACTGAGAAACTTCTCTGCATTAATTAGAAGGTCTAATACAAATGAAAGTCATCAATATCCTGCTAGAGGGTCAGAAGAAAGAGGGACTTCCTATCGCAAAGCACCTTTACCTTAATTGCAACTCTCAAAGCTGGAAGCCAATGAAATTATGTGGGCTTTTATCAGAAACGAGGTCAGCTTATTCATGACGTTCATTGAAATGGTCTCTTCTTACACAGACCTTCAGCCACTTCAATATAGGATGTTTCGCAAATGATTATATGTGCTGTCTTTCTCCTAGATTGAACTTTGATCAAATTTGTTCTTAAAATACCTGTAGTGGTTGCAGAGATAAATTAAAATACTAATGCAACTGATAAGGTAACAATCCATTCTTGGAAAAGAACCAGTTAATTCAAAACCGGTTATCTGTAGTGCAGCATTGCAGGGGGAGTGGTTCTCCTGCCAGCCTCCAGGATAAGAAGCTAACGAGATCTGGAGAGGTGTGATTAGGTCCACATAGCAAATTGACTTCTACCGTATTTTTTGTTTAATTTTTATTTAAATGCAGTTCCCCAAATTCTCAGTCGGAACTAGAGTCACAGACAGAACTGAAAGGTCTCAGTGATACCAGCCAGGGTTCCTGGCCTTCCCCAATCAATAGAAATTGACAAGAGGCTCTATCTCCAATTACCATCACACTAGGAGGTAGGGCTTTGACCTACAAATTTTCGGGTGGGGGGCGGGGGCGGCAGGCACAAACATTCAGTCTATAACAGTACCATGGATGCCCTGGTAAGAAACATGTGCGCCAGAGAGTAGAAGATAAATCTCATGAAGAGTTAGAGTCTGGCCACACTGGGGAAGTTTTTAGGGGCCCAGAGGTCTGGGGCATGTCAGTACATTCCTAGCAGGTGTTTGTAACTTTGCTTGACACATTCTGGTACTAAGAGTTAGATGCCAAGCTTTGTATGCCCCTTTGAATTTTGCTGGAAGCATGTCTGTCACATTTGGGGATACTGCTCTTATCCACTTCTCAGCTGACTTAAAAGTCTCCCAGGTTCCAGGGCACAGAGCGAGAGAGGACCCTGCAGCTGGAATTGGCTGTGGTTTGTGGCACCTGCCGTGTAAGCCGTACTTTCAAGCATGCCTCTTAGAGCTGGAGTTAAGTTTGGTGGGTAAGGCTGTTGGATGGAGTCTTTATCAAGTGCTAGTAGGGGTGGGTACTGTAGCACAGACCCTGTAGGGTTCTGGAGCAAGGGCAGTCCCTTCTCAGGCCATAGCTCCTCTTTACTTGAGAAATAGCTTCTGTTATTATTCTGGCCTCAGTAGATACTGAGGCATGGGACCCACAGGAATTATGTGATCTAAGCCTGTCATAATAAGCCGTGTTATTGATTCCAGCAAGCCAACCTTAGGGAGGGCACGGCAGCTAGCCATTGTATGATTAAGGGCACGTTCAAGATCTGACCTGAGCAGGTTCAAGAGGCAGGATTTGGGGCCAAGAATCCCTCTTTAAATTATTCCTCTCCCTCAGCTCAAACCCGTGGGAGTTCCCCATGACCAACCATGAGGGGAATGAGGACTTGGGTCTGAATCATAGGCAGTTGGCATGATGTGTCTTTGTTTTCTAGAGCTTCTGTAACAAAGCAGAACTGGAATGGCTTCAAGCAACAGAAATTTATTCTCTCATTGTTCTAGAAGCTAAGAAGTCCAAAATCAAGGTGTCTGCAGGGTCATGCTCTCTCTGCAGGGAGCAGGGGACAATCCTTCCTTGCCTCTTGTAGCTTCCGGTGTTTGCTAAGTATCCTCCATGTTCCTTGGCTTGTAGGTGCATCACTTCAGTCTCAGCCTCAGTTATCACATGACTGTCTTCTCCCTGTGTCAGTACATTGTCTTCCCTCTGTGTGTGTCTGTCTCTTTCCAGATTTCTCCTTCCTGTAAGGACGCCGGTCGTATTGGATGGGGGCCCACACTATGACCTCATCTTCGCTTGATTACATCTGCCAAGACCCTATTCCTAAGTAAGGTCTCCTTCACAGGTGTCGGGGGTTCGGACTTCCCCATAGGTTTTGGTAGGGGACACAATTCAGCCCGTACATTTAGCTATAGCTTCAGAAGTACTGCTGACACATGATGTTGCCAGCTTAGGAATGATTTTGAAGGGCAGTGGTAAAGGGAGATCCTTCCGGTGGGAGAGCTTTGAGTTTCTTATTTCTTCAGAAGGAAAGACGATCCGGCGTACACATATATATTGACCCCTGGGCAGCAACAAATGGATTGGTTATTCAGGAGCCTGGATGGAACATGATTGGCAAGTTGGAAACAAAAATGTCTGGGGAAGAAAGATGTAGATGGATTCTTGGGACTGGGTGTCCCCAGTCAACCGTTCTCCTCAAGGCTTGTGCATTGGGCCCAGGAACAGAGCGGCCTTAGCAGCAGGGATGGAGACTATGTATGGGTTCAAGAGCGCGAGCTTCTCTCACCAAGATTGATGATTATACATCCCATCCTTCCAGAAGCAGAAACCGACGCTGAGCCTTGGGCACGGCTTCATTTCTTAAGGAGACCTTTCAGCCTTTATTGCTGGTCAGCTGTCTAGTCAGCTCATTCCATGTTGGTTGGGGGAAGTAATTTGTCTTCAACGGAACTTTTACCTATTTTAGATTTTAAATTGCCTATCCTGCCAGAAATATATCTGAAAATGTCACCACCCAAAGATTTATAAAGAGGCTTCTCTAATCAGAACCTACTGTTTAGCACAGAGAGCTCTACTCAATGATCTGTGGTGACCTAAATGGGAAGGAAATCTGAGAAAGAGGGGGGTATATGTGTATGTGTAACTGATTCACTTTGCTGTACAGCAGAAACTAACACAACACTGCAAAGCAACTATACTCCAATAAAGATTTTAAAAATAAATTAGTTAAAAAAAGCACCTCTCCACCAACACTGTCTCTGACATGTTGTTGCCTCAGTCTAAGAGATCCATTTTAAGAAGACATCATACCAGGCTGAGAGCCATGGATTTCACTCGTCCTAGTATGTGGCCCACTGCACAGAAGCTGCTGACCAGATAGAAAGCTCAGCTAAAGGTTACCTGGGGACAACACTTTGTAGGGATGAAGCACTGTCCTCTGGCACAACCCTCAGTATAAGCATTGAGCCAAGTGCTGAATATGGTACCTTACTTATCCTGTTAGATTTCGCAGTTTCAGGAAACAGGTCCTTCCGCGATCACTCCCAGTGACCTCCTCTTGGGTTTGTGTCTGCCGTTTTACTTTCAGGTTAAACTTAGGCTCTTCTCCATTAGGGGTCTTGATTCTCAAAGAGAAACATTTCTTCCACGAGAGACAGTAGCCTATGACAAACAGCTGAACAGTTTGGGCTTTTCATTCCACTGGCAGAGCAGGCAAGGTAGGGGGTGACATTTCTGGCTGGAACCTCTGGCTTCTTGACCATTTCCTTGAGGAAGCACTGCAGGAAAGGCTATGGGATCTGCCTTCCCCTGGGTCTGCTGAAGTTCTCAGGCAGATGGGCTGGAAGAGTGCAAGGTTTGACTTTAATTGTGCATGTATGTTGTATTTTCTGTATATCATTATGTTTTGACATCTTCAACAACCTTTCTGGCTGCCTCTCCCTGCTGGCCAGTTCTTAGAGATAGCAAGGGCTTGGCCAGGAGCATGCCTTTGGCAAACTAACCCATCCAGAGCCACACTCCTGTCTCTGGCCCGTGCACCCCAGGAGGCAGTGTTCTTCTGCTATAATCATCCCAGGGCCAGGTAGCAGGCAAATAGGGACTGTCTGTAGAGCCCAAAGCCTGCCCCGGTTCTTCATTCAAGTCAATCCCGAGCTGTTTGCCCTGCTTTGCCTTTCCCATGGAACCTCCAATAAAGGCTGTGGCCTGAGCACTCTCCTTGTCCTCTGACCACCCCCGTGCCTCCCATCTCTAGGGCCTGTAAGTACAATACACTTTGTTTTTTCCTGAGCCTCTCCTCTGTCTCCCCTTGGGTCCATACCTGCCCGACCATCTCATAAAAGAATGCAAAAGAAAAATTGGGACACATCTTACCAATAAGGGATTGGAGAAAGGAGGGGCCAGCAGATACATTCCCTCCCATTTCTCCCTTTAATGAACTATTGGGTGACGGGTAGTTTCATGAAAGTAAGTCCAAAGGTGTATTGTGGGACTGGAACACCTGCCAGATTTGTTTTCCTTTTTCCTAAGTGAAACTCATAAATGAATGGTTCATATTTTATAGAGGATGGATAAACAACAAAGTCCTCCTGTAGAGCACAGAGAACTGTATTCAATATCCTGTAATAACCCAGAATGGAAAAGAATATGAAAAATAATATATATCTGTATAACTGAATCACTTTGCTGTACAGCAGTTAACATTGTAAGTCAACTATACTTCAATAAAATAAGTCTGTACAAAATAAATAAATGAATCGTTCAGTTACACACCAAGTATTTGCTTCCCATCCAAAATTTCCTCACTACGATTCTCCCACACTTTTGCTGAGATTGCACCTCCTGATAAAATGTTAGAAGTTGAGTTTTGCCTCAAGCTCTCTTTTCCAGGCACCTCACTCACCAACTATCCTCCTAAAATCTCCTGTGTCTCTATAGATGGTGCCGTGACACTCTTTCCGAAGACTTTATATTCTTCCCGTCTTGAGCTATGGAAAATATCCTATAATTCCTGTTCATTTTCTGTTATTTATCCGTTTAATTTTCCCTCGGTCTCAGTAGAATCCTTTTAAGCCTGTGCCCCAAAGATCTCGTCTTGTTTATCATACCTACCAGTTAATTTGTGTTTGAAAGGAAAACACAGTTGAACTCCGTGGAGAGATGTTTTCCCTCTTGACTAAATGTGTAAATACTTGAGGTGCATCAGAAAGCCTGTCTTCGGGCTTCCCTGGTGGCGCAGTGGTTGAGAGCCCCCCTGCTGATGCAGGGGACGCGGGTTCGTGCCCCGGTCTGGGAAGATCCCACATGCCGTGGAGCAGCTGGGCCCGTGAGCCATGGCTGCTGGGCCTGCGCATCCAGAGCCTGTGCTCCGCGACGGGAGAGGCCACAGCAGGGAGAGGCCCGCGTACCGCCAAAAAAAAAAAAAAAAAAAAGGCCTGTCTTCCAAAACAGTCTCTTCTTCTTGTCTGCTTTGGTGTGTACATTCTTATTGCTGAAGAACTTCTCGCTCTATGTTCTTGCTTTGGGTTGAACTCGTATGAAGATGAGGAACACATTTGCTTTGTCTGAGTCGGAGAGTTAGCTCAAATGACCTCTTCACAATGTTTCTTTCTTTTTCTCCAAGACTACAGAGACTGCCAGTGAATGCACAGAATTATTTAGGGTGGATCTCGATGAAGAGCAGCTGTCTGTTCAACAGGACATTTAACACTTAAGTTCCTGGAGTCAAGGCTAAATAGGTTCTTACCCTAATTTTCCTGGCTTATTAGGGCTCTGGGGCCAGTCAGTGCAAATCTTGTAGCTTCTTTCTTTCATGCTGGTGTATCTTGCCTTTTTTTTGGCATTTGTAGCCCCACTTCCTCTCTCAAGCTCTGAGTTTAAAAAGTTTAAGCAAGTACATCCTACAAAATGGTTACTGTGCTGGACTCTCTCAGGGGATCAGGCTGAATTCTCTAGGGAGAACAAAACTAGAACTGCACTGGGAGACATCTCATGATGTAAGAGAGCATCTCTGCAAACATATAGACTATCCCTAGGACCTCCTCTCAAAGTGATGCTGAGGTTCTGAAGAGTGCTGGACACTTAGCAACCGAGGGTGGAAATAATTAGGGATGTGCGATTTAAAATGTTAATACCACTCTTATTTATGAAGCCTGGGAAAACATAGTTAAATACAATACTTTGAAACAAATGTTATTTCTCTTCTCTATTAAGTGAACATAAATTTATGTTTTTCACCCTTCAGACTCTTAATAATATTTGTTCCTTTGCTTAAAATATCCTGCATTTGAAAAGAAATTATTGTACTCTGGGCAGAATGAAGCTTCTCTTTCTCAGTTTGTTTTTCCTTCTCCAAGTGCTGCCACTGTAATATGATTTCATATTTAAATAATTCTTTAAAGTGGCTTATACAGCTTTTGTAAAGATCCTTCCGCTCGTGTTTTCCCCAAAGCATTCTTAGGAGCAGACTATGCACGTTCTATAAATAAGCCTGAAGCTTACAGACAGTAAGTGAACTGCTCCAAATCGTACATCTAAGGAGGGGCGGGCTTGTGATCAGAACTCAGGTGTTCTCTTACCTTAACTGGCGGTCTGCCCCCTCAACAATATTCTGACTCCCTGAACAAAAAAGTAAATGGAAAATAAAGTTATTCAAATAGCACTGAGGGATGAGGGCAAACTGATTAAGATGGAAGTCAGTTATATTATTATACTGAATAGGAATCTTGGCAGGGTTATGTTTGCTCTATGTTTTCTAGATGAGGGAAGCAAACTAGAAGGTGCGGGCAGAGAAAAGTTCCTGGGAGAGGGCTGCTCCATGCTAATACTGAGTTATGTGGTGAGCAGGTTTCCTTGAGAGAAGATGAAATACTTGCAGAGGTGTGGTTGAGAATTTGAAGGGAAAGTGTTGGGGGAGGGGCAGCAATGTTAGGGTTAATGGTCTTTGGGAGACATTGAGGTCCAGGAAAAATATTCACAGCGTCAAGAGAGAGAATTGGGTATGAACAGTGATTGTGCAGCATCCGTGGACCATTCCTACAGGTGTGAAGCAGACAGAGGCAGAAGGGCTTGGCTGCACACAGAGTAGGAGTTGCTCCCCAGAGGTACAGCATTTGAATAAAGCAAAGACGATCTCCTGAGGGATATTCTTAAGACACAGTGGTGATACATTGTAATAGGAATAGTGAAGGGAAAATACAAGGTGCTAGGAGAGAATACAGTGGGGAAGCCAAATTAGGGTGGAGGGCAGAAGATCTCTTTGAGAATGTGGCATTTGATCAAAACCCTGAAAATAGCAATATATAACCTAAATCTTGAATTGTCTGAAAATGATGTTTTGGGGGTGAATTTAAAGTTGCCATGAGTGTGTAATTTAATACATATTTTCTAACATGAGGCATAATTTTGCTATACCTGGTATTATTATTACTCTTCTTACATTAAATGTATATAATGTATGCTGTTAATCATATACATATCTATACAGGTACTCACACACACACATGCACACATATGATATTGAAACCCAAACCAGATTATCATAAAATAGAAGTATTATTAATAGAATTACTTACATTCATGAAAACTTAACTGTCGTCGACTCGAAAAGTAAAACATGAATTTCCAAATATCTGTGAATACTTTGGGCAGTTCAAGAAAAGCATCAGTGCCTCCTAAAACTTTGTAAGTTTACTTCCACAAATTCAGACATTGTATCTCTTGGATTCTGGGATCTTTAGAAAAATGTATGTGTAAGTTCCAAGTGGTTTATGATACGCTAGTTCAGTTCCAAGACTGGTCGGTGTGAGAACTTAACATCAGCGACTTTTGCCTTGAACATAACTTCTATCACTGTTTCCCTCGCCCAAGCCCTGGCACCCCTGACTTTGGTGTTGCTTTCCCTCACCGGATTCTTTCACCAACCCCACATGCTCTCTTAAGGCAGGCGTTGTACCTTTTCTCATAGAGAGGGGGAAAAGTATCAGTCAATATGTCACTAGAGCAGATGCCTGAGGAATTTCCATAAAGAATCAATTGACAGAAATATTTACCTTTAAACCTGAAAGGTTGCATGGGAGGACCTAAGTACCCATTGTTAGCGTGAATCGCGCATTTCACAGGTTTTTCAGACACCCTTGTGATAAATACTTGGTCTTGGCGACAACGTTGTGGGTTTCCTGATAAAGGGACTGCATGTTACCTTCCACTCTGACAGCCCCAGAGCTCGCTGGGGTGGACACATTTGAACAAACGAGTGAGTGAATACATGAATGGGCAGGGTGTAAAATCATCAGTTCCTATTTGTCATTGCAGTGCTGTGTTTCTGTCCAAGCACTGGAATTCTAATGCATGAGATGTGTTTCTGCATGTTTCTTCATCCATCCGGAGAATTTCTGTTCTTCTCGAAGTGAAAGGTGAGTTGTTCTTGCTGTTAAGAGGTAACAGGAATACAGGCATCTGGGTGGCGAGTGATCGGGAAGGAAAAGCAGATTGCAGAGCAAAAGGAGGCTTTTGCAAGGAAACGTTCGGGGAAAGCACGCCTGCTGTGGAAAGCAAATCTGTATTTCACACGATGCTCTTGGTGTTTCAAAGGGAACGTGTTGATTTAGGAGTCAGGAGCGTTCATCCTAGGAGGTGTAACAGCAGGGGTACACTAAAATTTGAATGAAGCACAGAAAAGATTTCTTTTACTTTATCTTTAAATTTTTTATCTAAAAAACAAAAGATATATATATATATATGTATGTATGTGTATATATATATAAATGATCTTAGGTGAAATAGAGAGGAAGAACAATCTAAAAAGTTAGCCACTAAGCAAGGCAAGGTATAAGAAATTGAATTTTAGTGTTTATTTTATGCATTGCAAGTTGGTAAAAATCAAATTGCAATGCAAACTTCATTCTTGCAAAAAAAGGTGCGTTGAGAGCCACAATGAGCTGGGCACAGGGTATAGTTCAGTGAACTAAGCCCTTTAAGTGGGGAGAAACAGACAAATGAAGGAGTATGATACATAGCGTGTCAGATGGCTGTGCTGGTGCCGAGGGAAGAACATTTGAAAGAGAAGAGCGAGAACGTAGGTCCCGAGATAGGGGATGAGCTGGCTGTGCATGGATGCCCGGGCAGGGTGAGCAGGACTCCGTCAGCGACACGTTACGAAGCATAGAAGTGAACGCGGTGCCTGGGCTGCCCCATCACCCGCTTCCTGTTCTGGGACCTTCATCCCCACCCCCGCCATCTCTCAGGATGCCTCCCTCTTCACTAGAAGGCACAAGCAGCCTGACGTGTAAGCAAGTGAGGGCACCAAGGACCTTTCGTGAAAAATAGTGAAAATTCTTTCCTTTGGAAAAAATAGATATAGAAAATAAGTCCTCAAACTTTCTGCCTCCAGTGGATGTTTTCGTGTGCTGTATTTTAGGGGTCAGTCCCCATACCCCTCACTCTCATCGTGTGTTATAATGACTAATAAAATCCAAATATTAGATTTTAAACCAAGTTTATCTCCAAACTCTGTCTCAGGCTAATTTGCTTCCCGAAATCCCCTCCCCAGCGTGTGCTTTAGACACGTTTGGACATCAGGATAACTTAAAATACAGGATACAAAGGCTTCCCTACTGAAGATAAACTAGCCAGAAACCAACCAACCAAAGAAATGAAAGGGCAGAGTGCACGCTTGTGTGTGTGTATGTATGTATGTGTGTGTTCACATGTGTGCGTACATGTGTGTATTATGTTTGGGGGTGAGGACATGTGCACATGGATTTGGATGCATGTTTGTGTGTGTGTGTATTGTGTATGTGTGCACGTGAATGTGTGTACCCATATTTGCACGTTTGTGTATGTATTGTATGTGTATGTGTATGTGTGTATACATGTGTATACGTGGCGGGGCTGTGAGCCAGGTGATGAGGGCCTTCTAGGACATGCTCTGTCTGCAGCCGTGGAAGGGTTTTGAGCAGAGCAGAGATAGGACTTAGTTTTGCAAGGGTCCCGGAGGCTGTCCTGTGCAGAATGGCCTCCTAGAGGGAAGGGGACAAGCTGGAGACCCCCTGGAGTTGACTGTAATGGCCCAGCTAAGCGAGGACCATGGCTGGGGTCAGTGCAGGAGAGGTGGAGGCGCTGAGGAGAAAGGGGGAATGTTGAGCCAGAGTTGTGGGTTTAAGTCCTAATTCTGTAATACATCAGCTGGGAGAGCCTGGCTATGGCATTGAACCTTTACTTTTCCTATCTACTTGGTCTTCTTCAAAGCAGTGTTCTGAGAATAAAAGGCGATCTCAATATATAAAAGCATTTCCTAAAGTCTCAACGTCTCTGTAATTAAGCCTATTGCTGAGGGCAGAATGTTTCAAACAGCAAATCAAGTGAGTGGGTCATGAAATTAGTTTAGTGGGTCTCATTCAGCATTTAAATAAAAATAAAACAGAATAAGAGAGAAGAGAAGGCATTATAATGTTTGGGAAACCTCAGCGTGGAGATTAAAGAACGAGGTTTGTGGTCCTATGGCCCTGCCTTCCTGACTGTGAGATTCCCCAAGTTAACTTCTCTCTCTGATCTGGTGTTCTTATCTGAAAAGTGGATAGGGTTAAAACGAATTCTTGAATGTTTTTGTAGAAGGTGATTAATCAATTTATTACTTCTGTTTATACTTTTTCAAAGCTAATGATTTACAAGCTCTGCTTTGATTGCAGCAATTAGTAAATGAAAATGTGTTTGCATTTCTACCGGTCTGTTTACATTTCACAAGTCTTACTTTTCTCACAAGGGAGCCCTGTACTAACAGCTCTAATCAAGGCCAACCACCTCGAACATACAATCAACAAATCTCAAAAATAGTAGCACCCATAATGTACTGTTTTCATTGCTTTGGGCAAAATTAAGTTTCTTCTTTCATATCATCATGGGAATTTCACTTAGGAAAAATAGCTTATAAAAAAAATTTACTATAAGAGAATAGTGCATAGGAAACAAGGCTTACTTATATTACATAGTCAATTTCAGACCTCTTGCTTCCCTTTGCATCTAAAATATAATTTACCAAATAGCACTGCCATGTACCATTTTCAGAAACGTGAACAAGGGGTATACCTCTACGTATATTTTTCTACTGGGTCTTGAGAAGGAAAGATATTTAACAAAAGAAAGTTAAGAGAAAATTGTCTTAAGGCTTTAGATTCACGTTAAATTATTATTGATTGATTCTTTTCTTCCTGTATGAGATAATTCCCTGTGGGCCGCACGAGCTTTCCATTGTTCCACTACAAGTCAACCAATCAAGTTCTACCTGGCTATTTAATGGGTAGCTCATATTTAGTCAGTAGGCCTAATATCAGACGTATCTGGGGAATTCCAGGAGGCAATATATAAAAGGACTTCTTCCTATAAAACTACTACAAAACAAAATAAAACAACAGAGTTGAAACATACCAAGTCTTTTCCTCCCTAGGGTAAGGGTGATATTCCATTTGGGTTTTCCTGAGGGACAGATCCACGGTTCTTTGAGGTCAGACGGTTGTGAAAACAGAAGGAGGTGACGGCTCCCAGAGGTCCACCCCTTCATCTTTATCCTTCCTTGCTTGGAAGCAATTAGAACATGTTCCTCCATCCTAAAACGATCACTTTCTCAAGATAAACTATATATAACACTTATTCCCTAGAAGAGAAGATCTGTGTGTAGTTTTTGAATCAGTATCTAGATCTGGCTTTTAAAATAATTTTTAACTAATGACAGTCCAAATGTCCACCTCAGCTCTCCCTTTGAAATGCACTAGCACGAGTGCTTGTGTGTGCAAACACCCCGACCCACCGCCACACACACACACACGTCCTTTAATTTACTAGGTTAGTTTGTTCCCAGAGGAGGCTGGCTAGTTTATTTTCCGTAGAGAAGTCCTTGTACAACTGTATTTTAAATTATCCTGATGTCTAAATGCGTCAACACATAGGGGGGAGAGGGATGAAGTTGGAAACAACTTAGCCTGAGACGCAGAGTAGATTTTGGAGATAGTGGCAATCCTGGTCTAATAAAGACGTATTGGAATTTTATTAGTTATCATAACATGCAAATGAGAGTGAGGGGTATAAAGACTGATCCCCAAAATAAAGTTCACAAGAATATCTGTTGGACACAAAAAGAAAATTTTAGAACTTATTTTCTGTATTTATTTTTTTCTAAATAGAACAATTTTTACTATTTTTCATTGGTCATGGGGGCTCTTGCTTGGTTACATGTTAGTCTAATGAGTGTCTGGAGTGAGGAGTGAGGGGTCCTGAGGGAAGAGAGGGGCTTCCACGATGGGAAGAGGTGGGCAGGGGGCCCTCAGCCATTGGGTTCACTTTTAAGTTCTGTAACGTTTTAATTGACCTTTGTCTGGTAATGTATGTTTGTAAATTATCCATTTTTAAAAATATTTTAGTTTTATTGGTGTGTAGTTGATTCAAAATGTGTTAGTTTCAGGTGTACAGCAAAGTGATTCAGTTATACATGTACATGTATCTATTCTTTCTTAGATTCTCTTCTCATACAGGTTATCACAGAATATCGAGTAGAGTTCCTTGTACTATACAGTAGGTCCTTGTTGGTTATCTATCTTATATGTAAATTATCCAGTTTTAACCAAACTAACCCTCACAAAATGACAAAAAAAAGTGAAAAAACATTCCCACAAGCAATCTATAGAATGAAAATAGTACCACTGAGGCAAGCACTGTGAACAAGAAAATAGCAGAGGCTCATCATAAATCACAGACTTTACTCAGTCTTCAAGATAGGTAATCTTCACTAATGCATCCCAGGGCAAGTGCTGTTTGGGGAGGGAAGACTTATACTATGGAGGGAGTCTTAGTTTAGAAAAAAAAATTTTTTTAATTGTATCTGTTTTTTCAGGATTTCTGTTTCAGAAAAGGAGATAAGCATGTCCACTCTAAAAGCTTTTCATATTTGCACACTGGAAAATATAGCCTCAGAAATAAATTTTAAAAATCTTTGCAATGACAGTTATATGAAATTTTTTTTGAACAATTTTAGATTTATAGAAAAATTGCTAAGGTAGTACAAGGGGTTTCATATCCTGTCCCTAGTTTCCTCTATGGGTAACATCTTATGTTAATATGGTACATTTGCTACCATTAATGAACTGCTATTGTTACATTATTATTAATTAAACTTTGTGGGCTTCCCTGGTGGCGCAGTGGTTGAGAGTCCGCCTGCCGATGCAGGGGACATGGGTTCGTGCCCCGGTCCAGGAGGATCCCACATACCACGGAGCAGCTAGGCCCGTGAGCCATGGCCGCTGAGCCTGCGTGTCCGGAGCCTGTGCTCCGCAACGGGAGAGGCCACAACAGTGAGAGGCCTGCGTACCGCAAAAAAACCCCCAAAAAACCCCAAAAAACAAATAAAGTTTGTACTTATTTCATATTTCCCTAGTTTTTACCTAATGTTCTTTTTTCGGTTCCAGAGTTCCATCCAAAATACCACATTGCATTTAGTATGTCTCCTTAGGATCCT
Source organism: Monodon monoceros (assembly GCF_005190385.1). Taxonomy (NCBI): domain Eukaryota; kingdom Metazoa; phylum Chordata; class Mammalia; order Artiodactyla; family Monodontidae; genus Monodon; species Monodon monoceros. Next base: position 27,877,353 of record NW_021703773.1, on the reverse strand, counting down.
TTTGTTTGTGATAGTTTCTTGGACTTTCTTTGGTTTTAATGACCTTGAGAGTTTTAGGGCATGCTAGCCGGGTATTTTATAGAATGTCTGTCAACTGGGATTAGTTTCAGGTTGTTTTCTTGTGATTAGATTGGAGTTATGGGTTTGGGGGAGGAAGACCACAGAGGTGAAGTGCCATGTTCAAGCACATCATGTCAAGGGTGTTACCACGAACAGGTCTATCCCTTGGTCACCTGACTCAGTGGACGCTAAATTTTGAACACATTAGTTTCAAACATAAAATACAACACCTTCCAACTAATTTGTTAGAAAAACTGGTATACACAAAGGAAACTAATAATTTAATAAACTTTAGTGTATTTGGTGGGTGAGATAGTGAACATGGCCCCGCAATCCCCTCCTTCCATATCTGAAGTAACAGAGTTTTCCCAGTTATGATAGCCATGTAAATATTAAAACAAACTAAACTTAGATCCAGATCTCCAAACTGCTGTCTTATAAAGGGTTAAACAAATTATTGAAGTTAGTCATATTCAATAATATTCAGAACCATAAAATGGCTTTGTTTAATTAATAAGTTGAACAAATAAACATATATAAATATGATTAAGTATATTTTAATAAAATAAAAACGATACATAGTTTTCTTACTTTCCTTATTAAAAAATCTCTTTTGCAAAGCCTCTGAAGTGCTGAAGCAATCAACCAGGCATTGAAGTGATCTATGAATACTACAGTTTTAGGATCGGAGAAATCTCATTTATTTATTTAACAAACATGCATCATATATCCAGTAGTAATCCAAAGTCCTTCTCATAAACTGGAAAACCAGTACTTAGAGAGGGGTTATAACTTTTAGGTATAGAACTAGGGTTAAATGCCAATATTTGGATTCAGACACATGTGGGTTCTTGTCTCAGTTGTGAAATTTGAGTGACCTTGGACAAGTTATTTAACTTTGCAGAGCCACTGTTGCTTTATGTACAAAATGGGTTTAACATATAGTTTTTGAATTAAATACAATCATGATGCCTATCTTAGCTCATGATTGATACCCAGTAAATGAGTTCTATTCTCTTCCTTTTCTCCTTCCTTTTCCTATGATATTTGATCATGCTCAATAGGAGTTATAAAATTATTTAGTTGAGAATAAGATGCCATAATACTTTTAATTAATGTATCAACAACTATTGTTTTTCTCCCTGACTTTGATATTTGAGTTTCTTTCATGAAAGTAAATGTGACTATGTTTTCGTTTTTTTTTTAAAAAATCACTTTATTGAGGTATAACTGACATGTAAAAAGTTACACGTATTTAATGTATACAGTTCTATAAGTTTGGGTATATGTGTAATCCACCACCATCATCAAGGCAGCAGGCAGGTTCATCAGCTCTGAAAGTTTCCTCCCAACCTCTTGTTTGTTGTTGTTTTTTAGTAAGAACATAACTAGAAGTGTCCAATACAGTAGTATTCGCTACAAGCACTATGATGTTTAGTGGATCTCCAGAACTTATCCATCTTGCATAACCGAAACTCTGTACCCTTTGACCTTAACCTTCCCATCTCCCTCACCCCTAACCCCTGGCAACCACTCTCAGCTTCCATGAGACTGACTTTTTTAGATTCCACGTAGAAATGAGGTCATACAGTATCTGTCTTTTTGTGTCAGGTTTATTTCACTTAGCATAATGCCCTCTAGGTCCACCTATTTTGTTGCAAATGGCAGGGTTTTTTTTTTTTTCATTTTTTAAGGCTGAAAAATATTCCATTGCATGTATAGACCACATTTTCTTCATCCATTCATCCATCCATGGACATTTAGGCTGTTTCCATACCTTGGCTGTATGAATAATGCTGCCATGAACATGTGAGTGAAGGTATCTCTTTGCGATCCTGATTCCAATTCCTTTGGATAAATACCCACAAGTGGGTGATGTGGTAACCAACAGATTAGTGCAGCTTCCAGACATCACTGATCTCTGGATAACCTCACCTTCCTTTCACTCTGTTAGTTTATCCAAAATTCTTTAGCAACTCCCTATATTAAATATGTTTTGTTTAAAATATCCATACTTTCCATTTTTTCTAGAGTCAGCTGTTGTTTGGTACAATTATATTTAGCATGGAAGATGAGAAGTGTGCAATAATTTAAAAAATAATTGCATTCATTGTGTTAACTGTTTGGATTTTAAAACTTAAAGGTTAACTTTTTATGAAAAAAATTATGAAGATATAGAGATCATAAATAAATGAAAATTTACTCTAAAAATAAAAATATATATTACATAAATTTTTGAACAATACTGTTAATTTGTAATTTTACTCTAGGTGTTCTATCAAGGATTAAAAATGAACACTTTTTTAGCTTTGTTTCATTGTCTGAGATAATCTCCAGCAGAGTAGTATTTTTTTTTATTTAACGTGAATGGAAAATACTAAAACCAACAGGAACGAAAGTTAGTAGGAAACAGAGAAGTTGCAAGAAACAAAAGTTAAAAATAATCTTCAATTTCTCTTTTTTCTGTTTCTGAAATGAATGATTTGATTGATGGGTAATTTAGCTTCTAAAACAAATAAGGTTGTATGTGTGTGTGTCTGTGTATTCTGTAAATAATGTTGATTTGGTTATAACAGTATTTCTTTCTTAATTTTTTAAATTTACTTTTTTATTTTTTAATTTTTATTTTATATTGGAGTATAGTTGATTAACAACACTGAGCCGGTTTCAGGTGTACAGCAAAGTGATTCACCCGTACATATAGATGTATCTATTCCTTTTCAAATTCCCTTCCCATTTAGGTTATCACAGAATACTGAGCGGAGCTCTCTGTGCTATACATAGGTCCCTGCTGGTTATCTATTTTAAATATAGCAGTGTGTACGTGCCAATCCCAAACTCCTAATCCATCCCTCCCCATCCCCCTGGCAACCACAAGTTCACCTTGTAAGTCTGTGAGTCTGTCTGTGCTCTGCAAACAAGTTCATTTGTATCTTTTTATTTTAGATTCCGCATGTAAGAGATATCACAGGATATCTTTCTCTGTCTGACCCACCCCACCCAGTATGATAATCTCCAGGTCCATCCATGTTGCTGCAAATGGCATTATTCCATTCCCTTTAATGGCTGAGCAATATTCCACTGTATATACCACATCTTCCCTCTCCATTCATCTGTCAGTGGACGTCTAGGATGCCCCCATGTCTTGGCCACTGTAAACAGTTCTGCAATGAACACTGGGGTGCATGTATACTTTCGAATCAAGTTTTTCTCTAGATATGTGCCCAGGAGTGGGATTGCTGGGTCATAAGGTAATTCTATTTTTAGTTTTTTAAGGAACTTCCATACTGTTCTCCATAGTGGCTGCACCAATTTACATTCCTCTCAACAGTGTGGGAGGGTTCCCCGCTCTCCACACTCTCTCCAGCATTTATCACCTGCAGATCCTTGGATGGTGGCCATTCTGACCGGCGTGAGGTGATACCTCCCTGAAGCCCCGATGTGCATTTCTCCAGTAACTAGTGATGTGAACATCCTCTCATGTGCCTCTTGGCTGTAACAATATTTCAGTCTCTGGAAACTCTAGCAACATATCAACTTACACACAATATTACAGGATTAAAAAAAGATAATAACAGATGATTTAAAATGTATCACTTTGCGTAACTTTATTATTAAAAAGCACTGACTTGGAATTTGCAGGATACCTTTGTGTGGTTTTGGTTGATACGTGGGGAGTTTAAATAAATGGCAAAAAATTCTTCAATCAGAAATGAAAATCTTTTCCTTAAAAATCTCATCTAAAAGTGAACCAGGTGAATTTTCTGTTACAATATATTATCCCAGAGAGAAAAGCACATTAACCAAACTCTTCCTGCAGAGGTTGAAACTGTAGCATCCTGAGACCCTCTTTAAATATGGAAAATAATTTCAACCTCTTTCCCTTTTCTTGGGCCTTGGCCACAGGCAGCTGCAATGAGTCTCCCGTGCTGTTTTCTTATGACAACATCAAGACAAATGCCCCCTTAACCCATGTGATGTTGTAGCACCTACCCTGAATGTGTACAAGTTGGCTAGTCTAAGAGTCCCTGGTCATTATTTTCTGTGATTTGTGTGAGACATTTATTATGGGCACTAAATACCTTTTCAGGTAGATTATATTATTTTAGTAGAATGACAGTCATCTTTCCCAATCCTGAGATTACTGTAATCACCTTACTTTTACTGATGATCTGTACTTCACATGAAACATTTATCAGGTAAAAGTCAAGGTAACTTACTTCTAAATGACTGTGTTTGGTGAGTTCTTGTTATTCATCAGAGATAAACATGCCAAAGGGATTAACATGTTTGCCTTTATATGCTCATCATTTTTTTTCTGAGAGAATTAAGTCATTGTAATCTCTTGAACCTTAATTATTTTTAATTTTTAATTTTCTCCATTATTCTCTTTGAAGCACTGTGAACTTGGTATCTACAGAGCCTGGCCTCCGAATTCATAGATTCTACTGGTCCGCTTACAGTTATTTAGAGGTTCTATCTTACTGTCCATATTTCTATGCCATTTGGTAGTTAGTAGTTTTAAAACATGCAAATATTCACCATAGAAAGAGGAACTGAGGAAGAATTCTTTGGTCCTCAACTGAAGTAAATTTAATAAATAGCTTTAAACCCAGTCTGTTCCAATGACATACATAAGATTACATGGCAATTATTAAATTAGGGTGAATTATTTCCGCTGAGAAATATACCAGAATATCAAATGTTTCCATCATAAAGTATTTCTGAGCTTATTTGGTACCAGAAACACCAAGTATAATGTGTACATTTAATTACATGAAAGAAGGACATAAATAGCAGTGACGGGTGTTGTATATTTTCCCAATAGTATCATGAACATGAGGGAAAAAGAAGGTGTTTTATGTAAATATGCACACTTATATATATTCTACATATATACATATATAGTAGATGGATAGGTAGATAGATAAATAATATGTTTGTAAGAATAACCACAAGACAGATGTGCTCTTTCTGTACAATTAATTGTGGCAATTTTAACATATCTCTGAGACTATTCTGCGATTTTCTGGGAGTCTTTTGTTGTATTGTAAGCATTTTCTAGGCTGTGCCAGCCCAACCTCACAAACACAGTTTCAGTCTGTTCATATCAGTGATGTCTCATTGGCCACAGCAAAGTGACATGGCCAAATCCAAAGTCAGAGGCTGGGAAGTAAATCCCTCTTGCCAAAGCTGTGAATGCAGAATTCTTTTAGGGGACTGAAAAATTAGAGCCAATAATTCAACCTAACAATTCTTTGTTCTTTCAGAAGGTTCCTTCTTTCTGCTAATGGTGCTTGCATTGCATTGTTGTTGTTGGCTGAATTCTCTTTCTACCACTAACTACTGAGCCCCTACACCCTCAAATAAAGAAACAATAGTTTTCTCTGCATTTCCTACACCTACTATGAGTTGCTATCGCCTAGTTGATGTTCTATAAAGATGCTTAATGTTTGTTCATCGATGGCAGAATATGGAAACAATTGTTTTCTGTGAGGCATTTTTGTCTACTAGAAGCACTGCCATAAATGAGAAAAGAGAAGGAGGTAATTATTTGGGTCATTGCTTGTATTATTGGCAGTGCAATTCCTTGCTTTTCTGTGTGATGTTTAAATGAGATCTCAGAACTTCTAGTGGGTAACGGTGCCTCTCTCAGAAGAAATCTTCTAAGTGTTTCTCCTACTTAAGTCATCCTTGTCAAAACCCTTCAATCTGTAGGGACTTCCCTTCTATAATCTGTCTCTTCCTTCTAATGTGCAGATACAGAACGAATACATCTCCACCCGTTGTTCTACTCAGATTATGACCTGTAACTGTTCTGAATCTTATAATGTAACTTCAGGAATGCAGCAGGATATTTAAATGTCTTGACCCTTATTCATCTCAGATACCAAGAGACTTTTAAAATCAGCATATCGCTCTTTTTTTTTTTTTTGCGTATATTAATCTTTTTGTCTTGGTTACTTCTTGTGTTTATAGAAAGATGTTTATTTCATTTGGATAATGTTTAGCCTTGCCATAAATGAAAGGTACTGAAAATATGGAAACTCAAGGAAATTTAGTAAGAAGAATTAAGAGAGACCCATTATAATGGGTCTAATGGAAATTTGCACTTATCATTTGTACTTAAATTTTGCATTTTGACTCTCAGCTTTACAGGTGTGCAGAAGATCTAAGCGTAGAGTTATAGTATTAAGAGTGAAATAAAATCAACTTGGAAATGAATAATACCCTTATGCCAGGATTATTCCCTCAAGACTAAGGTAGCTGGAAGCTATATCACACTAGGGGATTCCAGGGAGCAGATAACTTGATTATTTAGTTTTAGAAGATGAAGTGCACTAGTTCTGCTGGGAGAGTGTCATGGAAAGGCTTCAGAGATTTCTTATTTTCCATCTTGGTCAGGTCACAGCATCTTCATTCCCTCATGATCTTTTTTTAATCTTCAATTCTTTTTCATCTTGAGCCCCCTTTTAGTGTCACAAGTCTAAATTTATGCCAAATTTATTGACAAAGTGCCATTCATCAAAACAATGATCATAGCCCTTTTCTGCATAAGACACCCTACGGCTAAATCAAGAAGGCAAGCAGTGAAATCATTATTTGGTTCAAGTTATTTTGGAAGACACGCTGCTCTGTCAGCCGAGCACACTTGCTGATTCATGAGGCTGGCAGAGGCTGCAGTTTGCTTGTTTATCAGCTGTTTCACCCATCCAAAGCCAGTCGTCTGGGTCTTTGATCATTTACTAGAAGTTCTGGAGTCTCATTGAAGGTGGCCTGGCGGAATTCTCTTTGGATTATAGTGCCAACATGGAAAAGATATCCTGGTCTGCCTGCCAACTGGTGGGGCTCCCACCATCCCCAATATGGTAAGCTGTGACTGTGACAGATTCCTAACAACCATCAAAATCTTTGCATTCTTCATAGCGAGACTTAGGATGTGTGGGCGAATTTGGAATCACTACAAGCTCTGCCTGAGGCCATCAGATAGAGGAGGGTGGGCAGTAGCTTACCCATAATGAGGAAATTTTCAGAGAGGGAGGAAATTTCTTGCTGAATGATTTCAGTGTTCTCCCTGAAGGTAGTGAGGTGTTCTGTGGGGTCACAGATGACAGCTGACATATCAAACGAAGAGACCAGATGGGGATTCCTCTTCCTCTGTGGGCTCCTGAGTGCCTTGTGCCCTTGGAGTCCAAGTGATCCTATAAGTGAGAGTTACATATAGCGAGATATGTATGAAGGGCTCGCTAGGGAGTGGTCCAGCGGGGGCATTTGCAGCCTTTCTTAGCTCAAGGTGTCTTTGTTAATGATGTGACTGGTTGTCTGAATCTACTGCATATGCCCACCCCTCCTGGCTCTTGGGGGGCAGTCCCCAGGATTAACCTCTTGTCTTTGGGACCTTGATTGTCTGCTGGGTCCGTCTGGCTAGCTAGACTTTTAGCCTTGGCTTGTCTTGGAGGCGTAGCTGCATGTTATGGACTGAATATTTACATCCCTCCAAACTTGATTCGTTGAAGCACTCGATCCCAATGTGATGATGTTTGGAGAAGGGGCCTTTGGGAGGAGGTGAGGTTTGATGAGGTCATGAGGGTGGGGCCTCATGATGGGATTAGTGCCCTTGTTAGGAGAGAGACCAGAGAGCTGTGTTGGTGTCCCTCTTTCCCTCCCCCCTCCTTCCCCACCTTTGTGAGAACACAGTGAAAATGTGGCCAACTACAAGCCAGAAAGAGGGCCCTCACCAGAATCCAACAATGCTAGCACCTCAATCTCAAGACGTGCAGATGTTAGAATTGTGAGAAATCAGTTTCTGTTGTTTCAACCACTCAGTCTATGGTGTTTTGTTATGGCAGCCCAAGCTCGCTAAGCCACTACATAATGCAGTAACAATGGTGATGATAATGATGACATTGTTGTTAGCAGTAGTAGCAGTAGTGATATAGTTATCACTGTCTTCTGAGTGTTTATTTTGTTCCAGACCCCATTCTAAGCACTAAACATATATTAGCCATTAATTCTTTCCCCCCGAAATCTATGTGGTTATTATCTCCACTGTCCTGGTGACAAAATAAAAGACAAAGTAGGCAAGGTAGCTTGGCCAAGGTTGTATGGTGGGTAGGAGTTGAAGATGGGATTTGACACTGGGCATCCTGGTTCCAGAGTTAGGGCCTTTACCCACTACACTGAAATCGCACTTCATTCCCTTTCAAAATTTTTATTTTTTTTATTCACTTACCTAGTACTTATTGAGTACTTTGTGCCTATGACACATAAACATAAGTGTCCTCTACTTTCAAAGACCTCAAATTCTAGTTTGAGAAAAATAACTTGCTGTCATGGAAACTTTAATAGCTGGACAAGGAAACAGTTATGTAGCCAATTTTTTTTGTTGTTGAAAACCTCTTAAGACCCTGCACCTTGGATGAGACATTGAACCTCTCTACTCCTCATTTCCTTGTCTGTAAAATGGACTTTTTGCAAATTTTGGCATTGAATGAAATGATGTAGGTGAAAACACTTTGCAAACTGAAAAGCCATGTTAATGCCAGATGGTTTATAATGATAACGTGACTGTTTATACCTCGACCTAAAACACATTGGTTGATTTCCCTCTTCAACACTTAAGTTTATTTGTATATCCATTTATGCGAGAAATATTTTTCGAGTCCCACATATTGCTGGTACTTTATATATCGTGTAATTTAATCTTCTTAGCACCAAGCCTTCTGTTATTGTTCCATTTTTAAGGTGTGGGTACTGAGGACCAGGGAAGTTAATGAAGTCATACAAGATTATGCTACTAGTAAGTGAAAGAGCCAGTAAATGAATCCAGATTTTTATCCTGAAGACTGCACTTTTTCCACTATGTAAGACTTTTCTTGGTCAGATTATTAATAATATATATTTTCATTCTTCAGGCATCTCACATTTTTCTAAAACATGAGGTGATAATGCTGTGATTGGAATACATATAATATGTTAAAGAATAGTGAAAAGGGACTAAATATTACTTTTGGTGCAGACTTCAGCATTTTGGATAGTCAGGGTTCCTGGTTCAAGAAACAGTGGTTCAGTGTTGACACGGAATTGGGGCCGAGGGCTTGGCAAAGGCAAGACCACAGGAGTGCTTTCGAGAGTCAGGTGCCTGAAACATCTTACAGCTGGAAGAACCTGTTTAGAGAGTTGACATCAATGTCACTGTTGGCAAAGCTCTGATGAGAAATGACCTTAAACTATTTTCATTTATTTTGCATTTCCCTTCAAGACTTCAAGCCTCTAAAGAGAAGGTCTGTTGTGTGCCCACTTCTACGTGCCAGGACTCAGAGAGGGGGCCTGACTCTCTAGGTTTCCATAGTTGGGATGGGGGCTTACACTTTGCTGCTCAAGTACGCGAGTACAGAAGGCTGGAGGGAACTGAAAATTCTTTACTGAGGGTCAGTGTTGCTATCAGGAAGACTGCAGATGCCAGACGGCAGCAAAACAAACATCCACCAGTGTCTTGAAAATGATAAGAGTTCTCCAGGTGAAGGAGAAACACTGTGGCATTCTGAGGAGAGGGGTCAGAAAATAGAAAGTTACAGAAGCACAGAAGGGTATGTTGTGTTTAGTGGAGGAAAAAAAAAGAAGTGAATATGACTAAAGCATAATGGCCTTGGCCAAGCAGGTTGGTTTTGAACCTGGGAAGGTGAATTGGATTTGGGAGATGAAAACCTTGTATTCTAATGTACTACAGGGAACTATTATGACAGTAGTGAGGGATGTTTAGGAGTAGGACATTACTGTGATCTGATAGCCATGCTATGTGTCCCCCCTCACATGGCCTCAAATTAATATTTTGAAATCCTAATGCCTGGTGTGATGGTGTTAGGAGGCTGGGGGTGGGGAGAGACGCTGGAATGTGATGAGCTCATGAGGGTGGGGTCTTTGTGGAGGGATTAGTGCCCTGATCACAGAGAATCCAGAGAGCTTACTCCTTTACCAGGTAAGGACACAGGAGAAGGGGCCTTCAAAGAACTGGAAAGGTCTCACCAGACACAGAATCTGCCGGCACCATGATCCTGGACTTCCCAGTGTCCAGAACTCTGAGAAATACATCTCTGTTGTTTACAAAGCCACCCAGACTATGGTGTTTCTGTTATGATAGCCCAAAGAGACTGAGACCTTTACTTGCAGTTATTTATTTGCACTTGGTTGTTAAACACCTGTCGCCCTTGGCAGTGTCAAAGAGCAGCCTATAGGGAGCCCAGCCCTAAGTGTGTCAGAGCAGCCTACGAAAGCTTCATTATATTTTCCAATGAAGTATCCCTATCAGCAGAGAGGACCGTCAAGGACTCTTGGGGAACATGGAGCATAACTCAGAGTAAGTCTGTGAAACATAAATATGCACAACCATCCCTTTCTGCCTTCTGCTTGAGCTTGAACGTTAGGTAAATTTGGAAATTTTCTTCCCAACATGTTCGTGAAAAAGCTAATTGTAGAACTAGATTGAAAATAGGAGAACTTATTCCATATCCATTTCCTCGTCCTTATTCTATAAACCTTTAGTTCTGTTCCTGTGTCTGCCCTCCCAACATGGCCATATACACAGGAAAGATGATGCAGCCTCCAGCACGGGGTCAATACTAACTCATCTATGGGACTCCCGTCACTATGGCCAGTCATATATTTAGGGGCTACTTGCAGGGAGGATACTGGCAATTTTTTTCTTATTCTTAAAAGAGAGATTGTGACATATTCGTCATCTTTTCTGGACATTCTTGTGTCTGGATGTGATGTCTTGAGCTGTGGTATTTATTCTGTAAATACCGGGCAGCCACAGCCTGAGGAGAAGGCTGCTAAGAGGAAAATGACAAAGCAAAATAGAGAAACAATCTAGGGACTTGACTCTTCATGATTTAATTGAGCCTCTGGGTTAACCAGCCTTGGAGCTACCTGCCCTGTGGACCTGCTGCTATGGCAAACGATGAAATGTCCTTCAGGCAGTGAGTTCAGACTTTCAGACACTTGCAGGACAAATTATTCTGACTACTTTACCCCCAAACCTTTCAGAAAAACTGATGCTCCAGGAAGATGTACAATATTAATCTCATGAATTTTTGTCTGTCTCCTCTGGCCACTTGTCTTTGATCCTCTGCGATAATTCACACCTCCATTTGAGAAACTCAAACCACCCCTTCTTCATGGTGAATAGGTCATTTGAACTTAATACATGTACTTACTCATGATAAAGCATATAAAAGATAAACTTAAGTATATGCAGTCTCACATTATTGGGTCCATTGTACTGCTTGCTGTAGGACAGGCCATTAAATTGAGAGACAAAGAGTTGGGGCAAAGAATAGCAACTTTATTTGGAAAGCCAGCACCCTGAGAACATGGTGGCCTGGTGTCCCAAAGAACCCTCTTAGCAAATTAGAGTTCAGGCTTCTTTTACACTAAAAGGGGTGAGGGTGTGGCTGTCTGTTGCAAACTTCTAAGTGCTGGTCAGACCCCCCGAGGGCCTGGGCATGTGATAATCCTTTGTTCTTGCTATTGTCCAAGTAGGTCTGGTCACCATATTCCTGGAAACCTCTAACAAGACAAATGTTATTCTCTGTTCTGCAACTTTTTATCTCTATAGGAATGAAAATTGTTATACATTTAAAAGTCAAGCCTGGGGGCAGATCCTTGAGAAAGGGCTATTATGTGTATTTCAGGCTATAAGGTAACATTCCTTTACAAAGGAGCTGAGCCGGCATGACTAAGCATAGGCCACCTAGCAAAGGTCAGAGCTAAAGGAATAGATTCAATATGGAGTCGGGTTTGTTCTTCTCTGTTACAAGACAGTCATAATGAAGTATCGTCCTAGTCAAAACAAAACAAAACAAAACAAAATATATATATATATATATGTATAGGTATATATATAATTTGGTAGAGTTTGTCTAGTGGCAAGACTCAATTTTCATCTGGGGAGATTCTATTCAATTTAACGCTAGGGGAAACATGTTTTGTGTGCATAAACACATGTCTTGTGAAAGCTAGCTGCTTTCCCCAAAGTCCAAAAGTACGTAAAATACATTCTCTATCCAATATAAACAAGCTGTTTTATTTGTAACGTCTTAAATCCATGTTTCACTGTCCTGTTCAATTCAGTCTCTACACTAATTTTCAAACAAGGGCTTTGATATGTAACATGAGGCAGGGCCCCTGGGGGGCTTCTCATAGGCAGCAGTGGAATCCAGAGAAGCTTTTCTTTTCCTTTTTAATTTTCCTGTGCCAGCTGCTATTAAAATGAGGTGGAAGAAAGAGAAATCTGCCTTTTTCTCTCAACTGTTTCTCTAAAAATAAATGAGATACTTATTTACAGTAAACAATGGAATTTTTTTTTCTTTCATGAATTCTGAAATATAGTGGGTTGAAAATTATTATGGTCACTTTATGTATATCAGTGCATCTTAATTCTGACATACTTTTTTCATGGCTTTGTTACATTTGTATGCATCTTTAGGATTTGGGTTATACATAGTAGTGCTAAGTAGTTACTTTGGAAGGATGTAATGAAGCAACTTGAATTGAATCCTAAGTCAGTATTTTAAGACCAAACACTAAAATAAATAGATTTTATCTATTCTCTGGGATTTCTGTTAGGGATGAATTTTTTATACTATTGTTTGAATGGAATGAATTTTTCTTATTATTTTTGTGTTTCAAATCCCATTCATTTCTGGAGGAAAAAGCATATGGCTTTAATAAGAAATCTGTATTTTCTTCATCAGAACTTTTTTAGTAACTCTTCTTTTAACAATATTCTTAAATACAGTAAATGGAACATAAGGAAAGAACCACTTCTGTTTATATGTGGATGGAATTAAACTCAGATTACATATGTCTGGAGTTCAAGCCATGTCTTTGCAGCTATATTTTCCATCTATATCTCTTCTTCATGGTCCCTCTCCTGGATTTTCACCTTCTAAAATACTGTGCTTTCTCAGTGGCTCTGGGTAGTGGAAAGAACACTGATCTTTAAGTCTGAATTTTCATTCTATCATATCCTAATTTTGACCCTTAAACTATTTTGTTTGAGCTGCCATTATTTTTTCTTTATAGAATCAAGATGTTAGCAACTTAATAGGGTGGTTCAAAGTATTAAATTCACATAACCCATGAACAGGAACAAAATAGATCATTTAGTACAAGGGAGATCATAGAACGAATGTTTGCTGAGTCTTATTCCTTAAATGTGGAATCAAAGAATCACCAAACTAAAAGAGCTAATGAGTTCTCCAATCCATCATCCTGATTTCACACATGAGAAGACTCAAAGTCTGAGGAGGGAGTAATAGGAAAAGGTCACAAAGCAACCTAGTGACAGAACAGAGGCTAAGACCCAGGCCTTTGGATGTCCAGGGAGACATGTTCATCCCACCATCAGTGGACCTACATAACCAGGCCTTATTCTGGCCCAAACCTGTATTTGCATTTACCCCAGGTATCCATCAAAATGACAGTTGCAAATTGACCTTTCAAAGCAGTAAGCAACTTAATTATTTTGTAAAATTTAACTTGATGCTCTGATGCCAGCTCACTGCTGGATCTAGACATTTCCTGTTTCATAAACTATAATTATTTGTGTACTTTGGGTTTGTTGCTGATAGCATCATGATTGTTTCTGGGAGTAAGGAAGGGTTTTGGATATGCCATACATTCTCAATACACACAAAAGTCTTTCTACATCTATTATTACCTTCTTCCAAAGCGTCATTTGCCTTGAAGAATACTGGTTTAAACTATACAATTGCTTTTTCCTGATTTCAAACTGGCTGAACATTAATTATAAAAGGAATTTTCAGAACTTGTAAAAGACACACTCAACGTGAAAGACAGTGGGGTTATGTTGGAATTACTGTTAGCAAACGCAAGTTTGAAACATCAGAGTTTGGAGCAGAGAAAGGTTTACGGCAGGGCCATGCAGAGAAATGGTGGCTCATGCCCCAAAAAACCCTGAACTCCTCGAAGGGTTTCAGCAAAGCACTTTTAAAGGCAAGGTAAGGGAGGGGCAAGGCGAGGTTGGTTGCTGCAGACTTCTTGGTACAGGAATCCTTTGTTCTTGCAGCTGTCCACTTAGGTCACGTTGCGATGTTCCTGTAAACCTCCAACAAGACAAGTGTTATTCTCTGTTCTGCAACTTTTTATCTCTATATGAGTGGACTCTTGGAGGTCAGAGCCCTGAGAATAGGCTCTCCTGTATTTTTCAGGCTGTAGGCAACATTCTTTTACAAAAGGTGCAGAGCCAGCATGACTTAGCACAGGCCACAGGGCACAAAGGTTAAAGTAAAAAGGAGCAGATCTAATATGGAGTCAGATTTGTTCTTCCCTATTACATTACTACTAATCTAGAAGTCTTAAATGTACCTTTACTAACATTATGCTTTTGAATAAGTCAGTTAATTCTTCTAAACTGTAGTCTCTTCATCAATACAGAGGAATAGAGTATAAATGATACTGTTGGTATTTTGGGTCTTCAAATCACCTACGTATTTGAAAATAAGATTGGACGTTCATATATATATACAGTCACCTCAAAGAAGCGGAATGGCCTTTGCATCTGTAGTTCTTATATATGATCTATTTTAGAATAAACATGTGTCACGGAATAGTTACTCATCAGAAGAGGAGTTGGCCTGCCGTGGAATCATAGGGAAAGAAAAGGAAGTTTTTGATGTAAGCCATGGCAGTCCCCTCGAATACATGTGAAGGACAAGGAATATAGGTATTCAGATAATCTGGTATCATCCAGTGTAAGACCATTTCTACTGTTGGGTGAATGTATCAAGGAAGCCTTGCTTAAGTTATTAAATGTTCAGTTTAGCTTATCCTGCCTGTTCTAATTCTGGGCTTACCAAATACCATTCTAGTTACGACTCGGCTTCCCAATAGCTCTGTGGATCTGACGGTTACTGCATCTCTAATACTGTGTAACAAGTAATCCTCATCACGGCTTATGGCAACATTTACTTATTCTTACTCTTGCGCCTGAGGGTTGGTCCCGTCAGGCTGGGCTCAACTGGGTGGCTCTGTTTCCACTTCTGGATCTGATTGGACCTACTTCTTGCTGTGGGTTTGACTCAGATTGGCCCCCACAGAATTGATTCTGGCTGAAGAGGCAGCAGCTACACTGGGAAAGCTCTTCTCATTGTGATGGCAGAATAGCAAACCCAACCCTGAAACGTTTCAATATTTGATTGTATCACATCTACTAAGATTCCATAGGCAAAAGCAAGTCACATGGCTGAGCTGAACAGCGACAGGCAGGGAATTGGACTCCCCTTAAGAAGGTTGGAGGGGACAGTGGCTGTTTTGAACCATAATCTCCCACAATCTGCCTTTAGATATAACGTTCTGGTTACTCAGGCATGAGAATTCTAGTTCCCTAATGCTTCTATAAATTAGACACAGAAGCTTGATTACTGTAACGTTTGTATTAAAAGCTATCTTTTGGGGGCCCTTAAGAGACCTTTTGATTCTTCCTTTAAGAGCAAGTCCCAGAAGTGAATTTGTAGTGTGGGCACATTTCCTCTGTGTGTCTTATATCCTATTTCTCTTGAGATGGGGCAGGATCTCAGGATACATGTATGAATTAATGAATAAAATATGAATGAATGAGAGCTACTCAAGAAGCACTCCAAACATGAACACGATAACTTTTAAGACTGAAATTGAATAGTAAAGGGTGCAAAAAGATGAAGATCTTTTATTTGGTAGTGTTCATGGGATTTCCCAGTGCATACATTTGAAAGGAACCAACACTTTATCATCTTCTCATGTGCTCATCCTGCTGTAGACTTGAGAAGGGACCTCTCTGTTCTGGGAGAGTGGAATTGGGTGGCTAGTGACATTTAGTTTAGGACTTTCTGCCAAGCATGGTATGGGAAAAGTGCTTAACTAATGTTCAGAAGAACTAAGCTTTAGTCACTAAGAAGCTATTATTTAGGAATCTGAACTCAGGACATGTAATTTAACTTCTCTGGGCCTCGGACAGCTTGATGTAAAACGAGGCAGCATTGTATTAAGGGATGCCTAATACCTTTCCACAGTTCTGACATTCTGTGGTCTTGTTTATCTCCTATTACCTGCTCTGGTGCCATGTGCTGGAGTTCTTATGGAAGAGAAAGCAAAGTGTATGTCAGCCGATGGGAATAAGAAGCAACAACTCAGGTGTGTCTACTGGAGGACACAGCTGGGACCTTAGCAGTGTGTGGTCAGAAGTCACCAGAAACAACCCTCATTCTTGCCTGCCCTCCCCCACCGACCATTCTTCCCACAGGCTAGTTAGCGCACATCACAGGAATAAAGCCCGAAGAGTGGCAGACTCCTACACTGGGTGCTTGCTGCCTCAGGGTAGAACGGGGCTCCTTTATATCATCTCAGTCAACTAGTTAACTTTATACCTAGTTATCAGTTTTTTTGTATTCAGTTATCTCTATTCAAATAACTGGTGTGTTTTCAGTTTTCTAAATGGACCCAAGCTAATATAAGAGCGTATGGGTGGCAGGGGGTACTTGTTCCAGTCTGAATGTTTGTGTCCCCCATCGAAATTGATATGTTGAAACATAACCCCCAAGGTGATGGTATGTGGACGTGGGACCTGTGGGGGGTGATGAGGTCATGAGGGTGGAGCCCCCATGAGTGGGATTAGTGCCCTGATGAAAGAGACCCCAGAGAGCTCCCTTGCCCCTTCTGTCATGTGAGGATGCAGCAGAAAGATGGCCATCTGTGACCCAGGAAATGGGCTTTTGCCAGACACTGAATCCACAGGTGCCTTGATCTTGAAGGTCCTGGCTGCAGAACTGTGAGAAAGAAGTTTCTGTTGTTTCTAAGCCCCCCCTCTATGGAACGTATTCTGTTGCAGCAGCCCAAGCTAAGACAGTACTGACGTAGAAATTGAGACAGTAAGACATACGTGTTCCTTGGCTTTATAGGAGGGAGTAAATAACACACAGAAGTGTGATTTCCATGCAGCTAGACGGGAAGCCACGTTAGAAGGAGTCCTAGAGTGAAGGCACCATCAGTGTGTTCCCACATGTGTGTGCAATAAACAACGTCTTTGGGGAGTCCTCCTGTGGGAAGAAGAGGTGGGGAGTTGAGCCTGGTTGGAGGGAAGAGAAAATGCAGCACCTTTTCAGATTTAATGCATAAACCCCGTGCCGTTGCCTCGTTTGTTCTGCATTCCTTCCCACCGCAGCCAGCCCCCATCCTACCAGGGCCAGAGCATCTCCTAGAGCAAACGCTTCACTCTGTGTCTTGGTTCCTGATGGTGAATAAAGCTGAAATGAACGAGTGTGACTAAGGAGGTAAAAGGCATATTTGAGGAACTGTGTCAATTTTACAGAGGCCACAAATGCCACAATCAGTTTTCTTACGCTTTCTGCCCTTCCAGTCACTTTGACGTGTACCCTAAGCCTCCTGGTCCATTTTCTGTTAACCTGTCTTGACAGCTAACAAAAATATTTATTTGCCTGTCAATCAGATGATTGTCGTTGAGTTTTCCCTGTCTACTTTCCATCGCTGGCAACCTCCTTTTTGTAGGAACGTGCTGGCATCACTACTTATTTGTATAAACGAAACGAAGCAAAACGCCTGTGTCTCTCTCTGACTGTGTGCTTTAGAGCCGCCTGGAGAACGCCCCGTTTTCTGGAAATAGCTGCGTGCGTGGGTTTCTGCTGACAGCGGGATCTGAGTCGCTCCTGCGCCTTCGCGCTTTGTTCAGTGCCCTTGTGGAGCTTTGGGGAAAATTACTTTTAATTATCTCTGCCACCTCCTTTAATATGTAGCTCTGAGCAGTTTCCAAGGGCCTCCTCTCATCTTTCCGAGTGAGGCCACTCTTGCTTCTCCAAACACCTGAAAAGGACACAGTGAAGGCGACTTGGCAGGATTGCGTTTTAGTGTCAGCACCCGCGGGCGAGCCTGGAACTGCCAGGTTAAAGGTAGCAACTGCTTCCCTGGGCTTATGGGGCAGAAAGGATTGCCAGCCTCTTGGGTGCTGGGAGAGCATGTGAATTATTTCCTCGCTAATTTTGGAGCCTATTTAAATTTTGTTATTGTTGTTGTTCTGAGAGAGAGTGATACAAGAGGGAGAAACTCTAGATGCAAATCATAGGAAAAAAACCAAAAAACAAAAACAGGTGCACCGTTTGTGGGCCAGGAAAGCATACATTGGTTACCTAAAATTAGCACCTGATGTAACACTTTAAAATCCCACCTCCCAAAGGGATTCCAAAACCCTAGCTGGAATTGTACCTTGTATTTCATTTGCCAGGATAAGACTTGTGTGTTTGAGGGAAAATAACTGAGTTTATTTAATTCAATAAACAGCTACTATGCATCTGTACGTGTTGGGTAAACAATTTATTGAGAAATTCGACTCATTGGATTTGTTCTGCGTTAGCTTTGTCTTCTGTATCTAAACATGTCACTGGATATTTGAACATACACTCATTTCTCCTTCGGTGTAAGGGAATGAGTAACCAACGCTCTCTTGTTAAGATCAACCTGGCCATTTTGCATATTGGCCACTGTCACCATCTTCCCCTGACTCCCCGGGGTTCCAGATCAGCAATTAGCCCTTTGTCTTCCCTCTGTCTTGTACTTTCTGTCCTTTCTTTCTTCCAGAATATCTGTCTTTTTCTCTCTCTCACTTGCTCGCTCTATCCCTCCCTGAAAATATACTTATCCCCCTTACCCTAAAAACAAAAACAAAACAAGAACTAAGCTAGCAAACAAAAAACCAAAAAAAAAGAAAGGCAAATAATATCTTGAGCTACCCACTCCAATAATTCTTCTGTATTGTTCTCTTTGTGGGATGCTAGAAGTTTATTCCAAAGGTAGAGAGGCAACCAGAGCTATGGAAATGATTATTTTTTTCCTAAGCATGTTGTTGAGAATATTGTTTATCATAATACACAGTAATTTGGGAAAGAAGACTCATAGGAGAGAATTATTATACTTAAATTGATAGGCTATGCTGCTTCTAAGTAATTGATTTTTCTTTCTGGTAAATGATCTTATGAAAACAGTATTTTTTCCCCTTGGTAACGGCTTAAAAGCACAGAACTCAGGGTGCAGCTCACCCATGGCAAGTATAAATCCATTAAATGGAGTTCACTGTTTTATTAGGCCCATTCTTGGCTTCATTTCATGATCTTACCTTTTCTCTGATTTATTTTGAAGACCAGAGTGAATATCAATAAATAGATATTCATTTCCTTCCCCATGAAGTGACCGATTACTTCATAATCATGACTCAATCCTCAGCTGTTAAGTCCTTTAGGTCTTTTTGTTTCCATGATTCGTAAATTCTGGACTCTTTCCTTCTCTGCTCTTAGTTCTTGTACTAGTCTGCGTGTTTTCTATCCCTAAATGATGCCCCCTTTTTCCATCTCCTTATTTGTCTTGTCTGGTTCTTGTCTGCCTCATCCGTTGTCATGTATTATCTGTTACTTCAACGTAAATAACTTCCTGGTATTTATTCTCAGCCCCCAGCACCCTTCTGTGGCTCGTGTTGTACATGTCCAGCTCTCTTCCAGGTGTCTTCATTTCTGACCTGATGATCCTCATGTATTGGTTAACAGAACTCACCATCTCCTCTCCCCAGCCTGTGCTTTGTGGTCTTTTTTGTTTCTGTTCATTTTGCTAACATTCTCCCAACGTTGGACCTCAGAACCCACTCTGACTTTGCACCAATTCCGTCTTCCTGTTATTGACCTTCTCCCGACTCAGCTCTCTATTGTTTACTGACTTCCACAGGGACTGTGACATCTGGTCTCCTTCCTCAGGTGCACATTTCCAGCAGATTAACCACCAGGTACTCATACATCAGTGACAGTCCTGTGTTCATTCCCAGTGGCACAGGGGAATGAACACAGCACCAAAGTCAGGTAGCCTGGGTTGAGTCCTCACTCTGGTTCTCGCTAGCATAGGTAAGTCACTTTATCTCATAATGTTGCTTCAAATGTGGTCGTATAAGTCATGATGGGCTGGCTTATTATGCCTAGTAACCAATCCCGGTGCTTCTAACAACAGGATTTTATTTCTTTCTTACGTTCCATGTCCAGCATGGAATGGTAGGGGACTATGATGGGAAAAGGGAGGACCGTGCTGTTTTGCAATGACAGTTAAATGCTGTGGCCCGGGAGCAATGCGGGTAACTTCTGCTCAATCTCACTGCCAAGGCAATCCTTTTGCCATGGCTGATTTCAAGTGGTGGGAGGGTAAATTGATGACCCATTACTCTCAGGCTTGGACTTGCAATTAGAAGGGATGCCTGCTATGTCTAAGCAGAAGCTACATGGGCCGTTGTAATTTATTTCCTCTTCCATAAGACTGGCATTATTCAGATGGAATGTGCCCCTTCAGCTTTGAATAAAATGGTGTGGAAAAGAATTGCTATTGACTTGGTGAAGAAATTGCAATATTGCTGAGAAATAAACTTCTGTTATTCTAAGCTCCAGAGATACAGGGATCATTTGTTACTGCAACACAACCTAGCGAATGCTGACTAAGACAACTGTGAATAATACTTACAGAAATGGCTACTGTTCTGCAGCCACAGGGGAAATGCTATAATCTGTATGGTTCCATAAACCGTTTTGTAGCAGTTACCAGATTACTTGTTCTTAGTCAGGGCCCTGATTATACAAATCCCCTGCTCAAATGTCATTTTCTTAGAGTAGTCATGTTCTTAGTCAATCTGTCAAGGAAATGTTTTTTGACTTCAACCATTTTAAAAAAACTATGATTTATTAATCTCAGCCATTGGCTTTATGTGCAAATTCAACTGAGTGTCTAGTAACCTCAGTTTCCTTCTTGTAATTTATTAATTTGTGATTTCCTTCTTTGTAATTCCTTCTCGTAATGTTCTTTCAGCATTTTCCCCTGAATAGAATTTCCAATCTGCATTATTTAAAGACCACCTTCTACTGATTTTCCCTTCTTGAAAAGTTTCCTCATCTGTCAGGTAACTGACACCTCTCTTCCTCCAATTTTTATAACATGATAACAACAACATCAGCTAGCATATTATTTTCTTATTACATAACTTATGAATATGTTTTATCTATTTGGGAGAGACTCTGTCTGAGAATCTCGATAGAGCCTTGAAAAAGCTAAGGGTGCTTCTTAGATATTGAATGGAGGAACACCTCTATGCCCGATGTTGTATTAGGTTCTAAAACAGGCAGAGTCTACAAAAAAAACTTTCAAAAATAAACAGCATTTCATTTCTATCGAAAAACTTTGCTTATTAAAAAAGAGCCAAAGAGACTTACACAGACCACAGAATTCATAATCAGAGTTTGTTAGTATCAAATATAGAGTCTACGTGGAAAGATCAAGTAAGTGAATGATCATGACAGAGTTATTTAGCTAAGGATTGATGTGAAAAAGGGACTTTGGCAACCTGAACTTTATTTCAAACTTTTATTGCCTATCTCTTTAGAACAGACATATATTCATCCTTGTTTTTAAAATACATTTTCTCCCCTCGGAGGTTCCTTGCAAGTCATTAACTCATGTACCAACCATCCCTTTTCTGAGCCTTTTCATCCTTGCAAAGACAAATATACTTCTATTTCTTACTATCTGTGTCTCACTACTCCTCTTCAAGGGTCCCTGTATCTGTACTGACTTAATTAGCAGTCTCCTGTATCAAAGGCAGAAACTTGGTCTTTTATAAGTCCTGGGACCTGAGGTATATTGGCTCTGTTCACTCAGAAGTTCTCAACTTATTGGTCAGTTGGTATTCAGACTCTCATTAGCATCAGGGATTCATGATTCAAATAATTTCTTCCAGATGGCAGGAGAGGAAAGCCCAGGCGTTGGCTTATAATTAAATCCAACTTTCAGAGTTTAGGTCCGAGGTAGGAAAAGGCAACCCACATTCTATAAAGGAGAAGCACACTGTAGTTTTCAAAGTATCATACATCCATCTGTCAATACGTAGAGAGCACACATGCATGAGACTGTATACACACACACACACACACACACACAGAGACATACACTTATCAATGGGAGGAATCAAGAAGATGTATAGAAAAGACATTGAGTATTCGGGGTCTTTTGAATTTCCATACAAATTGTAAAATTTTTTGTTCTAGTTCTGTGAAAAATGCCATTGGTAATTTGATAGGGATTGTATTGAATCTGTAGATTGCCTTGGGTAGTATAGTCATTTTCACAATGTTGATTCTTCCGATCCAAGAACATGGTATATCTCTCCATCTGTTTGTATCATCTTTGCTTTCTTTCATCAGTGTCTTATACTTTTCTGCATACAGGTCTTTTGCCTCCTTAGGTAGGTTTATTCCTAGGTATTTTATTCTTTTTGTTGCAATGGTAAATGGAAGTGTTTCCTTAATTTCTCTTTCTGATTTTTCATTGTAAGTATATAGGAATGCAAGAGATTTCTGTGCATTAATTTTGTGTCCTGCTACTTTATCAAATTCATTGATTAGATCTAGTAGCTTTCTCATGGGATCCTTAGGATTTTCTATGTATAGTATCATGTCACCTGCAAGCAGTGACAGTTTTACTTCTTTTTTCCAGTTTGGGTTCCTTTTTTTTTTTTTTTTTTTTTCTCTGATTGCTGTGGCTAAAACTTCCAAAACTATGTTGAATAATAGTGGTGAGAGTGGGCACCCTTGTCTTGTTTCTGATCTTAGAGGAAATGCTTTCAGTTTTTCACCATTGAGAATGATGTTGGCTGTGGGTTTGTCATAAATGGCTTTTATTATGTTGAGGTAGGTTCTTTCTATGCCCACTTTCTGGAGGGTTTTTATCATAAATGGGTGTTAAATTTTGTCAAAAGCTTTTTCTGCATCAGTTGAGGTGATCATATGTTTTTTCTTCTTCAATTTGTTAATATGGTGTATCACATTGATTTGTGTATATTTAAGAATCCTTGCATTCCTGGGATAAACCCCACTCGATCATGGTGTATGATCCTTTTAATGTGCTGTTGGATTCTGTTTGCTAGTATTTTGTTGAGGATTTTTGCATCTCTGTTAATCAGTGATATTGGCCTGTAATTTTCTTTTCTTGTGACATCTTTGTCTGGTTTTGGTATCAGGGTGATGGTGGCTTCGAGCTGGAGGAGTCAGGCTCCCTGACTTCAGACTATACTACAAAGCTACAGTGATCAAGGCAGCATGATGCTGGCACAAAAACAGAAATATAGATTAATGGAACAGGATAGAAAGGCCAGAGATAAACCCAAACACATTTGGTCATCTTATCTTTGAAAAAGGAGGCAAGGATGTACAATGGAGAAAAGACAGTCTCTTCACTAAGTGGTGCTGGGAAAACTGGACAGCTACATATAAAAGAATGAAATTAGAACACTTCCTAACACCATACACAAAAATAGACTCAAAATGGATTAAAGGCCTAAAGGAAGGCCAGACACTAGAAAACTCTTAGCGGAAAACATAGGCAGAACACTCTATGACATAAATCACAGCAAGATCCGTTTGAACCCACCTCCTAGAGTAATGGAAATAAAAACAAAAAGAAACAAATGGGACCTAATGAAACTTAAAAGCTTTTGCACAGCAAAGGAAACCATAAACAAGACAAAAAGACAACCCTCAGAATGGAAGAAAATATTTTCAAATGAAGCAACTGACAAAGGATTAATCTCCAAAATATACAAGGAGCTCATGCAGCTCAATAACAAAAAAACAAACAGCCCAATCAAAAAATAGGCCGAAGACCTAAATAGACATTTCTCCAAAGAAGACATACAGACTGACAACCAACACATGAAAAGATGCTCAACATCACTAATCATTAGAGAAATGCAAATCAAAACCACAGTGAGGTATCACCTCACACCAGTCAGAATGGCCATCAGAAAAAATCTAGGAACAGTAAATGCTGGAGAGGGTGTGGAGAAAAGGGAACCCTCCTGCACTGTTGGTGAGAATGTAAATTGATACAGCCACTATGGAGAACAAAATGGAGGTTCCTTAAAAAGCTAAAAATAGAAGTACCATACGACCCAGCAATCCCACTCCTGGGCACATACCCTGAGAAAACCATAATTCAAAAAGAGTCATGTACCACAATGTTCATTGCAGCTCTATTTACGATAGCCAGGACACAGAAGCAACCTAAGTGTCCATCGACAGATGAATGGATAAAGAAGATGTGGCAACTACTGAGCCTGCGCTCTAGAGCCTGTGAACCACAACTACTGAGCCGTGTGCCACAACTAGCCCGCACTCCTAGATCCCGTGCTCGGCAGCAAGAGAAGCCACCACAATGCGAAGCCTGTGCACCGCAACAAAGAGTAGCCCCCTCTTGCTGCAACTAGAGAAAGCCCACATGCAGCAAGGAAGACCCAACGCAGCCAAATAAATAAATAAATAAATAAATAAATAAATAAGAAGATGTGGCACATATGTACAATGGAATATTACTCAGCCATAAAAAGGAGTGAAATTGAGTTACTTGTAACGAGGTGGACGGACCTAGAGTCTGTCATACAGAGTGAAGTAAGTCAGAAAGAGAAAAACATATACTGTACGCTAACACATATATATGGAATCTAAAAAAAAAAAAGAAAAGAAGAATTGGTTCTGAAGAACCTAGGGGCAGGACAGGAATAAAGACGCAGACATAGAGAATGGACTTGAGGACAGAGTAGGGGAAGGGTAAGCTGGGACGAAGTGAGAGAGTGGCATGGACATATGTACACTACCAAGTGTAAAATGGACGGCTAGACGGAAGCAGCCGCATAGCACAGGGAGATCAGCTCGATGCTTTGTGACCACATAGAGAGGTGGGATAGGGAGGGTGGGAGGGAGACCCAAGAGGGAGGGGATATGGGGCTATATGTATACATATAGCTGATTCACTTTGTTGTACAGCAGAAACTAACACAACATTGTAAAGCAATTATACTCCAATAAAGATATTAAAAAAAAAAAGACATTGAGTAGTTACATTGTTATGGATACAAAGCCACCATTTAGGAAATAGAAAGTCATATGACAGTATAATGATGATTATGTACATGGGCCAGACAAGCAAATCATTTTACATGAGACAGAAAGAAAAATCCACTAACAAAGTTAAAGACCTTAGCACTCCTCTCTCAGTGATTAAACATGGAGATGAAAAGCAGTTAATACAGATTTGAATAGCACTGCCACGACTACTTGACTTACTAGGTACAAATTCTCTTTAAATACATGTAAAATATTTACCAATATAGAACATATGCTGGGCAGTATAACCAATCTCAATAAATTTCAAAGGCTTGAAAGCATACACTGACCACAGTAGACTTAAATGGGAAATAATAACAAGTAAGATGTTTTAGTTTGCTAGGGCTGCCACCACAAAGTACCACAGACTGGAAGACTTAAACAAGGTCATGTGCTCCCAGCCCTGGAAGCTAGAAGTCCAAGATCGAAGGTGTCACCAGGG
The DNA here is from genome assembly GCF_005190385.1 of Monodon monoceros. NCBI lineage: Eukaryota > Metazoa > Chordata > Mammalia > Artiodactyla > Monodontidae > Monodon > Monodon monoceros. Next base: position 27,851,826 of record NW_021703773.1, on the reverse strand, counting down.
CTGGTTTCTGCTGAGGCATCTCTCCTTGGCTTGTGTCTTCACATGGTCTTCCCTTGCTGCCTGTTGGTGTCCAATTCCCCTCTTTTTAAAGGGACTCTGTCACATTGGATTATAGGGCCCACCTTAATGAGCTCATTTTTACTTAATCACCTCCTTAAAAATCCGTAATACTAAGAGTGATATTCATAGCTTCAAATGCTTAGATGAGAAAACAACAAGAGTTCAAAGTAAAAAGTCTGACATACCACCTGAAAAAATTGTTAAGATAAAAACCAAATAAGTCCAAAGTAAGTAGATGAAAGGAAATAATAAATGTATAAAAAAATAAAATAGCAAATAGATAAATAATTTGAAAAATCAAAAAATTCAAAAGTTGGCTTCTTAGAAAGATTAATAAAACTGACAAAACTCTAGCAAGACTAGGCAAGAGAAAATGAGAGCAAAGGAAAAAGGCAGCGGTGCAGTTTAATGGGGAAAGAAGAGACTATTTAACAGATGTTGCTGGAAGAATTGAATACACATACGGAAAAAGTCCACCAACTGGACCTTTAGGTTGTTTTCCTATCTTGGTTATTGTGAATAATGCTTCATTGAACATGGGTGTGCAGGTATTTCTTTGAGATCTTGATTTCATTTCTTTTGGATATATACCCAGAGGTGACATTGCTGGATCATATGGTAGTTCTATTTTTAAATTTTTGAGGGATCTCCATACTGTTTTCCGTTGTGGCTGCATCCATTTACATTCCCACCAGTAATGCATAAGAGTTCCCTTTTCTCTACATCCTTGCCAACACTTGTTATTTCTTGTCTTTCTTCACAGTAGCTATTCTAACAGGGGTGAGGTGATATCTCCTTGCGGTTTTGATCTGCATTTCCCTCATGAATAGTGATATTGAGAAACTTTTATGTACCTGTTGGCCATCTATATGTCATCTTTGGAAAAATATTCACTCAGATCCTCTGTCCATTCTTTAATCCAATTGTCCAGAGTATTTTTCTATTGAGTTATGTGAGTTCTTTGTATATTTTGGATATATTAACCCCTTAACAGATACATGATTTGCACATATTTTCTCCCTTTCTACAGGTTGCCTTTTCATGTTGTTGATGGTTTCCTTTGCTATGCAGAACCTTTTTAGTTGGATGTAGTGTGGCTGGTCTATTTTTGCTTTTGTTGCCTTCGCTTCTGGTGTCAAATCCAAAAAATCATCGCTAAGACCCATGTCCAGGAGCTACCATCTGTGTGTCCTTCTAGGAGTTTTCTGATTTCAGGTTTTGTGTTCAAGTCTTCAATCCATTTTGAGTTAATTTTTGTGATGGTGTAAGGTAGTGGCCCAGTTTCATTCTTTTGCAACTGGCTGTCCAGTTTCTCCAGCACCATTGTTTGAAGAGATTGTCCTTTCTCCATTGTATACTCTTGGCTCCTTTGTCATACATCAGTTGATCGTATATGTGTGGGTTTTTGTCTGGGCTACATTTGTTCTTTTTTCTCCACATGGCTTCTGTCTTTCTCCTGAAGTGAAATACTTTCACTTTGGGGAACTACAGGAAGTCTCTCCGTCATTTGGGATACACTCTGGATGCCTTCACAGCCTTTATTCCCAGCTTTTCTAGCTCTTCACGGATCTCTTCTTTCCTTAAAATTAGAAACTCCATCCAGTTGGGTTCCCCAGCCAGCAGACGACTCTCAGACAGTGGCTTGCTCTCAGGAACTGGACTGGGGAGCATGCTTGGGTTAAACCTGTGCAGAAAGGAAGGGGGCAGGCTTGGGCAGGAGGAGAAGCTCCACTGGGATGCAGAGGCAGGAAGACCTCAGCCCATCCCACAGGGAACTCTCTCCAGCCTCAGGCAAGCCCCAGAGATGCTCAGCTGACACTGCCAGCAACTGGGAAGGGTCTGAAAGGGAACTGGGTGGGTCTTCACAGTGTCCTGGGCAACCAGAATTATAGCTGAGCTACAGTGAGAGGTGACCTAGCAATCTGGAAACAAAGGCAAACGGGAGCAGAACTGTCTGGATTCGTTTCCATGATTTCTTTCCCCCTTTGCCCTCGAAAATCCTTCCCAAGTGACTTTACCTGAAGCCCTTGTATTTGACTCTCCAGACCCATCTCTGGTACCTCTTCCTTGGAGACACGGTTCTTGACCAGGTGCACTCCTTAAGTTGAAAGAGAAGCAGGTTCTCCACTTCCTCTTCAGGGCATGAATCACATTGTAATGTAAAACGATGTTTTCTAGTCTGTCTCCCCATTAAACTGTCAGGTCTCCTTTAAATGAGGGGGCTTGAGAATATACTGCTCATCTATGTATTCCCAGCACCAAATCCAGTGCTGGTTGTAGAGCAGAATACCTGCCGACCACCTACCTGCATGGCAGAAAGTTCTGGAAAGAACGCAGAGGGGCTTGTTCCGATATAGGAGTGGAGCGAGATCTGGAAAGGAAAAGAATGTGAGAATCCATCCAGTCTCTACGTTATTTCTGAGGTCTGAAGCTAGATCATGATGATAACTAAGTAGAACTGGGAAGAAGAAATTGGCTTCTAGAGAACACAGCAAAGGTTGGGAAGAGCCACCTTAGGGAATGGAAAACAGAGCCAATTAAGGGCTGGAGGAATAATACTGAAACTCAACTCAAAAATTAAAAAGAAAAACCACAAATGTATAGGGATGTGACTCAGGAGGTTTATGTGATTTTCTCTAGTGCTTGGCTAGAAATAATTGGAAGAAAATAGTTGACGGTGTCTGAGATTGGAGAAGGCAGAACTGGTACAGCAGGAATTCAAAAGAGAACAGAATTCAAGTGTCCTAGTGAAAATGGAGTGGAAATAATTTATCCAACTAAAGTCCCACTATTTTAAAATAATCTAAGGGTAACTTTGAATGGAAACTTACCTTTCTACTTGGGGGAAAATTGAAATACCTTCAAAGATTTACTTAAAAGATAGCCTTTTAATAACAGCAGAGTGATGTTTGAAGAACCTCTCTGTTCTTTAATTAACTTTTAATTGAACCCTCATAAAATATTTTTGTTTACATAAGTGCTGACTTAGAACAAAATTGGAGAAATCAGAGTAGTATACAATAAGCTAAACTTATAAGCATTTTGTGTCTTGTTGAGAGGGATTCTTTGAAAGAGTTATTAAAACAAATATGTAAACATAATTTGAATTATGGACACAAAATGTAAAGGAGACCATGTTTGTATTTGCTTTAGAAGCTGAGTTCCAAGGCAAGCAGAAATACCCATTCCTGACACCACAGACAGTGTTATGATGTAGAACTTTAAAGCCTCTGAGATCTTACAAAACCTGGGAATTTCTAGGATCTGAATGTGATGGAAAAAAGTATGATTCTAGTTACGACCTCAGCCCTGTAGGGAGGATGTGAAAGTTTGCCCTAGGAATCTGGAATCTGGAGTAATGGCAGAGCTACAAAAACCACTATAAACAGTGGACAAAATGCAGAGTAGATGTAGTAGAAGGTTGTGTTTACCTGAAAGGCTGAAGGAATGTCATTTTCTGCCAACATATCCAAGACCTAAGAACTATGTTGCCCCAGTCCTGAGATTTTACGTGGCTCCTGCTGTGTTTGTTTTGTTCTTTGGTGTCCATAGCATGTACTGTACATAACAGCCTGACATGGTTGTCACAGAAATTTCATTTACTATGTAGTCTTCAACTTTACAGAATTTATTGAGGTTTTCTTTTGTCCTAAGATAGGGTCTTTTTTTTGGTAGATATTTCATGTGTATTTGGGAGATCTATTCTGTTATCTGAGGACAAAGTGAGATATATATTCAAAAAATCCACTGAATTGATTAGATAATTCATGCTGCCTCTATTCTGACTTATTTTTAGTTATTTTGCCCTGTCTTGGATTGAAAATGGTGTGTTAGCCATCTTTAATTTGTGTCTTTCCATCTGTTTCTTGTTGTGTCTCCTTTAGTTTCTATTTAATGGTAGTGGCTTCTGTAATATTTAGTGCGTAGGTATTTATCAGTATTGCATCTTTATTGTGAATTGGGGTCTTTTACGTACAGTATCCTCTTTTTTCTTTATTTTTCCACTCATTTAAAGCTTTTTAGCCTCAATTCTACCTCGTCTTTTACAACTCTGTGTCCTTGTCGTTTGCATTTGCTCTGTAATATCTATGCCCATCCCTTTATTTTCAGTTTTTCCAGTTCACTTTACTTTTGGGTGTGTCTCTTCTCTGCAGACTACTCTCAAATACGTTTCTTAATAGTTGACTTATGCTCATTTACATTTTTAAGTTATATATATTAAACTGAAGTATAGTTGACTTCCAATGTTACATTAGTTTCACGTATACAACAGTGATACGAATTTTATATTTTTGTTACACTTACTGTAGATTTTTGTTATGTTCACTGTGTTCCTTTCTCTATGTGCTCTTATTTATTTATTTGTATTACTTATTATATTTAGGAAGTTGTGCATTTTTGCTTTAGTGATTACCTTCATAATAATACCTTTATAATGAGCTGAGTACCTTTTTCCCAGCTCAGACATCTGCTGTGCGCTTTATCAGATTCAAATGATGTATTATGGATACTTCAGTGATCATCGATGAGCTTAATGTATCTTCTCCTTCCCTTTTGTTTTAGTTATTGTGACATTGTCAGCCATGCTCCCCTCTTGCCCACTTTTGATTTACTTCTACATCTACCTTAAATATGGTCGGGGCCCAGCACTGGTCTTTGTTTAAGTCCCCCCAGTTATGCCTTGATTAGATGAAGCTCACTGTCTCCTAGGTGCCCTGGGAAGAGATCATGAGTGCAGGTATTCCCTGAATTCTAACTTTTGAAAGCATTTTCCATAGATTCATACTTAAAGGATAACTTGATTAAATGTAATAGTTGGCTCTTTCTTTTATTGAATTTAAAGTGTTGCTTTTCTTGTACCTTCCTTTCTACGTTGCTTTCAATAAGTCTGATGCCAACTTGATTTTATTTCCTTTGTAAGTGACTTACTTGTTTTTCCTGGGAGCTTAGAAAATGTTTCTTTATAGTCAAATAAACACACTTAGGTTATATCTTGGAATTGACCATTCTAAGTCAATTTCCTAGATACTCAGCAGACCCTTTCAGTATGCAAATTCATGTATTGTTTAACTTTTGACAAGTTTTATTGGATGAGAGTTTTAAAGAATCTGTTATGCTGTTTTGTGTACTCACAGTGTGTGCGCTCTAATTAGAATTTTATTGTACCTTCTATCAGCTTCCTCCTTGATCCTTTATATATATACTTCTTCATGTCATGTTTCTTTTATGGTCTGTTTGCATTCCTTTCTCTTTGGGGAATTGGTAACTTACTCTTTATTTTGAAGGTGTCATTTTTTTCTCTTCGGGAATTTGTAACTTACTCTTTATTTTGAAGGTGTTATTTTTTCCCCCTTCGATTTCCTTCCCGAGTTCAGGTGACTCTCAATTCATATCTCATTGTATTTGTCCATCTCTGTCTAAGGTTTTAAAGTTGTGATTGAAAGTTTGTGTGTGTGTTTTTTTCATATCTATGAATAGTTGCTTATGGATACCTTAAGGCTAGGATAATTTGTAAATGTGTTCCTCTGATTGATTTTGGGAAGGTTTTTCATCAGTGTCAGCTTCTTTTAATGCCTGCTCTTAATAGATTTGCATGGCAGCTGGGTATTTTTTTCCCCTGTAATTTGAAATATTTTGTAATGTTTTATGTATCCATGAACCAGGTGTGGGTGAAGATTTTGGATTCTAATTGGTTCAACTTTGTTCTCTTTTCTTTCTGGAGGATCCTGTCGGTCTCTGGCTTCCTTTTTCATGTTCACAGTAAGCCTCGATGGATTACTGTCCTTCCAAGTCATGATACTGTCACCTAGCAGTTGTGTCTTTCTAAGACTGCCACATCTTATTCCGCACATTTCCCAACCCCTTCCTGTGTTCAGAGGAGTGATTTCTCTGCTGTACCAGGTCTCAGACCTATTCTTAGTATTTCGCAGTGTAGGAGCCATTCTTTCTAAAAGTGGTTTCACTTCTGCTCTTACCCCACTAGGGCCCAGGTGTTGATACACATGTTTTTATGGAGAATTTAGGAATGCATGGACAGTCTTGTAGATGTTTCCTGGTACCTATGCAAAACCCTCTAGATTATATACCAGGGGATATTGGTTATTGTGAGGAAAACTAAAAGATCAAGAAAGAACTTTCACCAAAAATAATACATTAATGAGTATTTATAAATTGTGCCTAAGCGTGTCTCAAGGAACTTTAAAAAGCTACTAAAATTAAAAAAAATAGAATTTCTGCATTTATGAAGTAAGAACACAAGGTAGGAATGCAAGATTTCAGGGTAGAGACGGCAAACCTATGAGAAGAGATAAAATGTTAGCTGGCAGAGATCAGGAAATAAGTGGTAAGAAAAAATCAGAAACAAAAGCAATACAGGCTGTCTTGGAAAGAAGGTAAGGAAAAGCAGCGATATTGCTGGATACACATAAAGGATAAAGGGGACTTACTTGTAGCATCAAATTCTTATTCATAAAAGAAAAAAAATACACTTAGACCTACATATCTATCTATACATAAACACAGACATATACATATAAACATAGTGCCCTGATGAAACAGACTACATGGTCATTTTCTAAGTGTGTAAAACACAAGCTTAAAATAATTACATAACTGATATAATACCAACATATAAATGCAAATGAAGAGAGGTCAAAAACCCTGTCTATGAGGTTATATGAGATACTTTTTAACAGAATGACTCAAAGAGAATGAAAAGTGTAGATGGGCAAACACATACCAGACAAATACAAATAAATGAATAGGTAGACAAAGGCAGGCAGATAGATGCTGGACAGATAGGTGGGTAGGTAGGGGGGTAGAGAGAGAGAGAGAGAGATAATAAAGTAACCTAGTAGAAGTCATAATCTTATAATCAAATAAAGTACTTTTAGGCCAAAGACCACTGTTTAAGACAAACACTCTAAAATGTTGAAGAACACGATATATTTACAATCAAAATATAATACTTATGGTTTTCTAAGCACCAACTATCATAGCTTAAATCTTTATAAAGAAAAAACTGAGATTTATAAAAGTAGAAATAAATACACAATAATTACAAGAGACATTGTTTTACTTCTTTCATTTCATAAGAGATCAAGAAATGGAAGACCTTAATAGCGTAGTTAGATCAAATTGTATTCTTCATGCTAAAAGTGGATACACCTTGGTTTCAAATGTTCAAAATTTATTTACAAAACCTGATCACAAAAAAACTCAATATTTCTAAACAGCAGCTAAACTCCTTTATTAAAAGAGAGTTGGGGGGAATCTTTTAATTCCATGTAATTTGGAGCTATCTGCTCCTTATGTGTTGAATTCATCTGCAAGGCCATCAGACACCGTGTGGGAAGTTTTATATAATTACTGATACAATTTTGTCAATGACTGTAACATTATTCAAACATCTTCTTTCTTCTTGAGTCAGCACTCCTGCGATTCTAATTTTTCCAATGTCCAGTAGGGAGGGGACGCCCTTGTATTATTCAACTGTGCAAAAATCCACACTGACATTTTCTCAGCAGAACCAGAAATTTGGCTGCACTAGAGCAGAAATGAACTCTTGAAATACATTCATCAGTTCAAGTATCAGAAGACTCTTGTTATGTAAAGATACCAAATTAAATGCTAGAAAGGTAGGGCTTATACTTTCACAGTGTTTCAAGTTTTCAGACAGGGTTATTGTTACCTTCCTTTTAAAATTTTCTTCTGAGAAAATCTGCCCTTTTGTTTATGAGCCATATTTTATCTGCTGTGTTTTAAATGTACAGTGTCTTTCCATAATTGACACATCTGTTTTCTGTGATATGCAATTTAGTAGAAAGAATAGCTAAGTAGACGATTTTATGAAAAAATTATTATGTGGTCAGATACTGGACATAGTTCTACACAAAACTACCCTGGGAAGTTGCAGTGAATAGACACACATGTAAAGATGCCTAAACAATGCAGTTTAGCTTGTGATAAGAACAGATGAATCATTCAAATAATAGATGCTAAGTTGAGAGCAAGGGAGTATAAATCATTTCTGGAGCATTTGGGAAAGACTTCAAAGCAAAAGTAAGATCTAAGTAGAATTGGAAGAAATATTATGATAAGTGAAGAAAGTCGTCCTTGATTCTGTTTTAGGTTTCCAGGAGCCCTTTGTGGTTTGCAAAGAAAATGTTCAGAAACGGGGTCCAGTTTCCTTTCATGAAAAAGGGTTTCCCTGAGATAAACGTGAGAGGTTTTGTTGAAACAACTCCTGAAAATGTGACTATGAGGAAACCAGAGAGAACTGTTCAAGGAAGGGGAATTTCTCATGAGCCTGTGTTGGGGAAGGGAGACCACTCAGAAGTCTGGAAGGCAGGGCTCCTAGTCAGTTTCCCACAGCCAAAGAGACATGAACACCCCTCACTGTCAGGGGCTGACGCCTGCCCTCTTTTCTCCCCCAGGTCTGTGAAACAAGCAGTTAAATCTTTAGGGGGGAGATTCCCAGCACCAAGTCCCTAGAAAACAGTCACTTGTTGGGTTTTGGAAGAACACCTACTAAGGATCTAGTAGGGTGACTTATGTGAGTGAGAGGTAGACATTTTAAGAAAGTAAAAACCACCAAAATGGAAGAAAAGAAGGAGAGTGGGATTCTACCTAGGAATAGGTCATCTGTTAAAACCATCTGAGGAATTGGGCCACTGATTTGCATATATTTAGATGATACTCCCCAAATTGCCTCCCCTCTAGATTTTTAGTAATATTTCCGTATCAGAGTATCCTTCAGGCATGAAATTTTATTCATTTGTCTCAATAGAGATAACTTATTTCTTGAGGCCAATATTATTCTCTTCCTTTTTAATAATATTGAACAATTCTGATCTTTATATTAACTGTGTTTTTCATTTAACATATTTTCTTATAAAATCTTGTTTACTTTCCTTTTGCAGATGGTATCAAAAGGCTTTTCTAATTTAAACAGTGTGAAAATAGCTGAACTCCAATAAAATGAATAAATGTTTCTACGTTAACCCTCTCTTAAAATGCTATGACGTGGCAGAAAACTGAAAACGTTCTCACTTACTGTCCATTACAACTAATAGGGAATAAGGAACCAAGCGTGAATTTTCTTGACTTCTTAAGAGAGGTTTAGAGGAAGAAAAGTTCTTGAAGCATAAAAATAGATAAGTACACGCAGTACGCTGAAATAAGAATCTTGGTGTTTTTTTTTTTTTTTTTAACTTTATGTGACTGAAAAGTCATGTGATGATACTATAACAATTTATTTCTATCGATGCCGAAGGTATGGGAAGGTACCAGGATAGGAGATAAGACAAATCTAAGAGGGCTTTAAAATTCCAGGGACGCTAAATAATGAATGTAAGAACTGGAGCAACCTGTTATCACGTAGAGCAGAGTCTGGCAGGAGTGCTTTGGAGAAAGTCCCATGAAAATCACTCTTAGTCTTCATCTTATCAAGGAGAATCTAAAAAAGGTATCTTGGTCTATAAAAAGTTTAACATTGCATTTTCCAGCATAATTTATAATCCACTCTTTTAAAAAATACTTTATATTTTTAGAGCAGTTTTAGGTTCACAGCAAAATTGAGAGGAAGGTACAGAGATTTCCCAGATCCCTCCTTCCCCCACCCACGCACAGCCTCCCCGTTATCACCGTCCCCACCAGAAGGTACATTTGTTACAATTGATGGCCCTCCACTGACACATCATCGTCACCCAGAGTCCATAGTTTACATTACGCTTCTGTCTTGGTGTTGTACATCCTATGGGTTTGGACAAATGGATAATGACATGTATCCGTCATCATGGCATCATACAGAGTATTTTCACTGCCCTAAAAATTCCTCTGTGCTCCACCTATTTATCCCTCCCCTGTGCCCTTAACCACTGATCCTTTCACTGTATCCATAGTTTTGCCTTTTCCAGAATATCACAGAGTTGGAACCACAGGGTATGTAACATTTTCAGGTTGGTTTCTTTCACTTAGTGATATGCATTCAAGGTTCCTCCATGTCTTTTCATGGCTTGATAGCTCATTTCTTTTAAGCACTGAATCATATTCCACTGTCTGGATGGACCACAGTTTACTTACCCTTTGCCACCTGGAGAACTTTCGGTTGCTTCCAAGTTTTGGCAATTATGAATAAAGCCACAATGGTGTGCAGGCTTTCGCGCAGACATTGGTTTTCAACTTCTTTGGGTTAATACTGAGGAGCGTGCTTGCTGGATAATACTGTAAGAGTATGATTAATTTTGTAAGGAGCTGCCAAACTGTCTTCCAAAGTGTCTGCGCTCTTGTGTGTTCCCACCAGCAGTGGACGAGAGTTCCTGTTGCTCCACATCTCCCCCCGCATGTCGTGTTGCCGCTGCTCTGGATTTTAGCCATGCTAGTAGGTGTGTCGTGGTGTCCCATTGTTGTTTCATTTGCATTTCCCTGATGACAAATGATACCCTCTCCTTTTATATAATTTGACAGGTGATATTTAACGGTGGACATTATATTTTTAAGTACGTTATTCTAGACTCTCTGCAGATTCCCCCTTGTAGAAGGTATGGTCAGATGTGAGCTGCTCATGGTAGCTCTTTATTTCCTTCCCTCTGCCATCTTGGATGAGGGATCCAGTTCCCAGTTAGCAGCTAATGACTGAAGGTACCTGAGTGATCTTGCACAGCACTAGTGGACAAAGTAACTCAACTTGATCAAGGAACTCGTGTAATTGATGGGGAAGCACAAAACAACGTCTGGGACCTAAGGAGGCCAGGTGGGAAGAGCACAGCTGAGGTCAAGGCACAGGAATGGGCTGGTTAAAATCCCTCTACCAGGATTGCTGCTCCTGCTATTTTGGACAATCCCGCTGAACCGTGAGGCAGACTGAATCCAGTCAGCCTCCCTCTTTGAGTCACATATCTCATGTTCTTGGGTGGGATATTCAGTCAGCTGAACCTGGCCCTGAATTCCAGGAAGCTTGGTGTCAGGTACTGCACCCCATGGCTTCCTTAGAGAAGCTCTGACGTTTGTCTCTCAAAGTCCTACGTGTTGGGAGATTTCTTCCAAATAGAAAGAAAGTTTGGATAATAGGTGCTCAGGATGATAACGAATGTCTCAGAATGATACAAATGTTATTCTAAAAATAACAAATTTTTAGAAACCGCTAAAAATACTGTGCAGGATGCATCTTGATATGGTTTGCGTTTGGAAAATCCTCCCTAGTTATATTATGGATCATGAATTGAAGTGAGTGTTTACTGTAGGCATGGAGGTGAGTTAGAGGTCTCTTGCTCCAGAGAAATAATGTGGGCCTAAATTAATAGCATTGGGTAAGTCAGGAGATGTTGTAAAGGGGGTGAATTAGGCAGGACTGTTGGTTACAAAAGATACAAATCTACTTAGGTAAAAGAAGAATGTATTGACTCATGGTCTAGGAAAGAAAAAGTTATAGAGCAACACACCCACATGAAAATGAAAAGATACAGGTGGACCTCAGGTAGAGCTGGAACCAGGGACTTGAATGTCACCATCACTCTCTCATTTCTTATCCCTCCTCTTTGCATATAAGCATCATTCATTCCACACAACAAATCAGCTTCTTGCACGCGACATGTAGGAAGCATCCTAGCCATTTCCAAAACGCTCTTTTGATAGTTTTCACTTCTAGGGGTCCAGTGCCTCTCTTCTTCAGTTCCAATGAGGGGAAGTAGTCTGAAGAGCTCTGGGTGGGTCAGATGCTCCCTCCTGCATCAATCGTCTATGGCCAAGACACTGAGATCCCCTCTGAACGTGATGGCCTTTGCTGAAACCACCAGGCTGGGTTGAAGGGGAGATACAGGTTCTAAAAGAAGAAGGATGCCATCCCTGATGGTTACATCAATGCTAGACTAACAAGAGGTAAATATCCACCATGGGTTGCAGGTGGAGGCATCAACTGAAGTATGAAAGAACACCATTTACTGTGAAAGTCCACAGAGATGGTTCGTGAGTAATGTTCAGGTGCATAGTCAATTGATAGTTGATTGTGACTTGCTAAATTTTTATTAAATTGTTAGGCATTCTGTGACAGTTAGACAGGATAAAATAGATACTGCTTTCATTATTTAATAGAGGGTAGACATGCAGTGTAAGAAATATTAGACAAATATAATCCTGAGAAATCAGGACCTCTTGCACTTACTGAGCATCTCTGTATTATGTTTTACTACCCAACTTCCCCTCTTTTCCTGAACTTTATACCAAAATGTTTACTAGAATTTAAGCCCTATATCCTGATGCTCCTGCCAGTTCTAAAGGCCATGAAGTATTCCCTGGGGAGTCTGGGTGCCATATTCTAGTTTACTGCTGCCGGTGGGTTCTTCCCTTGTCTTTTCTTTCTTTCTTTCACTGTTGCTCTGCTCCACTGATTAATTGTTCACTGCCCCTGCCTTCTGGTTCTCTGCTACATTAGGATGCAAAGTAATGTGATGCAACGATGTCTGTGCATGTTCGGATGGGGGTGTATGGTCATGGGATGCTGAGGTATCATTTGTCTCTCCCTCTCTTATTGGTATCCTGGGATAAACTATGAGCCTTAATTTTAATTCTTCACTTATCCCAGTAAGACTCTGTGGTTTCTCATACAAAACAGGATTCTCGGGACCTCTTTGATATTATGGAAATCCTGAGGTGAGCATGCCTCTGCACTATGATCATTGCTATGCAAGAGCAAATAAATAATAAATATAAATAAATATAAAAGTAAAATGTAAATATAAAAATTATAATCAGTTATAAGCTATGCAAAATGTGGGTTATACAGTTCGCATTATTCATCTGGAATAGATCTTCAGTGCAGTGGGTGATGGTATACTTGACAGTAAGTGATCCATAATAGTGATTTTGATAAACTCTTTTGGATGCGTGGCCTATGGAAATGCGTAAACAGCAGGGAAGCATTACATTTTAAGTTGGGATCACTAGCCTAATACAAAACAAACAGATGCTTTGACTTGGCAGTTGCTGTTAACAGCAAGAACCTAATATCTAAAGCAAAGAACAATGACTGAAATTCAAGAGCAGTGGTTCTCCCTGACACTCTGGACTTGGTTTCAGGTAGGAACAGCGAACACCAATGATATTTTAGAGTTTGTGACCTTATTCTCTTCTTTCCAGTGGGAGACATGATTTCATAACCACCATGAACAAGTTTATTACTGATGTCTCTGGGAAAGGCAAAATGCCGATTCCAGAGGTGATATAAGAATGATTAAGGCATTCGTGCCTGTAAAAAATTACAATCTAGTGAAACATTCTTGGACCCCTAAAATAACACTAGTGGATAATGCTTAATGTATTACTGATTTTGCTAGAATTAATACAAAATGATCATTTGAAGAATTCTTTGTCCATCTTTTTTCTGTATCTTTTTTTCCTCTCTGAATGTATTTTTCTGAATGTATTCAGAAAAACACGTAATTTGTGGTAATCAGTATCAAAAGTTAATGTACTCAAATCATCAAGTTTCATAGGCAGCTAGCTGGCCTAATTTTAATATCCTAGCAACTTTTTCTAATAGAAAAAACATTGAAGATCTGTCAAAGAAATAACATAGGACATCTTGTTTCCCTCTCTCTTTGCTATCAAAAATCTTTTCTTTCTTGAGTCCTTTTCCTGTCTGAAGTTTTCTCTCTGATCTTCCAATGGAACTAGTGATTATTTCCTCCCAGTCATCCTGCTTGGATATCTTTTTGTGATAAGAATTACTTGCTGCCTTGAATGACAGCTAGCTGTGCAGAGGTTTCCTCCATGCCCCTGTCATCTCCATAGTCTACCTGCCCTTGAAATCTTCTGACACTGATGGGGCATTGCTGCTAGACCATCACCACCATGAGCTACAGCTCATTGCCTCTCTGCCACTCATCCAGGATTCAGTATCAAGGGTGAGAGCATCTGGTCGACCAGCCTCCATCAAATTTCTCTGCCTCTTGGCAGAGTAAGGGGATAACTCTCTTTGTCTTCCATGATGGGAGGTTCAGCTCTGCATCCCACTATGACTAATACAGTTGGGGTCCTTAAAGCCAGAAGAAGTGGTAGGTTGGAGGCTGAGTGGTCAATAAAATGTCAAGTGTCATTAATAGAAATATACTTTCTGAACATAATCAAAATGTTGACTTAGACTAACAATTCATACTCAAGAGTGAAACAGTTAGAGATATTGCTATAAAAATCAGAAGAAGAAGGAAAATATACCATTACCATTTAATCTTATGCTAGAAAATTTTGACAATGTCATAGGACATGAAATGGAAAGAATAGGCATACATATGGGATTAGGGTTGCCCCTAAAGCCAGTGACTGGTGTCCCTAAAAGAAGGGAGAAATTTGGACACAGACACATAGAGAACACACAAGGATGAAGGCCATGTGCCAGTGGGGACAGAGATTGGAAAGGTGCAGTTGCAATCCAAGGAATACCAAGGGTTGCCAGCCACCACCGGAAGCAAGGAAAGAGGCAAGGAAAGATTCTTCCCTAGAGCCTTCAGATGGAGTATGAACTTAACAATATCTTGATTTCAGGCTTTCAGCCTCCGGAAGTGAGAGAGAAAAAATTTCAGTTGTTTTAGGCCACCCAGTTTGTAGAACTTTATTCTGACAACCCTAGGAAACTAATCCAAAGTGATATTTGATTAAAGCCATATTTAATATAGAATTGTGCTAATCTAATTATTTATAGATAAAAATCTATAGATAATCATGCTATGTTTGTAGATAGTACCACTGTGGAAATCATAGGCTGCCTCTGTAGAAAACACAAGAGAAATTGTTAGGACTTCTTCCCAAATCTACTTTACAGGATGCCTTCACTTCCATGGTAATGTAACTACTTGTATAGGGTCGATCAGATTCTGTCATACTGTATAACAGAGCATGAGTGGGAAAACTGAATTTGTAACATGCTGTACCAGAAAAGTTGCACTTACGGAAGATCTCTTCAGGGGTGATGATTCCACCATTAATGAACAAGAACTGTACTTCCTATTTAGAAATAATGATTAGCTTTGGGGCCCTAGCAGCAGCTCAGCATCACATGACTTTAGATTTGTTGACTATAAATAAGGAGGCCTATGTGTGTTAATTTGCATTTCCTGCCGTACTTAAAAAAACCCTGGCACTCTTAGAGCAAAATATTCACAGTAGAAGAAACATATCCAGGGGCCTTCCTTTCTAGCTATGATAGGTGAATTGGGATGAGACTCACTCTCGCACCAAAATGATTAGAAAACTAGACAAACACATACAGCAACTTTCAGACACTGAAGAGCAAGCAGTATAGGACTTGGTCCTGGGCGGGAGAGAAAGCCAAGAGGTGAGAGTTGGCACTGCCGAGCATCCTGCTCTGTGTGCGCTTTCCTGTGATCGATGGCACAGGTTATTAAATGATGAGCAGCATAGGGTTCTCAGTAAAAAGACACAGACATGAGGTCCAGCCTGCTGGGCTGGCTGGAATTTGTGGGGAAGGGAATTCATGGCTGGGCTTTGGTTGAGGACTATGCATTACATGTACAGGGTGAGACTCTCTGGTACGTAATAAAAATCCTCTGCTGTAGCCCTAGACTTGAAGTGGGGTGCAAAAGGCTGTGGAGTGCTTGGAGACTTCCAACACATACAGACTGGGTACCTGTCTCATCATGGCACAGATTCACTGGTGAGCCCAGAAAGGCATTGCTACCCCCTAGGTAACAGTCCAACTGTAGGACTAAGAGCAGAATCCAAGTAGGTCCACCATAACAAAGAGCAAAACATTATCAGAACAAAGGGCTCCCAGTGATTCAACTGGCCATCATCAGAAAAATACCAAGGGAGCCAGACTCTCCACAGCACATTGTCAGTATGACCAGCATACAATTAAAAATTACTAATCTACAAAGATTGAGGGAAAGGTTATGAACTTGAAAAAATGTTATCAATTAAAGTGTTATCAATTTCAAAAAAGAAATGGATCCCAAGATAAAACAGATGGTGAAAATAGCAGCAAGTACTTTTTTTTAAAAAAAAACATCTATTGTAAGTATGTCTTATAAGTGTGCTCAAAGACTTAAGGGAAAAGATAATTTAGAAATTATTAGAATAAAATAATTAGAAAATAGATTGGGAACCAGAGAAGATTTTTGAAGTGATAGCATCAAAAAGAACCAAATTAAAATTCTGTAGTTACTTTCTATTTGAAACAGAAATTTTAATGGGTGAACATAACATCATATTGGATACTGCTGAACAAATTGTTACGGAACATAAAAACAGATAAAAATAATGCAGCCAATAAGAAAACTAGAAAAAAATAATGGGGGACAATCCAGGGCCTTAGCAACCAATGGGGCAATATCAAATGGTTGAACATATGTGTAATTATAGGTCTACAGGAAAGGACAAGAAGAAGACAATGAGTCAGAAAAAATGTTTTGAATAATAATGGATTACACTAAATTAAATTTCAAAAGTCAATCTGCAAAACCAAGAAGCTCAACCACAATAAATACAAAATATAAATATATCCAAACCAATAGAAAGAGGAAATACAAAAATAAGCAACCTTGGCATATCGTAGTCACCTTGTTGGAAATAAAAGATAAAGAGATAATCTTAAAAGCAGCCAAAGACAATTGACACATTTCATACAGAAGAAAAATGATATAAATGATAGAAGACTTTTCATCCAGAACAGTGGATGCCAAAAGACATATCTAAAGTGCCTAGAGAAAAAACAATAAAATTCTTGAAACTCACTATTCCTTTTATTCAATGAAAATTTCTTCAAAAGTGCGAGGAAATATATACATATTCAAGTTAAAAAAAAAAACAGCTTGAGAGAAGTTATTGCAAGCACATACATACTGGAATAAATGCTAAAGAAAATTCCTCAGGATAAAAGGAAATGATACCATACGGAAACTGAGATCAAAATAAATGGAGAGCACTGAAAATGATGAGTGGATAAATATAAAAGATTATGGTGTTTTTTCTTTGAAAGACAATTGACTGTATAACACAAATTTAACATTTTATTGGGAGTTTATTGCATATTTAGAGGTAAAATATGTAAAAATAATAACACAAAATATTGGGAAAGTAGAAATTGATAGTTTCAAGCAGTTAACATTTTACATAAATAATACCATGCCTAACTTAAAGTGGACTCTCATAAGGTAGAAGAGAATTAGGTATAATACCTAGAAAAAATTTTTTAAAAGTTTTTGAAGACGGATAGCTAAAAAACCTATAAAGAAATTAAAATCAATATTAAGTTAGGTCAGTTAATCCAAAAGAAGGTGGGGAAAGAGGAACAGAGGAGAGAAGACATACGGCAAAGCTAGAAAACAAATAGCGAGAGTGTAGACATAAACCAAGACATACCAATAATTGCATTGAATGCAAATGGAGTTAACATTCCCATTAAAAGGCAGAAATTTTCAGAAGAGGTTACAAAAAGCAAGTCCCAAATACATTCTGTACACATTAGACACTCTAAATAGAAACAGATAGATGTGAAGTGAAATAATTTGAAAATACTTCATGCAAATGTTGCTGCTGTGACTCCATTAATGTCAGACTAATTATATTTAAAAACAAGAAGTATTAGCAGCATAAACAAGAACATAATTATAAACTTAAAGAAATAGAGAAATCCACAATCATATTTGGACATTTTAATAATGTTTCTTAATATTTGGTCAAAAGAAATTATAAATATATAGAAGGTCTGTATACAGTGTTAATGTGCATGAAATATGTATATATAACATTGAGGGCTACAATGTTTCATTCAAGAGCACATGAAATAGACGCCATGATAGACCTCACGTAGTGCCATAAGATACATCCCAAAATATCAAATACTGAAATATTGTGTTTATGTTTTGTCCATTAAACTAGCTTTTCAACAAACAAACAAAAGCCCTGATTTGCAGATTCCCATGGCATGTCTGATTTCAAGCTTGTTACAATTCTGAATATGTCATAAATGTCTCAAATCAGAACCACCCAGTTCCAGCGCGTGTCACTAATAGTATACGTTATTTAACTATAACAAGACTAAATCATAAGTCAACAAAATATCACAAAAATAAACTAGAAATCAACAAAAATAAGATATGTAAAAAAGATACAAATATTTGGAAACTTAAAAACATTTATAAATCAGCTATAGATCAAAATGAAATGATGAGAAATTTGAAGTATTTTGAACTAAAATGTAATGAAAATTATAACATAAACGTGGGAAGCAGCTAAAGATAGAGAAGAATTTGTAGTTTGAAAAGTCTATATTATAAAAAAACAAATTATTTAAAATCAGTTATTTCTACTTTAAGAAGTTAGAAGAAAGAGTAAGCAAAGCAATTAGTTCATTAAACCAAAGTAATTGAAAGAAAATAAATAGAAAAGCTAGGAGAACTGAAAGAAACAAAAAATGAGCAAGTTATAGAAAAGTTTTAGAAACCTCAAAGTTAATTTTGTGAAAAGATCAATAAAATTGATGAAAATATAGCAAGCCTGATCAAGGGGAAAAAAAGAGGAAAAATCAGACTTATCAATATGTGCAGTGACAGAAGTCACATCACTACAGATAGAACATTAGAAAATAAAGTAATATTGCAAACATTACTTTCATTTATTGTCAGCATAAAGAAATATCAGTAATTCCCGTATGTTTAATTTATTAGCTCTAGAAGTTTATCTGTAGATTCCTTATCATTTTCTATATCAATATTTATGTTATCAAGACAACTTTATATCTCACTTTTCAATCTTTATGTATTCTACTTGTTTTCTTGCCATACTGCACTTTAACTTTGACAATTAAATAGAATTGACTAATTTCTTCAAAAATTAAATGGACTCAGGAGGAAATACAGAAGCAGTATAGGCATGTATCTGTTAAATAAATTTAATCCACAGTCAAAATCTTCAAAGGGAAACACTGGAACAGATAGTTCCACTGGATCATTGTATCAAATATTTAAGGAAAAAAATGCATATACTCTTTCAGGAAATGGAGGATGGTAACCTACTACTACTGAACTTATTTTAGGAAGCCAGAAATGTTCTCGTTCTAAAGGTCCACAAAAACATTGCAAGGAAAGAAATTATAAATCAAGATCTTTCATGAAGTTAGACACAAAAAATGCATTATAAAATATTAGCAAGCCTAATCAAGCCATATGTAAAATTGATAATATACCCAGTAGAGTTCATTCCAAGAATACAAGATTGGTTTAACATTTGAAAATTAGTCAAGATAATTCAATATAAAGTAGTTAATTAACAACATAGAGTAGAAAAATTATATATGTAAATAAATGCAGAAGAATTAATTGACAAAGTTGAACCCACTCATGATAAAACTCTCCACAAGCCAGGAATAGAAGAAAACTTCAACCTGATAAATAGCATCTACAAAATAATGGTTACTCATATCATGGTTAAGGCAAATTATTGAACACTTCCCCGTTAAAATGAGGCGTAAGTCAAATATATCCCCACTCATCACTCCTTTTTTTTAAAAAAATAATTTATTTTAACATCTTTATTGTATTATAATTGCTTTACAATGGTGTGTTAGTTTCTGCTGTATAACAAAGTGAATCAGCTATACATAAACATATATCCCCATATCTCCTCCCTCTTGCATCTCCCTCCCACCCTCCCTATCCCACCCCTCTAGGTGGTCACAAAACACTAAGTTGATCTCCCTGTGCTATGCAGCTGCTGCCCACTAGCTAGCTATTTTACATTTGGTCCACTCATCACTTTTATTCAACAAAATACTGGAGGTCATGGCCAGTACAATAGGCCATGGAAAAGAAATACACGAAAAGTTTAGGAAAGGAAACGTAAAATTGTCTTTATTTACAGATGACATAAATGTTCATGTAGACGATGAGGAACTTACAAATACATTTCTATAGTTAATAAGCAAATATACAAGAATATGTATATTGCTTTATGCTGACAACAAATTAAAAATATAAAAATTGATTTATAGCAAGTAGCATGAAAATGCATAAATACTTGGAAATAAAATTAACAAAAAATGTTAAACCTGAATATTGAAAATTACAAAACTGTGAAACATTGATGAAACAATTAAAGACTTCAATAAATGGGGAGATACGCCATGTCCATAACTTGGAAGACTGAATATTTTTTAAAGTTATTCTCCCAAATTAATCTATAGATATAGTGCAATCCCTATCAAAATTCCAGAGAAATTAAGAAATTTGTCAAAAAATTACATGGAGTTACCACGGCTTTAGCATAGCCAAACAACCTTGAAGAGGAAAAACAACACTGGAGGTTTCAGTCTTCCTAGTATCAATAATTACTCTATAGCCACATTGATCAAGACAATATATTGGCATAATCCCGGTGAATGATTACTGGAACAGAACACAGAATTCAGAAATAGGCCCACATTTATATGGTCAATTGATTCTAACAAAAAAGTCAACCAATGAGAAGAAGAATAGGAAAGGTTGTTTTTTTTTTTCTACCTCAAGAAACGGTTGTAGAACTCCTAGTTATCATACAGGGGGTAGAATAGCTTAAAATTTACCACTCTCCACAAAAAATGATTTGAAGTGGATTATAATCCTAAACCTAAAGCGGAAATTATGAAACTTCTAAAAGAAAAGGAAATAAAATATCTTCATGGCCTTAGGAAAAGCAAAGATTTCTTGGTGAGGACAAAAAGGCACCAATAATTTAAAAAAAAAAAGATATATTTGATTCTTCAAATTTAAGACCTCTGACTTATGTGGTACCCAGATTTCCTGGTGTTCTGTTCACCTTGGATGATGGTTGATTAACTTAAAGGGACCTCAAGGGAATTAATTATAGGAGATCTTTGATACCATTACCTAGCCCCCTAAACATTAATTTTTTAACAATTTTATGGAGACATAATTTACATACAATAAAGCTTATTTATTTAAAGTATGCAACCAGTTTTTAAAGTAAGTTTACAAAATTCTGTAACCATAACTTAATTTTTAATTTTCCTCATCCCCAAAACAACCTCATACCCTTTACCAGTCACTTCCCGTTCCTTCCCTTATTATCTCCCAGCTCCAGACAGCCACTGGTCTACTTTCTGCCCCTGTAGACTGACCTATTCTGTACACTTCATATAAATAGAATCATACATTATGATGTCTTACGTGACTGCCTTCTTTTATTTGGCATAATGTCTTTAAGATTTATCCATGCTGTAGCTTGTATCAATATTTCATTACTTTTTATGGATGAATAATGTTCTATTTTATGAATATACCACATTTTTAAAAATGTTTATTTTATACTGGAACATAGTTGATTAACAATGTTGTGTTAGTTTCAGGTATACAGTAAAGTGATTTAGTTACCTATTCTTTTTCAAATTATTTTCCCATTTAGGTTCTTACAGAGTATTGAGCAGTGTTCCCTGTGCTATACAGTAGGTCCTTTTGGGTTATCTATTTTAAATATAGCAGTGTGTATATGTCAATCCCTAACTCCCAATATATCCCTCCCCACCACACATTTTATTTATTTATTCATCAGTTGAGGGACATATGTTTTTTCTACTTTTAGGCTATTATGAGTAACGCTACTATGAACATTCATGTACAACCAAGCAGTGTATTTTTGTCTGGATTATTTTTATTTATTTTTTATTGGTATATAATGGACATACAAGCATTGATTTGAATCTGATTCTGAGGAAGTTGCAGAAAGAGTCTTTTTAAATTAGCATAGTAGACAAAGTAAAGGCAGAAGAATCTTTTGAGTTTCCTGACACCGACTTGCTATATGAATTTAAGCAAGTTACTTAACTTCTCTGAGTTTCAGTTTTCTTCTTTTTTCAATCTGAAAAAGATAAAATGGATATATTGAGACTTAAATTGGATAATGCATATAAAGTGCCATTATTATACCTAAGGGGATTCAGTAACTTACAGCATTAGTTTTATATATATTTATATATAATTTTTTTTCTCTCAAACTCTTTAGGTGAACTTAAATCCTTGCTGGTGAGTTGAAAAAAATCAGAAAAAAAAAAAAAAAAAGGATCCTGGTGTAAATGGTATCTTACTGCTTTGGGGCATCACTTTGCTGCTCTAATCAAACATGGGGACTGTATGGTGTCCAGGGTCCCTTTCCAACTTTCATATCTTAGGAGTTGAAATGCATTTAAAGCTGCCCTCTGCAGACTTGGTGAGTGAATGATAGGTTATTTCTCCAGCATCCCATGACAAGACTGTTGCAGAGTCAGCATTTGGACTCAGTGGCTTTCTTTCAGGTCTCAGTATTCATGTCACAACTTCTGCCTCTCTCAGAGTTTTATGGCCTCCACAGGAAGTGGCTGCAGAGTTGCTTAATCAACCTCCTAAGGAACAAAATACAAATACCCAATATATTAATGTTTTGTTTTCTTCTATGGTTCCTAATCTGTCTTTCTCTTATAAATCGGCAAAGTCTCCTTCCTTGTTTTGGTCTGAATTAGTCTATTTTGCCATGGTCCTAAGAGTATTATAAACACATCATTTCTATCTTCCTCACACTTTTTATAGTTGAGTTGAAAGTGTTAATTTCAAAGCTGACTTATATGACTTTAAAAAAACAAACCCGACTGAGCGAGTTCCCCCCGAGTGCTTAAGTTCCTATGTTTCATGTGCCAAGAGCATTCACAGCTCTGGAAACTGTGGGAAGGATCTGCCGCCGTCTTACACATTTAGTATGTGCTGTGTCCACAGTGCTGAACAGTTCCCTCATTAGGTGTAAACCGACTTAAATTGGTGCTCTAAATAGCCCACAGTTCCCCATGGAGAGGGTTTGGTTGCTTTACATGTGTGTGAAAATAATTAGTATCTTAAGTATCACGACTTCAAAATCCAGTTAGAGATGACATAATTGCATCTCCCTATTCCTGCAATGTAATCAGAGGTGTTGTTTAGTAAGATGCTTTTTTGGGGATGCTGGGGGATGATCCTAGCAGATTTATCTTGATATAATTTATGGGTCCTAATACAGTTAGGTTCTGCTGGAAGCATCTGCGGAAGCCTGGCAGGAGGAATCTAGAGGCTGGTGTGTGTGTGTGTGTGTGTGTGTGTGTGTGTGCGCGTGAGTGTGTGTGTGTGAGTGTGTGTGTGTGTGTGTGTGTGTGTGTGTGAGAGAGATGGGGAATTCATTAATGATTCCCTTTTATTACTGTGTTGAGTATTTGGAGTGTCTGTTTCTTCTTTAGTGAGTTTTGGGGAGTTGTGTTTCTCTAGGAATTTGTCCTTTTTATCTAACGTTTCAAACTTCTTGAAATAAAGTGGCTTGTAATATCTTACTGTCTTTTTAATTGTTATAGAATGTCTAGAGATGTCCAGTTTTTCAATTCCTGATTTAATTTTTGCCTTTCCTATTTTTGTTTTTTGGTCAGTCTCATCAGTTTCGTCAATTAAAAAAAATCTCATTCATTGTTATTGTTGTTTCCAATTATTCTAATACGCAGAGTCTCGTTTTCTTGTGCTTGGCTATCTTTAACTATATATTGATTTGGGAAACAATTTTCAGAAGTAATTTGAAGCTGAAGATGCAGATTTTAATTTTATTCTGCCTCTGGTTCTGGGCAGGGGTGTGGGATGCTGAAAGTCTAGGCAATCTGCAGTTGCAAGATTTTAAGTTCTCTGGACCACTCAGTTGCCACAATTTGGTTGTATACGTTCAGTGAAGTACAAGTTTACTTCTCATTCTCTTTCACTGTATCAATTAGGAGTCAGTCAGGAAAACAAATGCTACTCTGATTATTTAAGAGAAATCAGTCCTCATAAAGCCGTTGGAAGGGCTGGGAAAACCATAGGGAAGGCAGCATGTTGCATGTGGAAGTCAGGAAGTGTCAGAACTCTCTGGACATAGTTATGGGTGACCTAATTTGCCTGCAGCAACGATGTGGGTACTTTCTGGGAGAAACCTTGCAGCTCTTGGAGATCTTGCAGCCTCTGGAGGCACTGCCATTCTTTCTGCTGGTTTGATAGAATCTGAAATGGAGCCTTGCTTGATAGAGATTGTAGGAAAGGAAGTCCCCAGGTTTCCTGACTCTATAATATAGAGAAGAACACAGAAAGGAATGGAGATGAATGCTGAATGCCAAAAGAAAATCAAAACTCAATATCTAGCACACTTAAAATTGAGGGTGATCCTCCCAGGCCAGATTAACTAGTGCCATGATCATGATTCTTTCTAATTAGTTGCTTTCAATTTCTCTTACCCTATTAAGTCATCAGATTCTTCCTAGTTTCACTGACGTTTCTTCAGGAAAGGCAATTGCCCTCAAGGCAAAAGAGGGTGGGGTTTACTCTTGGTTTTGCCTTGGTTTTTCTGAGATTTGATTTCATAAATTTACCTTCTCTTGTAGCTCTTTGATGCTTTTAACATTTTTAAAAGTTCTCCTCAATGGGAATGCGAACGTGAGGCAGGTATTTGCTTTACAAGTAGTGAAAGTCCGCATGCTCTTTTAAAACAGAGAAACACTATCCATTACTAGAAGCAGAAAGTCTGACCACCCTCCCTCATTCTCTCACATAGATTAAAATGGACAGAACACGAAAGTGATGGTGCTCAATACATTTGTGAGTTGAAATGTCTCCATTGAGAATTGAGTCCAGTGTAGGAAAACTGAAGAGTTTTGTTTGAATGAGCTTGCAATCTGTGTCGGTATGTTTCGTTTGAGATGGAGGAGATCCGGATGCCTTTGTTCAGCACATTTTCTTCTTTAAAAGATGTTTCCCCAAAACTTCAAGATAAAGGCAAATGATGAGGAAAGAGATTGAAATAGTCAAATAAGGTTGAGAGATTGGGCTTTCCCAGAAAAAATAATCCAACCACACAATAGAATGAAATTACTTTTTAAATAAAAATAAGACGTTCTTACCCTTGAGAAGATCTAAAACATCAAGCTGTCATTACACAGACCTCTTTGAAGGATGGCACAGAAATATATGATTCTTTGTGCCTAGAGCAGTTCCCAAAACCATTTTAGAGCTTTCAGAAGAGTCATGAGGAAAGAATCATTGCACATTGAACCAGATAGTTTCAATGCCAAATAGTTCCCAAAGCTGCATCATTTACAGCCAAAAAGAACTTTAAATCTTTGCAGAATCTGGTTCATTACCAGGAAAAAAAATCCTCATGCCTAAAATAGTTCTGATTTAAAAAAATTCAGCCTCCAGAAAAAGTTCATAATGAGTTTAAGACTCTACAGTATTGCATGCTATAGATATTTGCTTCAGGAATGCTATAGCACGTTGAATACAAGTTTTCTCTTTTTAGTCTAGCCATGTGTTTTTTTGTAAAGTGAAATGCTAAAATTCTACTGCCCTAGAATTTTAGATCTCTTTTTAAGACATACATGGCTCTCCTAAGAAATATCTGATATATAATTTTAGAAAGTAAATTAGATGAAAGAGTGGACTCTGGAGAACAGAATTTCCCTCAAAATTAAAGATATGAAATTAGTGGAAATGATGAAAATGTGTTCAGTGTATCATTTAACAGATGTCCATGAACTGCCTACTGTGTTCCAGGGATGCGACTGTCTACACTGTGCTAAAGAAATGGAATTTAACACCCAGGAGGGAAATAGCACAGTGTCTGTAGCTACTTGTTTCTGTGGTTACATATTAGTTTGGGGAACATACAAAGGGTGATGGGGCATATATGTGTGGAACCTGACCCAACCTTGAGGAATAAAGAAGGTTTACTGGAAGAAATGATGCATGTTCTGAAATCTGAAAGATGAGAGGTCCAATCTGGTCAAAGAGGGCAGAGGCAGAACAATAAAGCTGAATGCATAGCAGTTGCAGTGGGGCACTCAAATTAGATTCATTTGGCTAAAACAGTGTTTTATTTTCCCTTTTTTATTTTACAACTGTATTGAGGCATAATTGATAAATGAGAAACTGTGCATTTTTAATGCATACATTTTGATGCATTTGGACCTGTGCATATACCAGTGATACCATCACAATCAAGGTTCCAGGCATATCCAACACTTCTTAGAGTTTCCTGTGTCCCTTTGCATGGCGGGGGGGCGGCGGTGTGCGTGTGTGGAGAACATTCAACATGAAATCTATTCTCTTGGTAAATTTCTAAGGGCATGCTATGGTCTGAACGTTTGTGTCTGCCCCAGATTCATGTGTTGAAATTCTAATCCCCAATGTTAGGGGAGGGGCCTTTGGAAAATGTTTAGGTCATGACAGTAAAGCCCTCATGAACAAGATTAATTCCCTTATCAGTGACGCCCCAGAGAGCTTCCTTATCCCATCCACCATGTGAGGACACAACAAGAAGTCTGCAGCCATCAGGAGGGCTCTCACCTGACCACGATGGCACCCTCATCTAGGACTTCCAGCCTCTAGAACTGTGAGAGATAAATGTTTCTTGTTTAGCAACTGCCTAGTCTGCGGTGTTTCACTGTGGCAACCTGAGCACGTCCTAAGACAACGCACGACGCTGTATTGTACACTACAGGCACCATGTTGTACAGCAGATTCCTAGAACTTACTCATCTTGTGTAACTTATACTTTATACCCATTGACCGAACCCCTATATCTTCCTCCCCAACCCCCTGGCATCCATCATTTTATCTTCTGCTTCTGTAAGTTTGACTCATAAGTGGAATCATGCAGTGTTTGTCATTCTGTAATTGACGTGTTTCACATAGTATAATATAATGTCTTCCAGGTCCATGCATGTTGTTATAAATGATAGTATTTCCTGCTTTTATAAGTCTGAATAACGTTCCCTTGTACGTATATGCCACTTTTGCTTTATCCATTCATCCATCATAGACATACAGTTTGTTTCCATGTCTTGAATACTATGCACAATGCTGCCATAAACATGGGATTACACATATCTCTTCAAGATCTCGATTTCAGTTCTTTTGGATACGTACCCAGAAGTGGGATTACCGGATTATATGGTAGTTCTATTTTTAATTTTTTGAGGAATTCCCATACTGTTTTCTGTACTGGCTGCACCATTTTACATTCCCACCAACAATGTACAAGGATTCTCTCTTCACATCCTTGTCAACGCTTGTTTTGTTTTGTTTTGAATTCATAGCCATTGTTACAGGTGTGAGGTAATAGCCTCACTGTGGTTTTGATTTGATGATTTGATTTGATTTGATGAATTTCTCTGGTGATTAGTAACGTTGAGCACCTTTTCATATACCTGTTGGCCGTGTGTATGACTTCTCTGGGGAACTGTCTACTCAGTTTCTTTGGTTTTTTTGTTTTTTTTTTTTAATTGGGTTATTTGTATTTTGCTACTGAGTTGTAGGAGTCCCTTATATATTTTGGATATTAACCACTTACCAAATATATGATTTTCAAATATTTTCTCCCATTCTGTAGGTTACCTTTTCACTTTGTTGTTGATTTCCTTTGCTGTGCAGAAGCTTCTTAGTTTGATGTAGTCCTACTTGATATTTTTGCTTTTGTTGCCTGGACTTTTGGTGTCATATTGAAAAAAATCATTGCCCAGACCAATATCAAGAAGCTTTATTCTCTGTGTTTACTTCCAGGAGTTTTGTAGTTTCAGGTATTACATTTAAATCTGATGAATGAGAAGAAAGAAATCTTGAGAAAGTTTGAGGAGGTGAATTGGGGCCAGACCATGAAAAGACATGTAAATGTGTAGTCCCTTTTATACCATGTTCTGAGAGCTTTTGAAAACCATAAAGGATTTTCAAGGAAGGGAGAACGTATTAAGATCCATTTGAGAAATAATCCATTGTATGTAGAGGATTATTGGACAGAGGCAGAGCCAGAGCTAGGAATACAGCTAGGAAGACATTAACTTACACAGAGACGTCTATATATTCTTTTCTGGATTCTTTTCCCACAGAGGTTATTACAGTATGTTGAGTCGAGTTCCTTGTGCTATACAGTAGGTCCTTGTTGGTGATCTATTTTCTGTATATAAGGGTGTATATGCTAATTCCAACCTCCTAATTTATCCCTCTCCCCCTTTCCCCTTTGGTAACCATAAATTTGTTTTCTAAGTCTGTGACTCTGTTTATGTTTTGTCAGTTAGTTCATTTGTATTGATATTTAGATTCCACCTATAAATGATATCCTATGATATTTGGCTTTGTCTGACTCACGTCACTTAGTATGATCATTTCTAGGTCCATCCGAGTTGCTGCAAGTGGCATTATTTCGTTCTTTTTATGGCCGAGTGATATTCCATTGTATGTATGTATGACATCTTCTTTATCCATTCATTCTTCGATGAGCATAGTGGTTGCTTCCAAGTCTTGGCTACTGTAAAATGTGCTGCAGTGAACGTTGGGGTGCATGTGTCTTGTCGATTTATGGTTTTCCCCGGATGTATGCCCAGGAGTGGAATGGCCAGATCATCTGGTGGCACTCTTTTTAGATTTTTAGGGAACTGCCATACTGTTCTCCATAGTGGCTGTGACCATTTTACATTCCCACCAACAGCGTATCAGGGTTCCCGTTTCCCCACGTTCTCTCCAGCGTTTCTTGTTTGCAGACTTTGTGATGATGGCCATTCTGACTGGTGCGAGGTGATACCTCGTTATAGTCGTTAATAGTGTTGATTTGAGTTTCCAAAATAATTAATGATGTTGCTTATCTTTTCATGTGCATTTTTTTAAACCAGTGTCAAACTGTTTAAATTCTGCCCTTTTTGAAGTCGTTTTCGATTACCTATCCCAGGACACTTTTCAAGGGCAGGTGTCACGTACAGCCCCGAAGGCCTTGTGAATATGAAGTGCCCATAAGCAAGGGTTTTAAAGTCGTTGTTACGGGAAACGGCCACAAGGCGGCAGGATCTCTACTGCCCCACTCTGGTTACCGGGCAACCTGAAAGTCCTGTTCCTGGGTTGTAAATTAGAGTGGAATGTGTTTGAACTACAGTGGAGACAATTAGAATGAAAAAAAAGAAAAGAAAAAGAAAAGATGGAATCTAGTAACCTTTAGGAGATAGAATAATTAGGATCGATAGTCATTGGGTCTGCTGG
The DNA here is from genome assembly GCF_005190385.1 of Monodon monoceros. NCBI lineage: Eukaryota > Metazoa > Chordata > Mammalia > Artiodactyla > Monodontidae > Monodon > Monodon monoceros. The sequence continues at coordinate 27,822,727 of NW_021703773.1, read as the reverse complement.
ACTCAAGAATACCTTCCAGGTTTCTGACCTGAGTACGGTGTGGAGATTGTTGATAAAGAGGCAAACGATGAGGGGCAAAGCTTTGGGGGAAGAAGTGGGAGCTTCGTCTTTTAAGTTGTGACTTTGAGTTTTCCACAGAGAGGCAAGTTAAGAATTAAGGCAGAGCTGTATATACACTAGTGTGAATTCCAGACAGGAAGTCAGCATTGAAAACATATTTGGAAGCAGCTGGGCTGTGAATTCCCACAACCTAACCACAGAAGTAGGTGTGAGCATCCAGAGAGTGCAGAAGGAGACTTCGGGGCAGAACCCCTGGCAACAATCTTCTGTGAGAAATGGTTCTACAAGAGTAAAGGGGAACTGAGCAGCTCAAAGGGTGGGAGGGAAAAAAGCCAGGAGAAAAGATCATAACAGGAAAGTGTGTTCCTCACTTGTCAAGCCTTGAGATATTACCTCACACCTGCGAGGACGGCTAGTCCCCCAAAAATCAAAAGATAAAAAAGTGCTGGGAGGATGTGGAGAAATTGGAAACGTTGTGCCCTCCTGGCGGGATTGTAAAGTGGTGCAGCCACTGTGGAAAACAGTGTGGCAGTTCCTCAAAAATTTAAAGGTAGAATTACCATGTGATCCTGCAGTTCCATCTCTGGATACTTATCCAAAGGAAATGAAATCAGGATTTGTAGAGATCTTGGCACGCCCATGTTCACTGCAGAATTATTCACAGTAGCCAAGGTATGGAAAAAAGCCTAAGCGTCCATCGATGGATCAATGGATAAAGAAAACGTGGATAAAGATATATATTCAATGGCATATTATTTAGCCTTAAAATAGGAGGAAATTTCATATGCAACAGCATGGATGAACCTGGAAGACATTATGCAAGGTAAAATAAGTTAGACACAGAAAGACAAATAATGCATGTTCTCCCTTATATAAGAGGTATCTAAAATAGACTCATAGAAACAGAGGAGAATCGTGGGTGCCAGCTAGCAAGGAGGCTGGAGGGAGTCGGGGGTTGCTGTTCAATGGGTATAAACTTTCAGTTCCATAAGGTGAATAAATTCGAGAGACCTGTTGTACAGCACTGTGCTTATAGTCAGCCATGTAGGATCGGACACAGAAATACGTTAAACCTATAGATCTCATGGTAAGTGTTCTTACCACAATGAAAAACAATTAATGAAGAAAAGAGGCAGCCTGGACGTAAGGGTTTGTGGAGTGTGAATCGTACTTTTATTTAGCTGCGGGCAAGTTATTATCCTCTCTGTGACTCGGATCCTCATTTGTAAAATGGGGATGTGTATTCTGAAAGATGGTTATGAAGGTCAAATGAATTAATATTTACAGAGGGCTTAGAAAATTACCTGATGCAAAGCAGGTGCTACCTAAGTGGTTAAATAAGTGAGATTTCAAGTGAAGTAAGGACTGAACGTGTCCCCTGGAATTTGATGTTGTCAAGTGCAGTGACAGTGAGTTGGGGGAGGTTTGGGGTGTAATGAGGGGGGCAGCAGTCAACCAGCATGGAGCTGGGGAGTCAGTGCCATGTGGAGAGGATGTGTTTGTTAGAGGCTGATGGGGGGACCCAGGTGTGGGTGCTGGTCGGGGTGGGGTATTGTGGAACGATGGGAGGATGGACCACATGCATTTGCTAATAGGAAGAAGCCAGGAAACATGGCCCATAAATTCTTGTTTCCTTTTCCACTTTGCTTCTCTGGAAGTTGCTCTTTTCAGTGGAAATTATACCAAGTTAGGAGTCAGGAGACCAGGGTTTTGGTGCCATTTCTGCAAATCTCTGCATCCCTCAGAACCTTCACATTTCCATCCGTAAACAGAGCAGTGTGTGTGAGGCCAAATGCAATGCATCTTGGGTTACTTCTAGATTAATTCATATTCCCAGTGTTGTTCTGGCCACACTCTGTGAGGTACTTGGTATTGAGTCCCTGTAGGAGGGTGAGTCTCACATCTTTTGAAATTGAACACTCTGCCATGTCAATTGTTTCCACCCTTCCCGTTGTCCTTCGCTCTATGGCATTTATCACATCTTAAATTTTAATTGGGAATTTCATGACACCCATAGTATCACTTGACATATCTTAAGGAGTAGTGAGTGCAAGGCTCAGGCTAGGACTCAGGATCAGAGCATATCACAAAATTAGACTTGGGAATTAAATAACTGTTTGATTATAATTAGACAAGAAGATGTAAACCTTGCTATTGATATATAAAGAAGTCAGAGCAGAAAATACTCAGCGAATGCATCTCTTGTGGCAAAGCATCAGAGCATCTTAGAAACAACATTAGTGTGAAAGTCAGAGGACCCTCACTGAAACCCTGGATTGCTTTTGCTCCTGAGTGTGGCCTTAGGCAGAGCTCTTGTCTGTTAAAGACCGGACTTAGCTGAAGAACAAAAGGATGATTCGTGGCTTTAATCATTACATACTTTGTTGTGCGGACTCCAGTCCAGCCATTGCAGCAGGCGTGGCAGGAAGACAGACGTGGCCATGGATCCCCTGGACATTGCAGTCTAATGTGGAAGAAAGGAAACAAAGACAAGGAAATGTAGGCATCACTGACATAATATCCCACCGTTGCATGTCCTACAATGGTCAGGGCGATCAGGGGTGTCTGAGGACAGGTGAGCATCTCAGCAGATGAGTGAAAGAGATGGTCATGGGAGGAGTCTAAGCAATAGAGCTCCTTGCAAAGAAACCAGCCTGTATGAGTGTGATGAGCAGGAAACAGCTCGACTGTGTTCCGGGTACTGAGAGATGAACAGCGTACCTGATGGGGCGTGAGAACCGAGGTGTGGGAGGAGCCACTACATGCAGGAACTCGCTGACTGTGGTCAGGACTTGTCTTCTCAGAGCAGCAGAATCGCCAAGGACCTTCTGGTTCTTAATGTTTTCTGATTTTGTCACTACTTTAGAAAAAGTCTTTCTCTCTATTGAATATCCTTTAATTTCAATGCCTGAAAGTTAAGGTGGAGACAGAGGCTACTAATACATATGCTGAAGCTGTTCCACAAACCTTCACATGCCTTTAATGAGTACCGACGTTATGTCTGACTCTGAGTATTCGGAGTTTCATTCCTCCGCTCAGATGCAAGACAGAAGTTCTGGGCAACGATCACGGCCTAACACTGGAGGTGCAGAATCATTGGGGGAGATGCCAAGGCGGCAGGATGGGGTGTTTGCAGAAGAAAGAGCTGAGGTTCCCATGGCTGGGCTTGCTGTTCCTGCCCTCCCTTTGCTTGTCTTTCTCCTCTCACCCCAGCACCCGTCCCATCCTTCATCCTCTTTTCTGTCTTAAGTCAGAGGCAACCAGGTCAATGACAAGCTGCTGAGACACACAGTGGCACGTACGACAATCCCAGGGGGTGTTGTGTGCCTGTGTGCGCATGAGGCTGTGTCTGTGTGTGTCTCTGTATTGAGTTCTTGTGAAGCTGGGAGAACAGGAGGAGGTTGGAGGTGGATCAGGAAGGAGGAAACACTTGCAAACAAGCCTGATGATCTGAAGTGTGGTTTGAATATGAGTTTTCCCTCTGTGTCAAATTAAAAGAAAATTCTCATGAATAAATGGATTTGTCAGGCATGGCTAGAAAAATAGATAGAATTGTAGACTGTACATCCATGCCTTTAGATATGTAGGAGTTTTTAAATCATCTGGTTCAGCTTTACAGATGAGACGAATAAGGCCCAGTTAGGAAGGATGGTTTGCCCCAGTCTTACAGCAGATGGGTGAAAAATCTGCATATGCAACCAGGTTCTCTTCAGTATTCCTTATACTTCCTCATGCTGGCTTTCAGCCCCAATGAACTTGCTCTTGAACATAAAATGTAAATAAGCAGGAAGACCATACATATCTGATAAAAGAGCAAGACCCAACAGCAGATCAACCAGGCCACCATTTGAAACCAGCCGGCAATTGAGAGAATGACCCTTCACAAGTCTCCTTGAGTTGAGTCTTCTTATTTGTGAAAAAGCACCACTTATATCTACCTGAATGGGTCTTCGTGAGGTTGGAACGAGATAAACATGTGAAAGCACCCAGTACACAATCACAATACAGCTTATCACAATACTGGCTTAAAACTGTGTCGGAAGTAGAAGGAAGGACATTTGGAATTGATCTTTCTGTAACCACAAAATAGTGTTCAAATGCACTGATAGATGTTGGGAAATACAGAAAGATTTTCTACGGTGATGGGGAATGACATCTCCCGAGTGAGCCCAGAGAACAAACAAATAAACAGAGAGGAGGAAATACCACGGCCAAGGCCAGATGAAGTCAACCCAAGCCCCTAGGAATTCAGGGGCTGCTCTGCCAGTCCGGCTGTCATCACGCGACAGCAGCGGAAGCCATGGGATGGCAAGGACAGCCTCTCTGAAGGGAAGAGAAGAGACCAGCTGCCACTGGACACTGAGCTGAAGACTCCATATGGATCCCATGGGCAGAAGATGCCCTGAGCAGCTGCAGTCCTAACCCAGCAAGTTCTTCAGGTTCCTCACTCTTCTCTGTGTTCCAGAATCATTACAAACATTATTATCACTACCAGTATTTTCCTCTTATTGGAGATGAATAGGTACGCTTAGAAGTGGTTCTCTTAGTGGCTTTATGAATCTCCGGTTCCTGGCTCTCTAAGCCTTTCACAGGATGGATGGAGCATCTTCAGGTGAGGTCGCCAGAGAAACGAAGAAGAGTTATGCCATCACCAGCTGACTGGCTGCCAACAAATGTAGGTCCTAGTTTCAAGGAGATAGAATTTACAGTTTGTTGACTGGTAACTTGTTGTTGGTTCTTACCATGAACTGAAAAAAGGTTATTCAGATGAACACATGAGATTTAGAAAATTAAAGAAAGAAGCCATCCATTTAGTCCATATTTCTCTTCCTTGACATGGTAAACAGAACTCTTGGAGAGAACCAGGTGTATCTGGGTTTTAACACTTTTAACACAAGCAGATGGTGAATTTGGGATACTCCAAGCAGTATCCATGGAGACCTGATGAATCATCACATCCCAACAGAAGATGTTCTCTGGGAAAGTTCCTCGGAACTCTGTCCTTTTTCTTATATTAGTTAATTAAAAATGCAGTGTAGGTTATTCTGCAACTGAGTTTTATACACTATGCAATTTGCTAAGCACTGGCCATTTAAAAGTGAATAAGGAATAATAGTTCTGAACCTCAAATATCTCATAGCTGACTGGATTCATTAAAAGTGGACTGCACAAATGCAGAGACATTAAATATTTGGAATATCACATGTTGAATACATTACTAGCTGTAAGCAAAGAAATGCAAATGAGAACAAGATTTTTTTTTTGTCTAACAACTTTTCCTAGTCTGCATCTTTTATTTTAATGACATTATAGCAAAAAATGATAATAGCATTATAACTTATAACATCACGTATAGCATCTCATTAAAAATGGTTCTGTGAATGTTGAAATGGAGGCATGTTATCATACTATTATTGTCATTTAGAAGGATTTCAAAGCTTTGATTAAAAAGCTTATCAGGATCAAAGCAAATGATACCCTTTTTGAAGACCAACTCATGGCAGTAAATTTGATGCAAGGTTCTACGCCCTTCTGAGTGTGATCTTCTTAATGGCCCTGGTCCCTGGTCAGAAATTGGGAAGGGGAGAGGGAGGGAAAGATGGAGGGGGAGGGGGAGACCACCACGTGTTGCCCTTCACATCTTTGGTGCCACCCTCCAGCTCTTGCATCTGTAAATGAGAAACCATGTGTAGCTGTTTATTATTTACATATTATTTGAGGGTCATGAAATTAAGGCATGAACACCCGCATCTAACCCTGATCCCTCACTCAGCAAGGTTTCAGTGTTGCGTCGTATTCCGTTACCTCCTCCAGTGTGATTTTCGAGAGCTCTTAAAGGATGGGGAGCGTGAATGAGGCTGAGCCGAAAGGACAAGCCTCTCCCCTCCGATTTCTTTTTTTTTTTTTGCGGTACGCGGGCCTCTCACTGTTGTGGCCTCTCCCGTTGCGGAGCACAGGCTCCGGACGCGCAGGCTCAGCGGCCATGGCTCACGGGCCCAGCCGCTCCGCTGCATGTGGGATCTTCCTGAACCGGGGCACGAACCCGCGTCCCCTGCATTGGCAGGCAGACTCTCAACCACTGCGCCACCAGGGAAGCCCTCCCCTCCGTTTTTATGAATGAAACAAGGTGTCATTGAGCTCTGATTCTAAGTGCTATTTCACAAACCTTATTGTTTGATTTGTTAGGGATTAATTTTACCAACTGGGCCGTATTGCTTTGTGTGTCCCATGACACGGCCCGTGAGAGAGGACTTGATTTGCCAAGGATTGTCCTAAAGTGCTTTAAAAAAAGTCAAAGAAAACCGAGTTGCAGGAAATGAATTCCACCGGAGCTTTCATTGAAATATGAAGATCCTTTCCCCCCAGCCCAGTGCATTTAGCTCAACTGCCCCTCCTGCCTCCATGCCTACTCCCCTCCTTGTCAGTCCCCCACCTGCAGCATCTCCAGACCAGACCCGGCCGTTCTGGGCCCTGGTGTGGAAACAGGTCACTTCCGCACTTAAATTATTCTCCAGAGAACAGTCTTCATTTCCCTGACTCTGAAGGTCGGAAATATTTTTCCTATAACTGAAAGGAAAAGAAGTATCCCAATGGCTGGCCAAAAAAAAAAAAAAAATTCCCTTCTTTTATTTTATTCTGGGGAATCTGAAAAGGAAAACCTTCCTCTGCTTCCCTGTGATGGTGGTGGCAGAGAAGGGGCAGGTGGGCCCTTACTCCAGGGCAGGGACAAAGGTGCTGCTCAGAAGAGGCTGGGCTACGTCTCCTGATGACGAGAGGAGTTGAGCATCTTTTGTCCACATGCTTGTGTCCGGGCCTTCTCTGCCCGTTAATTAAGCACTGCACGCTTTGAAATGTACGTTACTTAAATATTGAGGCTTCTGACAATGCTACTATCACATTTTTTTATGAAGGGGACACTGAAGTTAAAGAGTTTAAATACCTTTCTAAGATCAGAGTTTGTAAGTTGAAGAACTGGGAAATGAGCCTGGGTTTCTCTGACTCCAAAGCGTGTTCTTTGCATCACTAGGATTTGCCGATGCCAGTGTCTTCTGCCACCACCTGAGGGCTTGCGCGTGCTCTGCCTGCTTGGGTCTCGCAACAGTATTGGCCAGTTTTAAACAACGACACAGCTTTCTTCCATTAATTTTAATCTATAAGAGTATTTTGTTATTTTTTTTCTTATTAGTTATCTATTTTATACGTATTACTGTATATATGTCAATCCCAAGAGTATTTTGTTTTGCGGTGCCCTTTTTGGAAAGAATGAATGTAAGGGAGCAGTTAGGAAGATATTGCAGTGAGTAGGTGCCCCTTCTGAATACTGTCTGTCCACACACAACACGGAAGTGTTCTTTCACGGTTTCTGGTGATCAGATGGCATTTTTATAAGCGCATGTGAAGTTAACTAATATTACTAAATTTAGGGCCTTTTCATGTGTGTGTTTTACTTTGGATATATACAACTGGCGATACAAAATTCTTATTAATAGAGCATCTAGCATATAACTAGAATCCCCACGTATTATGACATCAGCATTTTGATTGGGAATCGTTCCACGTGATGGCAGGATAAAGGGAGTTTAATGGTGTTTCACAAGGAGTGATAGTAATTTCCAAATTCTACCGAGTTCCTTGCCCCGAGTTTCCTTGTAGAGCTAAAAGCAGAATCACGTGGCAGGGATGTGTTTCGGGTCTGACAGAACCACCACAATATCCCCTAATTAGTACTGGTCCTTTTGCATCTTTGACTTAAATATTGGAAATTAAAAAGATTTCTTAAAGAGATAAAGAAGTGGAAATATATGGCCTTCAGAAACCATTATGTCATGCTTAAGACCTCACAAAAATAATGTTTTAAAAGAAATTTGATGTAACTAATGTAAACCAAGTACAAAAAGGGACCAAACACCATCCCAGCAGGTGAGTCTGTAAAAAATAAGCACATATACCTGAAAACAAGAACCCTGTTCCCCCAACACACAAAACACATCCCCCAAACACACACACACACACACACACACACACACACACACACACACACACCTGATGCAGTAGTAATTAATTCATTGTACAAGACCTGGGTTTACTTTGGACACATTTATGATGTGAGGCAAGTTTGGTTTTGGTCAGCCTTTTAACACCCAAACCCTCCCCTGTACAAATAGTGAATCAGGTAACTCTACTACCCTCTTTCAAGTGAAATATTTACAGTGATAATTGGATTGTGGTATTCTGATTTAACAGGAATTTTTATGACTCTCAGGAGCTCTAAAGGAAAAAGAAAATGCTCTTTTACCTGCTTCAGATTGTGTGATGGAATTGTCCACCTGAGTTCACTTTTCTGTTTATCCAGTCAGGACAGCCCCACAGGTCAGCAGTGGGGTCCCTAGACCAGCAGAGTAAGCCACACAGCTGCAGAGAGTTCCAGCATGCCTTGCTTTGGGCACACTTTCATTGAAGGTTTTGCCTCCAAATTTTGGTTGCAAATGAGAGAGAGCTATCAGTGACCCATTTTCTGCTAGTCCTGGGAAAGGTACCCATCAGAAGATCTTGAATGCAATACTCAGAGAGAGGCGTTCATTTTAGGAGTTTCTGCATAATGAGACATTGTCCCTTTAAATGGCCTTCTATCCTCACTGATTCGTCGGTCTGCATACATGATATGTTAGTGTCTATGATTACTAGGGAGAAAGGAAAAACCAATGCAGTAAGATATTGACTTGACCACAGGGGAAAAGGAAAATCTAGGCTTGAATTACTGACATTGCAACAATGACTGTTAAACTTGGTATTGAAAGTAAGAGGAGCAGAGAAATAGAACACCATCAGAAGAATCCTGGTCCAGAGTAATAACAGATCACTCACTATTTCTCTTGGCTGAGAGCAAACTCAGCAACAGAAGTCTCTAGAGTGTGGCTGAGGCCGTTTTACAAAGGCTCATTTACACAAGGAACATTTGTGCTTCTAAAGAGAAAAGGCCAGCCTTCCTCTCTCCCACCCACTTCCCCTGTATTATGACACATTCACAATGTGTATGCTTGTTTGCAGTAGTTAAACACACACCATGGACCTGGAGTGTAGTCTCAACATTAATAGCTCTGTGGTATGATTTCCTTAGCACTTTTTAAACCCCTCTCCTATGGAGTTTTACATCCCAAACAAAAAAAATTTATATAGAGAGATTGGTTCAAGATGGTGGAGTAGCAGGACGTGCTCTCACTCCCTCTTGCGAGAGCGCTGGAATCACAACTACCTGCTGAACAGTCATCGACAGGAAGACACTGGGACTCACCAAAAAAGACACCCCACATCCAAAGACAAAGGAGAAGCTGCAATGAGATGGTAGGAGGGGCGCAGTCACAATAAAATCAAATCCCATAACTGCTGGGTGGGTGACTCACAGACTGGAGAACACTTATACCACAGAAGTCCACCCACTGGAGGGAAGGTTCTGAGCCCCACGTCAGGCTTCCCAACCTGGGGGTCCGGCAACGGGAGGAGGAATTCCTAGAGTATCAGACTTTGAGTGCAGGACTTTGACAGGACTGGGAGAAACAGAAACTCCACTCTTGGAGGGCACACACAAAGTAGTGTGCGCGTCAGGACCCAGGGGAAGGAGCAGTGACCCCACAGGAGACTGAACCAGACCTCCCTGCTGGTGTTGGAGGGTCTCCTGCAGAGGCAGGGGGCAGCTGTGTCTCACCAAGGGACAAGGACACTGGCAGCAGAAGTTCTGGGAAGTACTCCTTGGCGTGAGCCCTCCAGGAGTCCGCCATTAGCCCCATCAAAGAAACAAGTAGGCTCCAGTGTTGGGTCACCTCAGGCCAAACAACCAACAAGGAGGGAACTCAGCCCCACCCATCAGCACACAAGCAGATTAAAGTTTTACTGAGCTCCGCCCACCAGAGCAACACCCAACTCTACCCACCATCAGTCCCTCCCATCAGGAAGCCTGCACAAGCCTCTTAGATAACCTCATCCACCAGAGGGCAGACAGCAGAAGCAAGAAGAATTACAATTCTGCAGCCTGTGGAATGAAAACCACACTCACAGAAAGATAGACAAGATGAAAAGGCAGAGCACTATGTACCAAGAGAAGGAACAAGATAAAACCCCAGAGAAACAACTAAATGAAGTGGAGATAGGCGACATTCCAGAAAAAGAATTCAGAATAATGATAGTGAAGATGACCCAGGACATCGGAAAAAGAATGGAGGCAAAGATCAAGAGGATGAAAGAAGTGTTTAACAGAGACCTAGAAGAATTAAAGAACAAACAAATAAAGATGAACAATACAATAACTGAAATGAAAAATAAACTAGAAGGAATCAAGAGCAGAATAACTGAGGCAGAAGAACGGATAAGTGACCAGAAAGACAGAAAGGTGAAAATTACTGCCAAGGAACAGAATAAAGAAAAGAGAATGAAAAGAAATGAAGACAGCCTAAGAGACCTCTGGGACAACATTAAATGCAACAACATTCGCATCATAGGAGTCCCAGAAGGAGAATAGAGAGAGAAAGGACCCAAGAAAATATTTCAAGAGATTACAGTTGAAAACTTCCCTAACACGGGAAAGGAAATAGCCACCCAAGTCCAGGAAGCGCAGAGAGTCTCAGGCAGGATAAGTCCAAGGAGAAACACGCTGAGACACGTAGTAATCAAACTGACAAAAATTAAAGGCAAAAATTATTGAAAGCAACAGGAGAAAAATGACAAATAACATACAGGGGAACTCCCATAAATAAGGTTAACAGCTGATTTCTCAGGAGAAACTCTACAAGCCAGATGGGAGTGGTATGACATATTTAAAGCGATGAAAGGGAAGAACCTACAAACAAGATTACTGTACTTGGCAAGGATCTCATTCAGATTCGATGGAGAAATCAAAAGCTTTACAGACAAGCAAAAGCTAAGAGAATTCAGCATCACCAAACCAGCTATACAACAAATGCTAAAGGAACTTCTCTAAATGGGAAACACAAGAGAAGAAAAGGACCTACAAAGCAAACCCATAACAATTAAGAAAATGACAATAGGAACATATGTATAATAATTACCTTAAACGTGAGTGGATTAAATGCTCCAACCAAAAGACACAGGCCTGCTGAATGTATACAAAAACAAGACCTATCTATATGCTGTCTACAAGAGACCCACTTCAGACCTAGGGTCACATACAGACTGAAAGTGAGGGGATGGGAAAAGATATTCTATGCAAATGGAAATCAAAAGAAAGCTGGAGTAGCAATTCTCATATCAGATAAAATAGACTTTAAAATAAAGAATGGGGTCTTCCTTGATGGCACAGTGGTTGAGAGTCCGCCTGCCGATGCAGGGGACACGGGTTCGTGCCCCGGTCCGGGAGGATCCCACATGCTGTGGAGCGGCTGGGCCCGTGAGCCATGGCCGCTGAGCCTGCACGTCCGGAGCCTGTGCTCCGCAATGGGAGAGGCCAGAGAAGTGAGAGGCCTGCATACCGCAAAAATAAATAAATAAATAAAATAAAGAATATTACAAGAGACAAGGAAGGACACTACATAATGATCAAGGAATCAATTCAAGAAGAAGATATAACAATTATAAATATATAGCACCCAACATAGGAGCACCTCAATACATAAGGCAACTGCTAACAGCTATAAAAGAGGAAATCGACAGTGTCACAATAATAGTGGGGGATTTTAACACCTCACTTTCACCAATGGACAGATCATCCAGACAGAAAATTAATAAGGACACACAAGCTTTAAATGACACAATAGACTAGAGAGGTTTAATTGATATTTCTAGGACATTCCATCCAAAAACAGCAGATTACACTTTCTTCTCAAGTGCACACAGAACATTCTCCAGGATAGATCACATCATGGGTCACAAATCAAGCCTTGGTAAATTTAAGAAAATTGAAATCATTTCAAGCATCTATTCGGACCACAAAGCTATGAGATTAGAAATCAATTACAGGGGAAAAAAAAGTAAAAAAACACAAACACATGGAGGCTAAACAATATGTTACTAAATAACCAAGAGATCACTGAAGAAATCAAAGAGGAAATCAAAAAATACCTTCAGACAAATTACAATAACATGACAATCCAAAACCTATGGGATGCAGCAAAAGCAGTTTTAAGAGGGAAGTTTACAGCAATACAAGCCTACCTCAAGAAACAAGAAAAATCTCAAATAAACAATATAACCTTACACCTAAAGGAACTAGAGAAAGAAGAACGAACAAAACCCAAAGTTAGTAGAGGAAAGAAATCATAAAAATCAGAGCAGAAATAAATGAAATAGAAACAAAACCAGAGCAAAGATCAATAAAACTAAAAGCTGGTTCTTTGAGAAGATAAACAAAATTGATAAACCATTAGCCAGACTCATCAAGAAAAAGAGGGAGAGGACTCAAATCAATAAAATTAGAAATGAAAAAGGAGACGTTACACTGCAGAAATACAAAGCATACTAAGAGACTACTACAAGAAACTCTATGCCAATAAAATAGGTAACCTGGAACAAATGGACAAATTCTTAGAGAGGTATAACCTTCCAAGACTCAGCCAGGAAGAAATAGAAAATATGAACAGACCAATCACAAGTAATGAAATTGAAACTATGATTAAAAATCTTCCAACAAACAAAAGTCCAGGACCAGATGGCTTCACAAGTGAATTCTATCAAACATTTAGAGAAGAGCTAACACCCATCCTTCACAGCCTCTTCCAAAAAATTGCAGGGGAAGGAACACTCCCAAACTCATTCTGTGAGGCCACCATCACCCTGATACCAAAACCAGACAAAGATACTACAAAAAAAGAAAATTACAGACCAATATCACTGATGAATATAGATGCAAAAATCCTCAACAAAATACTAGCAAACAAAATCCAACAACACATTAAAAGGATCATACACCATGATCAAGTGGGATTTATCCCAGGGATGCAAGGTTCTTCAATACATGCAAATCAATCAATGTGATACACCATATTAACAAACTGAAGAATAAAAACCATATGGTCAGCTCAATCGATGCAGAAAAAGCTTTTGACAAAATTCAACACCCATTTATGATAAAAACTCTCCAGAAAGTTGGCATAGAGGGAACCTACCTCAACATAATAAAGGCCATATATGACAAACCCACAGCAAACATCATTCTCAATGGTGGAACACTGAAAGCATTTCCTGTAAGATCAGGAACAAGACAAGCATGTCCACTCTCGCCACTATTATTCAACATAGTTTTGGAAGTCCTAGCCACAGCAATCAGAGAAGAAAAAGAAATAAAAGGAATACAAATTGGAAAAGAAGAAGTAAAACTGTCACTGTTTGCAGATGACATGATACTATACATAGAGAATCCTAAAGATGCCACCAGAAAACTACTAGAGCCAATCAATGAATTTGGTAAATTTGCAGGATACAAAATTAATGCACAGAAATCTCTTGTGTTCCTATACACTAACAATGAAAGATCAGAAAGAGAATTTAAGGAAACAATCCCATTCACCATTGCAAACAAAAGGATAAAATACCTAGGAATAAGCCTACCTAAGGAGACAAAAGACCTGTACTCAGAAAACTATAAGACACTGATGAAAGAAATCAAAGATGACACAAACAGATGGAGAGATATACCATGTTCTTGGATTGGAAGAATCAATATTGTGAAAATGACTATACTACCCAAGGCAATCTACAGATTCAATTCAATCTGTATGAAATTACCAGTGGCATTTTTTACAGACCTAGAAGAAAAAATCTTAAAATTTGTATGGAGACACAAAAAGCCCTGAATAGCAAAAGCAGTCTTGAGGGAGAAAAACGGAGCTGGAGGAATCAGACTCCCTGACCTCACACTATACTACAAAGCTACAGTAATCAAGACAGTACGGTACTGGCACAAAAACAGAAATATAGATCAATGGAACAGGATAGAAAGCCCAGAGATAAACCCTCGTACCTGTGGTCAACTAATCTATGACAAAGGAGGCAAGGATATACCATGGAGAAAAGACAGCCTCTTCAGTAAGTGGTGCTGGGAAAACTGGAAAGCTGCATATCAAAGAATGAAATTAGAGTACTCCCTAACACCATACACAAAAATAAACTCAAAATGGATTAGAGACCTAAATGTAAGACCGGACGCTATAAAACTCTTAGAGGAAAACATAGGCAGAACACTCTTTGACATAAATCACAGCAAGATCTTTTTTGATCTACCTCCTAGAGTAATGGTAGTAAAAACAAAAATAAACAAGTGGGACCTACTGAAACTTGAAAGCTTTGCAAAGCAAAGGAAACGACAAACAAGATGAAAAGACAACCCTCAGAATGGGGAGAAACTATTTGCAAACGAATCAACAGACAAAGGATTAATCTCCAAAATATATAAACAGCTCATGCAGCTTAATGTTAAAAAAACAAACAACCCAATCAAAAAATGGGTGAAAGACCTAAATAGACATTTCTCCAAAGAAGACATACAGATGGCCAAGAAGAACATGAAAAGCTGCTCAACATCACTAATTATTAGAGAAATGCAAATCAAAACTACAATGAGGTATCACCTCACACCAGTCAGAATGGGCATCATCAGAAAATCTATAAGCAACAAATGCTGTAGAGGGTGTGGAGAAAAGGGAACCCTCCTGCACTGTTGGTGGGAATGTGAATTGATACAGTCACTATGGAGAACAGTATGGAGGATCCTTAAAAATCTAAAAATAGAACTACCATATGACCCAGCAATCCCACTCCTGGGCATATACCCTGAGAAAACCATAATTCAAAAAGGCACATGCACCCCAATGTTCATTGCAGCACTATTTACAATAGCCAGGTCATGGAAGCCACCTACATGCGCATCGACAGACGAATGGATAAAGAAAATGTGATACATATATACAGTGGAATATTACTGAGCCTTAAAAAGGAACGAAATTGGGTCATTTGTAGAGACGATGAATCTAGAGACTCTCATACAGAGTGAGGTAAGTCAGAAAGAGAAAAACAAATATCGTATATTAACGCATATATGTGGAACCTAGAAAAATGGTAGAGATGAACTGGTTTGCAGGGCAGAGAGAGAGAGACACAGATGTAGAGAACAAACGTATGGACACCAAGGGGGAAAGCGGCGGGGTGGTCATGGTGGGCTGAATTGGGAGACTGGGACTGACATGTGTACACTAATATGTATAAAATAGATAACTAATAAGAATCTGCTGTATAAAAAATAAATAAAATTCAAAAATTAAAAAAAAAAGATGTGGTACATATATACAATAGAATATTACTCAGCCATAAAAAAGGATGAAATAATGCCATTTGTAGCAATATGAATGGACCTAGAGATTGTCACACTGAGTGAAGTAAGTCAGACACAGACAAATATGGTATCGCTTATATGTGGAATCTAAAAAAATGGTACAAGTGAACTTATTTACAAAGCAGAAATAGAGTCAGATGTAGGAAACAAACTTACGGTTACTAAGGGGGAAAGGTGGGGGCAGGGATAAATTGGGAGATTGGGAATGACAAATATACACTACTATATATAAAATAGATAACTAGTAAAGACCTACCGTGTAACACAGGGAACTCTACTGAATGCTCTGTAATGACTTATATGGGAAAAGAATCTAAAAAAGGGTGGACATATGTATATATACAACTGAATCACCTTGCTGTACAGCAGAAACTAACTCAACATTGTACGTCAGCTATACTCCAATAAAAATATTTAAAATAAAAAATAACAACAATGAAACAGTCACACTGCAGACTGTTTTGACTTGGTGAGCATGTTAAAATAGATGTCTGGGTTTTAGCTTTCTATTGCTGCCACAAAATTACAACGATAGTGGCTTAAAAGAACCCAAATGCGTTATCTCAAAGTACTGTGGGTCAGCAGTCTGCTGCGCTTGGTTGCTTTCTTTGCTCTGAGTTCTGAAGCTGAGGTGTCAGGAGGGCTGCCTTTCCTTGCAGAGGTTCTAGGGGAGAATCGGGGCTCCTGGGTCCCTGCTGGCTGTCAGCTGGGGCAGCTCAAGTCCCTAGAGACCTCTCTGCTGTCCTTGCTAGTTGCCCCTTCATCTCATAAACAGCACCTTTGTGTGCCGAGTCCTTCACGTCTTGCTGCGTCTCTTCTTCCGGTCTCTCTGCTTCCTCGTCAGCTTTTAAGGACCCAGGTGATTCCCTTGGGCTCGCGTGTGTCACCCCGTATAACCTTCTGTGATATTGTGTTTTATAATTACAAGTATATATTTGGTCTTCCTCCTATTTCTGGCACAGAGCCCCTAAAACCCTTGAAATTCCGTAAGTGAGGAGCTCCATAAAGATGTCTTTTTTATGTTAATGAGGTGACTTTCCTAAGATTGGGGGCTGGTTTCCAGTGGAGCCAGCCAAGTGATTAAAGGGCTGGACCTTTCAGTACCTCTCCGCCAGCATCCAGGGGGAGGAGAGAGGCTGGAGTCCGAATCAACTGCTGGTGTTCGTCAATCATGCCGATGTAATGAAGCCTCTATAAAAATCCAAAGGATGGGGTTCGGAGAGCTTCTGGGTTGGGGAGCACGTGGCAGTTTGGGGAGAGTGGTGGGCTTAGGCTGAGCTGAGTCATATAACCTTTTATAATAAACAGGTGATCTACTAAATAAAATGTTTTTCTGCATTCTAGGAGCCTCCCCTAGCAAATTAAGGGAATCTGAGGAGGGGGTCGGGGTAGGGCTGCAGTCTGGTAGGGCTGCCTCCAGGAGACAGTGTTGGAACTGAGTTCGGCTGTAGGACCCCCAGCTGGTGTCTGAGAATTGCTTGGTGCTGTGTGGGACCATGCACCCCCCGCACATTGGAAGTTGAGTCTCAGAACCATTTCGTCTTCCTGTTTTAAAGTCAGCTGGTGAGCAACTTTAATCCATCTGCCAAGTCCCTTTTGCCGTGTGACATAACCCGTTCACGGGGGGCCCAGATCCTGCCCATCACAGTGTGAAAGAGAATCATTTCCGTTGAACTGATAAAACCCAGTCAGAACTGACTTCTGACCTCAGAAGAAGTAAAGGGATTAAAAAAACAGTTCTCACGTATTGACAAGTCCAAGGTGATAGTAGTTTCACTGGTTTCAGGCAGACCCAGGGGCACTGGTATCAGGACACCATCCATTTGTCCCTCTCCCTGTCTGCCTCACCTTCCACTGGCTTCATTCACTCTCTGACAGGCTCTGCAGGGTGACCCTTGTCACCTTCGGGCCTCAGTTCTACCATCTGAGCAGCTGCATTGGACAGACATCACCCCTAATCAACATCTCTAATCCAAGTACCAGAACCGAGTCTCCTTGGAGTGTGTTGTGTACACACTCCTTCTCGCCCTCTTTAAGAGAGTTGTGTGGCCGGGCTTTGGACTGTGTAGTCCCGGAAAACAGTGGCGGAGGGGAGTCCCACCGTTCTACCGAAACCCATGGGCTGAGAACGAGGGAGAGATATTTCCCAAAAGATAAACAAAGTCACAGTGACCGGAAGACACCAGAGTAGTTGCTGGCCAGGCCAAGCTGGGTGTTTCGGGGGTTTGGGGTTTGCCATCAACCTCGAAGTCATTGCTTAGGGCTCCTTTGCAAGCGAGTGTTCAGATCAGTTTGGCACTTGATGTGTTAAGAAGTATCTTAATCAGGCATCTTGGTCTCTCCCCAACCCATGACTTGTAGTTCAGTCCTGGTGCTGCTTTACATTCAAGTAAACACATGTTTCTTCTGCAAATCTCAGTGTCTCTGTTTAGAGGGGAGAAAACTGTATCCCGCTAGTTGATTTTGCCACAAGAACTTGTAACTGTTTCCACCACAGCTATTTGTTCTGCTTGAATTCTCTGTCTCCTGTGCTTGGCCAGGGTTTCCCCCCGGGGACTTCTGCTCTCCGAGCTGCTTCCTTTCTCTCTGGTCAGGTGTATTCCATGGCATCTAGAAAATTAAATTTAGCCAGCCACAGATTTCCCCAAGTGGCATGGGCCTCTTCGCCTTATCATGTTTTCACAAAATGTGGTTCACACCATTGGAACCCGGGGGGGTAGAGCTGACAATAGAGGATGAAAAATAAGTGATCCCTGCCTCTTTGTCTTTGATAAGAGTACGGGGACCGCAAAGGGCAGCAACACCACTGACTGCAGCTCCTCTGACAGGAGCCTGGTGCAGGGAACACACTGATGCCTCGCCCTACGTCTCTGGTGAGCCCTGTCACATTAGCAGGAGCCACTAAAATGGCGTGGCTGGCAGGTGAGTCTTTGTTCCAACGAATGACAGCCCTGGAGAGCCACTCTGACTTTTCTCACCACCGCCCTGGGGGCAGGGTTGACATCCTGTTAGTGCTGGAGGAGAAGCCCTGTTGGGTGGGTAGAGTTTGCAGGATGAAGGAGATCACATCGTGAATGACAGTTCTCTGCTGTGTGCACACTGAGTCTCCCGGGATGGGGTGGCGGGGAGTTGCTTCTTCGTGTGCTGTGCTAACCCCGGACGGCGAGGGCCATGTACTTGGCAGGAGTGACGTGCCTGGATGTGTATACGTATGCATATTTGTGCATGCATGCATGTACATATACCTATGTGTATGCGGGGGGGGTATAGTTGGTATGCTATCCTCTTATTCTAGATTTTTCTTCCCCTTTATCTAACATCTCTTTTAAAGACACGTGATCCACCACCTCTGCTGGGTAGACCCCCTGGCATGCCCTGCTTCTTCCAGGCTGCAGTGACACCCCCCTACCCCGTGCTCTGTAACCGCCCACATCTATTTTTGTCCCAACATGCATCACGCTGTATCGCCAGCCCCCTTTATTTATTTATTTATAACTTTACTGAAGTATAGTTGATTCACAGTGTTGTGTTAGTTTCTGCTGTACAGCGAAGGGACTCAGTTATACCTATATATATATATATATATATATATATATATATATATATACACACCTATACACCTATATATATATATTCTTTTTTATATCCCTTTCCATTATGGTTTGTCACAGGATGTTGAACCCTTTTTATTTTTAAATCTACATCATCTGTATTTAGCTGAGCCTTGAGCACAGAGAAGGCCCTCAGGATACCTGTTGAGTGAATCAAGAGTGTCAAGGGTGTATGAAAGAAAAAAAGAAACCTCCATTTAGACAATTCTCCTAGCTTGAGAAATCCAACTCGTTTTTCCCCTTTCCACTCTCAGACTTTGCCCTTAAGTCAATACAATTCTGTGGCAGCACTAAGTACAAAAATAATCACTTTAACAAAAAAAAACGCACACGTCTTAAACACTTTTTTAGTGCCAGCCTTCGCACGGACCATTAACAAGGGTAAGTACAGTGTCCTTGGTGTCGTCCTTCTTCAGTGCTTCACCATACGCCTCTCAGGGCCCAGCAGCACAGCTGACCCGTGAGGCCCTTCGGTGTCGGGAAGAGGACAGAGCCAGCTCTTCCCGACACAGGGTATATACAAGTTGGTTCTAACATGGCTTGGGGCCAAGACCAGTATCATGGAGCTCTTCTCCTATGTGTTCTTGCTGGAGTTTGACAGTTTCGGAACTTACGTTTAAGTGTTTAATCCATTTTGAATCAGTGGTTGTGTATGGTGTAAGATAAGGGTCTGATTCTATTCTTCTGTAGGCGCACATGTAATTTTCCCAGCACCACTGGTTGAAGAGACGGTCCTTTCCCCATTGTGTGCTCTTGGTACCCTTGTTAAAGATCACATGACCTTGTTAAAGATCAGTATGTGCGTGAGTTTATTTCTGGGCTTTCTATTCTATTCCACTGCTCCAATCTTCCTACCCAGGCTCTTCCCACTCTAGTGCCATCAAGGTATCTTTATGACACATAAATATTATTTTGTTATTCCCTCTTTTGTAAATCTTTTCATTCATAAGCCCTTTGCTTAAAGCAATACTTCATTGTAGGCTACCTGGGTTATTCTAAGAAATTCAAGAACTACACGTTTTTCACACTAAGGCGGCAAAATTGAAGAGAAATATTACATTTCTTCTCTTTGGGGCAGAAATTGATCACTTGTGTGTGGAAACACTGATTATTTTATTCCAAGAAAAGCTCTGATTTTACACACACACACAAACACACACACACACACAATTAATCCCAAGTGAAAAGACCAATGAAATGTTTTGCTTTTGAAAATTTAATCTGGTTGTAAAATACGTATCTTACCATGTAGCTTATGGGACAAAGTCAAGGGGAGCCTTTGGGGATGTGGGACATGTAGGGAGCTGTTCCTCTAAAGGATAGTCCTCGCCATGGCACACAAAGGCCCTGGCACCATGTTTTCTTCCTGGGAGAATCTCACACATGCTTTCCAGGCTTAGCCAGATGCAGTCTGTGGGTATGTTCCTACCTCCAGGAAGTCTGTGATCCCGCAGCACGTGGTGCGTGTCACTAACCCTGCATGTTTGCGCTCAGCAAATCCTGTGTGTAGCATCCTTACCTCACAAGGAGGCTCCAGGAGCTTTCATTGTTTGCAGCGTGCACATACAACGATCTGATTCAATACGTGAATTTAATATCATATTTATTCTAAGTTGAAGATAATAGAAACAGAATGATGGGAGCTCTGACGAGAAAGAGGACAGGGGAAGTTGCTGGATGGGATCCAACCTCACCATGAGGATAAGGAACCTTAGGATGGACACCAAGCAAGTGTGAGGCCACCAGGTGTGTGCTCTCCAGGTGCTAGTCTCCTGGGTAGGAGAAATTGAATCTTTTGTCTGGAGCCAGGAAAGTCAGCAAATCTGATGCAAAGACAAGGTAACTAGGGTAGAATAAATGGTTGGAAACTAAGTTTGAGGGAGAATTAACATGCACAGGGCATCTAATATATGCCCATCACTATACTAAGAGTTTGCACGTGAATTCTTTTTTTATACATTCATATCACCAAACCAGATATCATTATTGCCATTTATGGATTAGGACCTGGGCTCATAGAAGTTAACTCTATTCCTTAAGCATATTGAATGCATCCTGTATGACACCGGGTACAAAATCAGGCAAGTCAGAAACTTGCCTTCCTGGTTCTTGATCTCTAGTAGAGATAGTCAGAATAATTCAGCACTTAGAGTACAGTATCATAAGGATGATATTTCAGAAATATGCTAAGACCTGTTGGGTTCACAGATGTGGATATGATTCAGGAGGGTTAAGGGACGCTTCATGGAGATGGTAAAAATGGAGCTGAAACTTTCAGAATAAACAATATCCAGCTCTACAAAGGCAGGAATTGGGTGGGAAAGGGGAAGGCAAGGTCGAGGGCAAGTCACATATGTGACGGCTCATGGCATGAAACACCAATAAAAAATTAGCTATGCCTTCAAAGAAGGCTCCTTGTGGGGAAGGTATTAGAGTAGAATCAAGAAAAATATAGGTGCCAGGTCATGAAAAGTTGTGTGTAACTCAAGACAGACTTGCAGATGGGTGTAGTAAGTGATGTAACAGGTATACACATGCAGAAATGTCTGACTTCAACACCTGGTTCAGTCCATTACCCAGAAACACGAATCTAAGAAGTAGCAATGATGGAGCCCAGGTAAAGCCAAAGGGGAGGCTGAAACCACACCAAGACATGGTGAGGAACCAGAAATCAGAGAACCAGCTGGCTCAGCATCAGGGAGCAGGTAGGAATCAGGAGTAAGCCCTGGGCTTCAAAGACATAAGTGTGTTTCCCAGGTGTCCATCAGTAGATTGATGGATAAAATAGATTTTAATTGTTCTCACCATAGAAAGAAATGATAATTATGTGATGTGATAGAGGTGTTAGCTAACATCATGGTCATCATGTCACAATGTATAAATATACCAAACCAGCAGGTTGTGCACCTGAAACCTACACAGTGTCAGTTACAGCTCGGTAAGAGAAGGAAGGGACCCAGCAATGACAGAGGAGGCATTCCAACAGAAGGCGCACGCGCTCATCCCCTGTCTCTTCAGCGGCTGGTCCATCCTAAAGAATCCTTCACTGAATTTGGCAAAGTGCAGGTGTCAGACAGCACTACTTTAAATGTTTTCCCCCCATATACTGACCTGGACAAATATAACTACATCAGTTAATTTGAGGTATATAATCATAAATTTCACAAGAAGGGAGTTTTTCTCGCCATACTATTACTGATTGCTTTCGATGTGTAATCTACTATTTCCACCAACAAACACTTTCACAGGCTAGAGGGAAACTACAGAACAAACGACAAAGACTGTGTTCAGCCTGGAAAATTGTTTACTGTGACTGAAAACACTCTCCTTCTTCTCTTTTTAGACTCCTTTTTTGTTCTTGAGGAACTTTTTATTCTCTTGGAGATAATGTCAGAAAGTTAAGATATACTTAAAAAATATACTATGTGAACAACTTGTAAGTAGGGATACACATAATAACTGTGTATATCAATACCTGTTCCTAATCATGGCTGCTTTTTAGTATTACAAATAGTTTTTGTTTAAGGCCAATTTAAAAATCAAGAAAGGCAGCTTTTGGGCTTCCCTGGTGACGCAGTGGCTGAGAGTCCGCCTGCCGATGCAGGGGACACGGGTTCGTGCCCCGGTCCGGGAAGATCCCACATGCCGCGGAGCGGCTGGGCCCGTGAGCCATGGCCGCTGAGCCTGCGCGTCTGGAGCCTGCGCTCCACAATGGGAGAGGCCACAGCAGTGAGAGGCCCGCGTACCAAAAAAAAAAAAAAAAAAAAAAAAAAGAAAGGCTGCTTTTGTTTTTGTCTGTTAGAACTTCTAAGAAACGAGATCTAGTCATAGTCTTTGGAGGAAGGAATTCTTATTCAATCAGTTATGATGCTTATTTATACTGTCTCTTCCAACCAGCAGTTTATTGGCCTTTGGAAGAGCCATTTTTCCCCCTGCTATATCAGATTTCTTTTTCCTCTAATACCCATGGTCTCCTGACCTTCTCAATATCCTGCATCTACCCTTTTAAGCTGGACATCAGAAAAATTCACACTTTCCTAAAGGGCTGTTATCCCCTCCTGTGGTTTATTGAATTTTACCTGTTGATCTAATTTGAATACACAATCCCAGAGGCCTTCAAATAATTACGCATTTTTTAAAAAGAGAGAAAGGATTAAAATAAAAGTGTATTTGATTTTTTGTTCTTATTGTTTTCAAGGCAAATTTTTACCTGGGAAGCCAGTCCCTTGTCAAAGAAACATTTCTTTTAAAAAGACAACATCGTACAAATGTGCTTGAGTGACTGTAAAAGTTTACACTTCTAGAATTTGGAGGGGAAACGAAGCTACTTGTTATGTGTCATTTAGAGATGCTGTGAGATAAATGAGTGTTGGAAGAATATTAAATATGAATGTTAATACTAGTGAAGTCACAGCAAGTGAAGTAGTCTGGACCTGTCTTAAGAAGCGTGGCCTGATGAGGTTTTGATGACAAGGTGTGGCTTTGGTCGGTGGGGAACAGGGAGTCTTGAAGCAGAGAGAGAGGGTCCGTTCATTTTGGTGATGGAGGAGGAGTGAAATGTGTCATATCTCGAAATTTACAAGTGCTGTACCACATGTACTGTCTGCAGGAACCCTGATCTGAGCTCTCAGAGAAGGTGAGAGGCAGTGATACAGTGGCTCGTGGGGTTCACACCCCTCCTTCAGAACTCACAGATGGGCAGAGTGTGAGGGACAGCCCTAGCACTGATTATGCGCATTGGGAAACAGGAAGGGAGGGCGGGGCCAGGATGGATGGGGGAATGGCTGATAACTTAGCTGGTAAAGTTTTCTCCTATTTCCCCTCCCAAACTATCTCTGAACTCCGCCACCTGCATCGAAATGAAAAGACACCTGTCCATACAAAACAGATCCTAGGATGCACCAAGGAAACTGATTTTGGTGAAATGAACAGAATTATAAAGTCTCAAGAAAGTGTTTTCTAATATAAGTACTTATCTGAGGTCATATACACTTAGAGATGTAGTTATAACATCCCCACCAGTAGTTTTCTAACTTTGCTCAAACTCCTGTGGAGACAAAACAGCAGCTAAGTAAGAGATAATTCAAAAGGTGAATATTTATATTCATCCATCAAACGGTTTTCACCCACCTCTTTAATCTCTGTGTTGTCTCTAGTTCTGATCTTGAAGCTGCCGGGTAACGGTCTTTCTGTGTGTGTGAGGGCAACCAGTGGGTCAGACCATGTCCTTATTTTTCTGAATAATTATTATGTGTCTTCATCCATCTCTGAAAAGCACACACAAATGTCACAGTGATTCCTCTCTGTGGCATTGTCTTCTGGAGCACATTTCCACGCTCTGGCCCTGACATAGATCTCATGGCTATAAGATAGCACCACTCATGTGATTTTTGTTTTGAGAATGACATGGAAGGCAGCGCCCAGCCCGAGAACTGGTCTGAATGGCTGGGAATGAGATAGTCCAGAAACTCTGAATGGGTGTTTCTATTTCTGCAGGCGGTCCACAGACACAGCTAAATCTGTCTTCTGTTTGTCGGAATATTTTTAAGAGTGTGAGAGAGATTGCAGGCTGCCCATCCTCTTGAAGGCAACGAGACTAAAATGATTCCACCACTGCCAGAGGGAGGGAAAGCCCCATGATGGCATCTGGCTTCTCAGAGTCCCCAAGATGGGCTGTTCCTTCCTCTGAGGCCTCTATAAATGCTAGCATGTACCGATTTATCATGGGTAATCAAGGAGCCAGAAAGACTGGCTGGAGACAGCTGAATAATAATAGATTCTGCAAAGGGAAAAGCAAATGTCCTGGAATAAGAGAGGGAGATGGAGCTTGAGTCTGTCAGCAGAGAGCTCTGTGGAGCTGGGATGGTCCTGCCAAGTACACATCTGTGGAATCAACGAGAGGGTGGAGTTTCCACCTGTTTCTTGCAGTTTGCAAAGATGTAAAAAGTAGTATTTTTTAGTCCTCTGATGAGGTCTAAAAGCCACATAGAAGTAGCCAAAAAGTCTGATTCTTTTTTTCCCCATGAAAAGCCCCGGATGCAGGCAGACACCAGGTACAGGGCTCTTTTGAGGCACCATTAGGAAGTACAAGACTGTACACCTCCTAAGGTGTAAATATTTGTGTGGATTTTCAATTTAATCCATTCTCACCTCTGTCTGTAGAACAATCCTTCTCATCGATGTCAAGGGCGGTTTGAAAGAGTATTGCAATTGATCACATACTTGGGAGCTCTCTTAAATCCTCTTGTTTAAAATAATAGAACAGAGCACAGGATGGATGCATTCAGAGGGAGAGGGGGGGATAATGTGAATTTATAAATGGATAATAGATAAAATATACAGCACATCTTTGAGAAGAAAGCATGTTGGAAAGTACAGGTTTTCCAAGGAAGAAAGTTCCCTATCTTCCGTAGAAAAGAGTGAAAAAGAAAGGAAGCCAAGGACAGAGCCTCGTTTTAGCTCAGACCCTGTAATTCCCCAGAATCTTGAATACTACTGAGGAGAATTTCCAGGACTGAGCAATGAGACTGGGAAACCAATAATAAGATGTCAGGGGATACTGGAAGGCCGTCGTCATGCGGGGACAGAGACATCAGCTAACGCTTCACCCTCTGGGGTTGCACCATTAGCCTCAACTCCCTTAAGAAAACTGCTTCATAAGATAAATCATTAAAGCATTCTAAGTGATACGTTAAGGTATCGGATCTTTACTTAATACAGGGTCTTCTTTTTTTTTTTTTTTTGTGGTATGTGGGCCTCTCACTGTTGTGGCCTCTCCCATTGCGAGCACAGGCTCCGGACGCGCAGGCTCAGCGGCCATGGGTCACGGGCCCAGCCGCTCCGCGGCATGTGAGACCTTCCCGGACCGGGGCACGAACCCGCGTCCCCTGCATCGGCAGGCGGACTCTCAACCACTGCGCCACCAGGGAAGCCCTACGCAGGGTCTTAATGTGAGGAAGGATGAGGAGAGATACAAGGTTACAGATAACAGCACATCTGTCCCCAGGCTATCGCTACTGTTAGAAAGTCCTTGTGATGGGTCAGAATCTCAATTCCACCAATTGACCCAAATTCTGCCATTTGCACTCACATAGCAAAGTTGATGCTTCTGGCACACGACATTTATTCTGAGGCTAAAAGAGAACAGAGTGTTGACTGCTAAATGTCAATGGAAGTAAACTAACATCCTTCGTACCCTGCCACTCGGAGGCTCTTTAAGGGCCCGGGGCACCTGAACTCTTCACATTTCTGGACCTCTATGGTCAGGGTCCCTGGACAACATATTTCTGAGTATTTTTCAGCCTTATCATCTGAGCTCACCGCTGCTAATCTATCCATTGATCAACAAGGGGGTGGTTTCTGGAAGTGATGAGTGCCTACTCTCTGTTCTAGAAGAGCACAGCTTGTTTATCCTGGTCGACAAAGGGTTTTATGGCACAAAACCAGGCCCTTATATCACCTGCTTGTTGGCTCAAAAACTGATTGATCAGGAGAAGTCAAATCTGGCCTTGCCATAACTTAGCTTGATATTTCATACAGGAAGTCTAGTGGGGACATCTTGATATAATTTGCTCTCCTTCAGGTAACTTTTCCAGGAAACAATTTTGTACATATTTTTTGGTGAGTCCAGTGAAGGGTCTCTCAACTATTTTGACCTCTTCCAATACCAGGGAGGGTAAGGCTTCATGACGAGGTGATGGGCACTTTGAAGAACAATTCAGGGAAGGCTTTGACATTCCACAGAGAGAGGAAGCAGCTAATCAGAGGACACGGCTTTTCTGCCAAAGGGCAAGATCTGTTACAGATTACGTCAGAGTCTTCCAACTCTTGGCTGGCATCCCCAGACCGTTCCAGAAAGGCTCGGAGGCTCCATGGCAAGGGAAGTGAATTGGGTTGAACTCCCACCCATGCTACCTGGCAGAAGAGCATATTTTCTGAATTGAGTTATCAGCCCCACGGTTCCTTCATCCATCCATGAAATAGGGAGGAAGCATTTAAGTTTAGAAACCCTACCTATGTAGCTTGAAGTGACAATGCTAATTACCACTCACAGATTCCTGTATTGTTGGGTTGGTCTAGATTGACCGTGGAGAGAGGCTCCAAAAGAAGTGAATCACTGGCTGCCTCCAAGGAGGCCCCAGATTTCAGGCACGTGAAGGGGAGGGGCAGGAATGGAGGGTCACAGGTCCTGATTTTGGTCATAGATGCTTCTTGTAAACTTTTTTATGTCCCTAATGTTTCACCCTTTCTGAAAAGGTTGACATGTACTTTTCAGCTATGTTGAATCCAGGAAACCCAACAACTTTGCTGAATAAACTTCAAGTTTTCCTGAAGGCCTCCAAACGTGATAAAGCCATTAACATATGACTATTTAAACTTGATTTAAGAATTGTTACGACTGGATTCAGAGAATATGCTACCCAAAATGTGTCTGCTTTAACTGATGTCCTGGGAGAATCAGTGGCGTGGTTATTTATCTTGATTTCACTTTTTGTTTTTCGTCCAACCTAACCAAACTTCACCATTACGTGGAACATTTATTCATTCAACAATCTTCATCGAACACTTAGCACTCCTTCAGATTCCAGGCACAGTTCTAGACATTGGGGGTGGAGCAGTGGACAAATTTAAGAAAAAATCCTTATTATAAAGTCTCACATTCTAGTGTGAGGAGAAAAAATTGGACAAATAAAATACGCCAGTTGGTGATACATGTTATGGAGAAAAATCAGGGGAAGGAGTGAGGGGATGCTTGGAAAGGGGTTGTGATTTCTAGCTGATGGGGCTGGGAAGGACGTAAAGAGAAGGGAATATTTGAGAAATGGGAATATTTGAGAAACGATCTAGAGAAGGTGGGAAGAGATCTGTACTGTGTCTGAAGGATATGCTCCAGGCAGAAGGTACATAAAGTCTAAAGATGCTGAAGCTCATGTGCCATTATATTCCAGGAAAAATATGACTATGTGGGTTGAACGGGGTGAACAAGAGAGAGAGTGATAGAATATTAGGCGGCAGAGGTGATCAGAAGCTGGTGGTGGTCAGATTATATTGAGTTTTGTAATCATGAACTTGCTTTTCAGCTGGAGGACTCTGAGCAAAGGAATTACAGTATGAGGTTCATATTTCTAAAAGATTAATGTTATGAATAGATTATAAGGTGACAAGGAAGGAAGGTCAGTAGACAGAAGACCAGCTAAGAGCATTTTATGGTAAATGAGGCTCAAGTTGGTGGTGCCTTTAATCAGTGTGGTAGTTACTGTGGTCTCAGAAATGGTTGGATTTGGCATAAATTGTTCTCCGACACTTAATTTTGAAAAAGCATTCAAACCCCTAGAAAAGCTAAAATCATGTTACAGTGATACCCGTATGTACACTTTACCTACATTCAGTAAATCGTAACCTTCTGCCACGTACGTCTTGACTTTCTCTTTGTACACGCACATGTGTGCACGTGTATGCACACATATACACATAAAAACATGTAGATGAGCCAGTTGAAAGTAGCTTGCAGACATCACGGTATTTCAGCATCCACCTCTTGAGAAAAAGGGCATTCTCTTCCATGTCCGTCCTACAAATAATGAAATGACCACTGATGACATAATATTATCTAATGCTCAATTCATGTTCAGGGTTTTCCAATTCTGTTAAAGCTCATCTTTCACAACTGTTTTATTTTTTGCTTGGTTTCGCTACGTGACCTTTTTAATTGCATGCAGTGCAGCAGCACATATCTCCAGAGTTTTAAACATTTGCTCAGGTCAGCAGTGCTTCTTGTGGTCAGGACACTGCTACCTATGAAAAGATAAAAAAAAAAGCTGCCCTCGACCCTTCAATCTGAAGACCTAGATGACAGCATTTGCTGATGAATTAGATATGAAGCATGAGAGAAAGACAGGGGCCAGGGGAGCTCTGAGGTTTTTGGCCTTGGCCAAACTGGACTGACAGACTTGGTGTTTGCTTAGGTTTCTGTTAGATCCCAGATTTCAAGGAGAAGTCTGGGTTGGAGATGCAAATTTGGGAGCCATCAGCACATGTTTTTAAGGCCAAGCAATTCGATGAGCTCACCAAAGGCGTATGTATGTGTATATAGACAAGAGGTCCAGGGACCATGGCCTATGGCACTCCAGAATCAAGAAGTCAGATAAATGAAGATTACAGCAAAAGACAGTCAGGAGTTGCCAGACCAAGAAAGGATGAAAACTAGGCGAATGTGTCCTGATTTATATGGAAAATCTCAGAACAGGGGTTCAAAGAGGAGCCTTTAACTGTGTCAGACCCTGGAAAAATGAAATGAAGCCTGGAATTTGATCCTTTGCTTTACCAGTGGGAGGTATTGTTTCATGGTGGGGACAAAAACCCAACTTACATGGGAGAAGGAATAGGAATGATGGAATTAAAGTCATCGGGGATTTTATTATAAATGAGGATAGCGAAATGGGACAGTAAACAGAGGGGAGATTGTGGGTCAAAAGATTTTTTTAATGGGAAAATTATTCAGGAGATAGGAAGTATATTGTTAGATCAATATTCTTCAATAGGTATTGTGAGGGTTAATTTTATTTGTCAACTTGGCTAGACCACAGTACCCATATATTTGGTCAGAAACTAGTCTAAATGTTGCCGTGAAAGTATTCTTAAAATGAGATTAACATTTAAATCATGAAGCTTTGAGTAAAGTTACTCTTAGGATATGACAGTCAGCTCCAGTCCTGACTTCCAGAGGGTTCTGAGAACATGGTCACCCATGTGGGCGCTGACACCCTGCTTTCAGAGAATTAAAGGGTAAACCTGGTGTTGAAAGGGCAGGATCCATGAATTCAGAATCTTCCTCCTCAGACATAGGTCTTTTTGAGAATTGCCTGTATCCATGAGTAAGAATAGAATATTCATTATTGGAAGCCACAGTTGGGGAGTCATCTTTAAAAAAAATTCTTCCTAAAATTCTTTCAAATTCCTCTGCTGAGCTTATGTACATTTCATTGTCCAAGGTATTCTTATTTCTAATTTAGATTAGGGTGAGAGCCTCCTAGCTGGTCTCTCTCTTCTCTTGTTCTCTACGGAACAACTGCGGTCACCATTCATCAGGGCCCTCTCTTCTGATAAAGTGTTTCAGTTGCTTTCCATTGGCTTTTGGAAAAAAAAAAAAAAAAAAGATCTAGCACGAGTCGTCTCCCTCGTTCTGTCTGGAAAACTCTTCTCCACGTTCTCCATCCATCTCCATCTTTATCTTTCCGGTCTTTGCTTGATTCACACCCTGGCAGATGAGCAAGCCCTGGTACCTAAATAGATCAATTACTCCTAGTATATCTTCTCAAAGCATCGTATAACTCCATTTTCAGCACCACTAATAATGCAATTTACTTTGATTTATTTAATGTTTTGATTACATTTATCTCTTTGCCACCAGACTTTAAGATGCTGAATGCAGTATCATGTACATTTTCACTCACCATTACTCAGCATGGTGTCTGAGGAATATAACACATAACATAACAGGTACTATAAATATGAAGGAATGAATGAATGCCTGTGAGAATGTCTGCTCTTTGGGATGGAACTAACAAATCCACAGTATTGTATTGAGAAAACCCATGGAGGGGTCTCAAATTAGCCAGCTAAAGACCAATTGCCGTCTTTAAAGAGAACCTCCAGGATGTAGGTCCTACTCTAGATTCCTGATGGAATACATTTTGAGATTTTTTTCTTTTTTTAACTAATATCTGGGTGATAGATACCAAGATAGACCTGCAGAAACCTAAAACTCTCATGCATCTCACTTTATCAGGTGGAAGAAAGCATGCATTGTAAGCCTTGCAGGTGTACTGGAAATCATGCAAGAGATATTTGGGCAATATCCCACCCGTATTCAGTATTTCAGGAACAGCACTGTAGAACATACATGGTCCATTTGCTTAGTCAAATGCTGTGTGTCTGAGGTGGAGGGAGCGTTTCCCTAGATCTCAGCAAAGGTATTTCCTCCCTCTCCTCTCTGCCTCTGCTCAGTACTGTCTAGAATGAGGCTACATTAAGAAGGTGTGTGTGATAAGAGGGTTGAGGAACCCCTGTGTTAGCACTTCCTGTTATTGGTCTCTCTATACAGCATATCAATACAATTATTGTTTGAATGAAAAATTAGTGGTGGAAGTCATCACTCTTTCAAGGAAGAGTGTCTTATTAATTCAGAAAATATGAAGCAGGATGAAGTCAAAAGACTTGTACAGTGTATAGTTATGGCTTTTAGGAGCTTGGATTTGTTATGACCAGGTAAATACTAATAATGATAATGACACCTAGTAGGTATTGTCTGTCAGGCAGTATGCGATCACCTCCAAATGGATTATCTCAAATCCTCACAAAACACTCTGAAGTAGGCATTGGCTGTTATTCCCATTTTATGCATGAGATAATTGAAGCTTAGCAATATTAAAGAAACTTCCTGAAGGTGTGTAGGATGCTAAGTGGCTATAAGTGTTAGAGTTTTTCCTCTTCCTTCACTCTCACCTTTAAACTGGGTCAAACTCTCCAATCATTCAAGTGATTGCAATTCGTATTTTGCAAAAAAAAAAAAAGGTTTATTTCATCTGGGAGGTAGGAGAGAAGTAAGAAAGAGAAATACAATTTATTCCAAGACTGTTTGGGGGAAAAAAGAAGCATAGGAGTACTGTTGAGGAGTACTGTTTTCAGTAATTATTTCAATTCCTTGGAACAAGGAAAATCCTCTGGTGCTGCTTTGGGGGAAATGTTCTGTAGGTGGAATCTGTAGATATTAATAGGTGCAGTCGATGATGAAATAGGAAGCGCGTAAATCATGTTTGTTAAAAGCAAAAATATGAGCTCCCAGGAACACCTGCCAACACGATAGACAGCCCAGGGCGGCGAGGCCCCAGGAAGCGGGATAATAATGCACATGGCCTGTTTAATAAGCACTTAGCCTGAGGTCTTTCCAATATGCAAAGGACAGCAAGTGTGCTTGGACACTCTCTTCTTTGGCAGGCTGACTTTCTCGCAGCAACGCTGGACTTGTCCTATGAAAGTTCTCTAATTCATCTTTCCAGAAGGCCTTCGTGGCAGTGCCCTTTGAAAAGATGATAAAATGTAGGCTTAAAAGAAACATATCTGATAGGGATGAATGTGGCTAATGAGATGTCTTATAATGAAACTGTAGAATTCGCTGCCACAAGTTATTAAGTCTCGGGAATCTTCAAACAAGAATTAAAACAAGGCGAGCCTAGGCAATCCCATTAACTGAGATAAAATTAGACAGAGGATCAATCATTCTACATTCGGGCATCCTCTGAGGACTAGATAAGGTTGGGAAGATTTTTTTTTCACGTTGTAGGATATCACTTAAGCATTATAATTTCACACATGAAACCCTTCAATATTCTTAAGTGTGAGCAATTTTTCTCTAATTACTCCCTTTTGATATCTATTGCATATTTACCTTGAATTTACTGATGTTTCTCTTTTCAATCCTAGATACATCCCCCTTTCCCATCTTTAAAATGGTTACAACATTCTGGTTCCTTTTAGACCCATGGTAATTTGAAGTCAAAATTGTGCAGTAGGATTATTTTTGAACAGGAGGCAAAGATGTCGAGTTTTACAATTTTTTTCTACTAGTGAATGATTTATGAAATCTTATATATCAAAAATAAAGATCAAACTTTGAAGTTTTTTTTTAATTGCTTCTTTTTGAGCTATCTTTTTTTTTTAACATCTTTATTGGAGTATAATTGCTTTACAATGGTGTGTTAGTTTCTGCTTTATAACAAAGTGAATCAGTTATACATATACATATGTTCCCATATCTCTTCCCTCTTGCATCTCCCTCCCTCCCACCCTCCCTATGCCACCCCTCTAGGTGGTCACGAAGCACCGAGCCCATCTCCCTGTGCTATGCGGCTGCTTCCCACTAGCTATCTATTTTACGTTTGGTAGTGTATACATGTCCATGCCACTCTCTCACTTTGCTTTTTGAGCTATCTTAATTCCGTTTGTTTCAGGATTTTCATTTTAGGGTTTTTTTTGTTTTTGTTTTTTGCAGGGAATCTAGAGACAATGTCTTGACCTCCTTTCTGGGTCAACTTCAAGCCAGTGAGAGAGCAGTGCTAGAGAGCTCACCATGTTTTCTTCTTCCTCCAAGACGTCCTAATTCATTACACTTGTCCTCAAAACCGTTCTTATGCTATCCTAATAGGAAGTCAAGACCCTCAGGATGACGTATTAACCTCTACATGTTTACGTGTAACTAGCATATAACCAGATTGAATACTTTGCAAGTAAAAACTCCTAACGTGTTTTGTAACCTGGGAACGTGGTAACAAAAGTCCAGCAATATTGGGAAATTTTATTAGGTTATTGAAGAAATGCTTTTTTAAAGTTTCTGATAGAAATAAATGATGGAACTCTGAAAAGCTAATTTTGGTAGGACTCTGAGATTCAAGGGTTATTCAGTTCCCTTTGGTTTTTAACAGAGATTCTACCTGAATTTAGGAGGCGGGATATAAAGAATGATGGTCATAGGTATGATTATAAAACACCAGTTAGAATCATAGAGCATTCTTAGATCTCGAAGCAACCTTAGTTTTAGATTATTTGTATATGCAAGACTCTCCTACACAGAGAGGATGCTTAGTATCCCTGATACGGATCCAGTAAATACCAATAGCACCACAGCATCCCCTAGTTACATGGTACACCAGTCAACCTGCATTTGAAACATTCCTGGGACTGATGGTCTTTCTAGTTGAGGATGCTCAGATGAGAATACCGAGGGGGAAAAATGAGTATCTGCTCCCCTCACCCCGACATGCACAAGCCCAAGGTCACTCAGGACATCAGGGGAAGGCCTGGAGCCAGAGCTGTGGCCACTGTGCTCCTCTTCTGGCTCTGCCCCCTTCAGATGCACTAGGCTGCCTGCAAGGGCTGCAGGGAGAGTGAACAGCGAACAGTAGGAAGTCCACACCTGCCTGCAACCATCACAAAGGAAAGTTTTCCAGGTCATTTCCACACATACTTTTTCCCTCTGGCATCTTAAGTGCTCTTATCACAGCAAAGAATGTAACATTAGTAGCTTACAAAACTGTTTTCCTCTATGAATAAGTGCATGTATTTAAGTTATGTACCCACGAGGCTATATAATCCCAAATAAAGGGCTGTCAGCAGAAAGGGGGTATTAACCTTACTGAAGAGCTAAAGCCCCATGCACTTTGTTGCAAAAAACGATGGTTTGAAGGACAGTTGGAAAATTACTGCAATCTCAAGGCAACTGTGATGTGTGTGCCATAAAGCTGGTCTTATTTTGCTATTCAGTTTCCATGGCAAAGCTGACTTTCGGGAAGTAAGACAGAAACTTGGAAGATACTTTGGAGTGACCAGTATTTTTGTTTGCTTAATATGTCAATTACCTGTTTTGCTGAACTGATGGAAATATATATATATATTTCCATTTCAGCATCTCTGAAGTATTACAAAATCCTCTTAATGTTTGTAATTTTAAGACATGTGACTTTTATCTAGGAATCCTTCAATAGTCCAAATACATTAAACTTGTAATCACAGTACTGAAAGAGGGAAAAATGTACACACACACACTTTTTATTTGTGTTTGGCGATAGTGGGCATAGAAGTAGCTGAGAACCAGATATTTGGCAACAAAAGGCAAATTGAAATAATGCAATAGCCTAAAGCTGAATAACGATCTCTTTGGGTCTTAGAATGTTTATCTGTTCTTTTCTTCCCCCTCTCCCTCCTTCCCTTCCTTCCTTCCTTCCTTCCTTCCTTCCTTCCTTCCTTCCTTTCTTTCTTCCTTCCTCCCTTCCTGCCTCCCTCCCTTCCTCCCTCCCTCCCTCCCTCCCTCCCTTCCTCCCTTCCTCCCTTCCTCCCTTCCTCCCTTCCTCCCTTCCTTCCTTCCTTCCCAGTATTATATGGAGTCATCTTCCAATACCCCAGAGAGTTATGATGACCTTAACTTTGAATTTTTCCCCAAATTAACTAAGAATGGAAAATAAAATTTTCAGTACCTTAAAAGGTATTTTAAGGTACATTCCCTTGATTTTCTCTTTCTGGTCCTTTTTAAGATTATTATCATGAGAGAGAGCAATATATTGAAATATTGGAAATTCTAAGATGTTTCAGGAAATTGTGTGGTCTGTTCCATTGGACCATGATATCTCTGTTTCTTATGGAAAAGAAAGTAAATGCTCTAGTCTGTAGAGCCCATTTAGTGAGCTTAAAATAATATTTCGTTATTAATTAAATGAGCTAACTAGGATGCAATGTAATTATTGCATTTGTGACATAATATAAAATAGTATACATGTGAAGGACTGTATAGGCTCCAGACTGAGTTCTATATTCAGCACAGGGTGGTGAAAGGGAGGGAAGATCAACTGTCAATTTCTGTTGACATGCTGCAGAGCTGGAAATTAGGTCAATATTGTTGACAGGTGTTACCTGCAGACATTGTGTTCTCTTTGCTGTAACACAGGAAACATTTTGCTGTGGAAGATTAGAACAAAGTCAGATGCCAAGTCTTCTAATATCTGTACTTTCCTCTAGCTATAAATCTGGGAGAGAATTTGAAAGGACACACCTCAATTACCAAACATAATATATATAATTACCCAACAGTGTTTATATAATTACCAAAAATAATATATACAGATACATCAAGAAAGAGAAGTACAGTGTAGTGTCACCAAGTTTGTACCCAAAGTGCACACAACTAGTCCAGAAACAATGACACAGGACATAACGACAACACTTGCCAATTATGTGGAATGTGATGTGTGAGACTAGTAAATAGAGCATCCACTTAAAAATGTAGGTGACATTTCCTCACATTTGCCATTAGCTGAAGTGCAATGTGCATCACAGTTCAAATGAATTTTGTTTTGTTTAGTTCTGTTTATCTCACTATAACCATCTTGGGATGCTTCCCAAGTCACCTTCACAAGCTAACAGAATGGTGTGGATCTTGTAACCAACAAGCAGCCTAGGGCATCAGTAAATTCTGAATCACTGAGAGAAGCAATGGGTACCATTTATATTTGGGCAGACAAACAATAATCTTATACCCAACTGTTGAAAACACACTTAACACCCTGTTTTTAAACTCTGTGAAAGCCATAGAATTTACATTACTGATTACGACTTGTGAAAATGGTTTTCGTGAAGACTAAGTGCCTTGTAAAACTGTTTAGAAGCCTCAAGTGGGAGATTTCTGTAATGAATGTCATGTACCATTGAGAATGAAATGAAATTTATTGGCTAGAGGTTTGGTGCTATCTACATCCATGAAGTGAACCCAAATGTCTGTCACCCAGGAATGCATTCTTAGGTAAAAATTAAGAAGTTATGTATTGATATCTATTTCTTTAAAAAGAAAATATCTTAATTAATAACATGCTCTTTTATTAGTCATCAGGAGAACCTGTGTATCAACCTCCTTTTATGGAAGTAAGATGCTTTAGCAATAGCTCTTCGTGTCTTGAACAAGAATCTCTGTTTTCTGTTAACAAGTAGGGCATCATCTTATAGTTAGAACTGCATCTGTAGTAAGAGGGGCGAGGTGGACCTTTTAACATTCTCTGTGGTGGGACCTGATAATCTTAGCTTTTACAATCTAGGATATATATCTTCCTTCTTCTCTTTCTTCTTTATCCCTTCAAATAATATTTATTGAATTCCAAGAATATGTAAGGTACTGTTTGGGATTACAAAAGTGAGTCAGATACAGTGCTTGCCCCAAATAGGTTTTAGTCCTGGAGGTGTTTGGGGGTCTTACTTCTTCCTTCAGTGAAGTAACCTTGGCTTCAGGGTCCAAAGGGATCAAAAAAGAGAAGTTGCCTGCTGGCTTTAAAAGACGAGATTCAGACTTTCAGCTCCCAGGATAACAGTGTCCTCTAGATTCTTCACTGTTCCACGAAGGAGGGAAGAGATTGCTTTTCTTGGTAGATTCAATATGAAGAGGAAGACGAGAATCTCAGTTCCTAGCTTCCATCACTCTTATTTTAACTATTCCTACAATTGTTTCCTTCCCTCTTGCTGCTCATTCCTTCAAGGGAGGTGAGTCTAGTCTCAAGCTCCTGGTCAGGCAACTTTGAGAGACAATAATAATGTTGACATTCAGCTGAGGTAATTAAACTTGATTTTTTTTTTTTTAGCCTCTGTTTTTACCAATTTATTGCTCTGTGAAAGCAACTCTGTGCTAAGTGATGTCTACTCTGGTACTAAAGCCAAGTCTGTCTGTCCCAGAAATCACTGCAAATCCAAGACTCGCTTGCACAGAGGTTGCAAGAACAGGGTCAGGCTGATGGTAACTCCTGCGTGGTCTTTATATAACAGAGATGGGTTCATCTTCCCATCCTTCTTTTAGGTATTTTGAGCAGAGTTTGAAAATAAAGAAAACTTCAGGCACAGACATTTTATTATTATGTTAAAATAGATTAAAAGGAAACCAATGATATTTTAGGGTTCAAGATTTAAATCTTTCATTCAAATAGAGTGGAGATTTTTTGAATTATTGAGAAAAAGAAGATCATGTGATCTCACCTTCAGATTCACCTCTTAGGTTAATACTCTTCTCACTGGATGTGCTGGAAGGTAAAGAAACAGACCGGAGAACCCTGGGTTTCATGCTTCTGTTTTCAAAGGTCATACTTGCCTACCCGTGTCCTTCTGCTGCTCTGACGCCCACAGCTTCCTTTCCTTCCCCTCTGCCTTAGCCGACTTCTCTCTGGTACACCAGCCCCTCCAGCAAGCTGGCCATGCTCCTGCCTCGGGCCTCTGGACCTGTGGGTCCGTCCTGGGCTTGCTCTTTGCTCAGCTAAACCAACAATTCACTTGCTAACTTTCTTCAGGTCTCTGTTAAGTGTGCTCAGAGAGGATTACTCTGACCTGCTTTCAGACTGCAGCTCTTACCCTATCTGTCTTCTTATCCTTTTCTTTCTTTTATCTTATCTGTCCCCCCAAAGAGAAGGTAAACTCCCTGAGAACAGGGACTTTGTCTTGTTCACTGCTGTGTCCTCAGGACTGAGAACAGCGCCTGGCATATCATAAGAGAACAATAAATACTTACAGAATGAATGTGTGAATAATTTATTAGCGCCTAGATGGAGAGATCCTATTGGCACATACACAGGAAAGATAAACTCAAGATTAATCATGGGAACCTACATGTCCTTTAATTTCCTTTATTCCAGTGCATCCCTACTGGGACTACACAGAGCTATGTGATTCCCTGAAGCTGTAAGACTTTTCCTTCTGTTTTGGATAACTCAAGCACCTTAATAGAAATGCCCGTCTTCTGGCCAATCTAACTAGAAGAGTACATTTCTATATCAACATATTCCAACTCAGTGTAGAAGCATATGCTGGTCAGAAATTCTCTTTGAGGCAAGTATCAGAATTTTACTAAATTTACTAAAGTAAAAATAAATTAATTTTTTCTCAATACTTTTTGTTGTTACAGGAAAAAATAAAAGCTGAGTTATTCCTGGTATCACATCAACACATTAGTAAACAAACGTACTCTCAAAAAATTCATTATTGAATGAAAACCAGAAATGATGGTTGGATTTTGCCTTAATGGTCTCCTTTACTCTATGATTGAGTTCAGAACAGTATGGCAAAGGGTCAGGTAGGGTGAGCAGATCTTAGTAATAACCCTCATGATTCAGGAGGAAACACAGATGTAAAAACAGAAACAGAAAACCCCCTAAAAGCAAAACCCAAAAACCCCTCCATTTTGCTCTATGAGTAATGTAAGTTTTGACATGAGAACCCAAGTGTGTTAAAGGGCCTGAAAAGTGGGAATATTCTCCGGTAATAGAGATACATTCTTCCTGTGTTTTTCTATAGTTCTGAGAGTTGGCTGTGGAAGAAGTAATAACTACTCGTCAAACTGTTATTTGGATGTAAACTTGAAGAGGGTAACAGAGCTGCCATCCAGAGTTCTGGGAGCCCAAACAGTCAAGTGTTTTTTGAAGCAGTGTTCAAGAGGCGGTGAGGTTGATCAAAGGTGGCAGATGGTAACTTGGAGCCTTTGAATTCAGAAACCTGGAGAGTTGGGGGAGAAGAGAAAGAGGAGGCTGAAGAAATAAAATCTTTCAGCTGCCCTTCTCCAAAAAGGACAGTTTTCATTGCTGATCGAAATCGCTCTCTCTCTTTCCCCCTCATGAGGTCACTCATTTAATTTGTGTCTAGTGGTTCTTTGTATGGTGAGAAAGAGTCAAAAAGAATCTCCTATGCAGAAAAAAAGTTCTACAGTAAGTCCCCTACATACGAACGAATTCCATTCGGAGAGTGCGTTCGTAAGTCCAGTTTGTTCATAAGTCCAACACAGTTAGCCTAGGTACCCAACTAATGCAATCAGCTATATAGTACTTTACTGTAATAAGTTAATAATACTTCTTCACACAAATAATACATAAAAAACAAACAAAAACTAAAGAAAACATTTTTCATCTTACAGTACAGTACCTTGAAAAGTACAGTAGTACCAGCTATTTCACCGATGCTTTTACGCTTGTTTCTGGACATCCTGGGCTTGAAATAAAGATACTGTATTACTGCACTCTATACAGTCCTGTACAGTAAAGTGCACAGAAGCACAGCCACTTGTAGAGGAAGCACACATGTGACAATGTACCCCACACATGTAAACTAACCTACGTGATTGGCCACGTGAACCCACGTTCGCGTCTTTGAAAGTTCACAACTTGATGGTTCGTATGTAGGGGACTCACTGTATTGAAATATCTTCACATGTTATCACATTATACTCCATCCCTCTGTGCTTTTGGTGGCACCTATTTTGATTCAAGGAATATTCTTTAAGATGTGTGGTCCTCAACGCTATGAGATTGGAAATCAATTACAGGAAAAAAACTGTAAAAAACACAAATATACTACCAAACGTAAAATAGATAGCTAGTGGAAGCAGCCGCATAGCACAGGGAGATCAGCTCCGTGCTTTGTGACCGCCTAGAGGGGTGGGATAGGGAGGGTGGGAGGGAGGGAGACGCAAGAGGGAAGAGATATGGGAACATATGTATATGTATAACTGATTCACTTTGTTATAAAGCAGAAACTAACACACCATTGTAAAGCAATTATACTCCAATAAAGATGTAAAAAAAAATGTTTAAAACTGCCTTAACTATATATTTGTAAAACAAAAATGCATCATCATCTATAAAGGCAAATTATTCTTTGACTGTATGGCAACTAGAGTCAGATCACCTGGTTTGAAAGCCAGTTTCTACCACTTGGGCAAGTAATTTAATTTCTCTATAATGTAATCTCAGTGCCCATAAAACAGAGTTTATAATAGCATTACCTCCTAGGGATGTTGTAGGTATTAAATAAAATAGTCTCCCCCTCCCCCCAAAAAAACAAAAAAACCCACAGATACATGGAGGCTAAACAGTGTGCTACTAAATAACCAAGAGATCACTGAAGAAATCAAAGAAGAAATTAAAAAATACATAGAAACAAACGACAATGAAAACACGATGACCCAAAACCTATGGGACAAAGCAAAAGCAGTTCTAAGAGGGATGTTTATAGCAATACAATCTCACCTCAAGAAACAAGAAAAATCTCAAATGAATAATCTAACCCTACACTTAAAACAACTAGAAAAGAAGAACAAAAAACCCCCCAAAGTCAGTAGAAGGAAAGAAATCATAAAGATCAGAGCAGAAATAAATGAAATAGAAACAAAGAAAACAACAGCAAAGATCAATAAAACTAAAAGCTGGTTCTTTGAGAAGATAAAAAAAATTGATAAACCCTTAGCCAGACTCATCAAGAAAAAAAGGGAGAGGATGCAAATCAATAAAATTAGAAATGAAAAAAGGGGAAATCACAACTGACACTGCAGAAATACAAAGGATTATAAGAGACTACTACAAACAACTTCACGCCAAAAAAAATGGATAACCATGAAGAAATAGACAAATTCTTCAAAAGGAACAATTTTCCAAGACTGAACCTGGAAGAATTAGAAAATATAAACAGACCAATCACAAGTAATGAAATTGAAGCTATAATTTAAAATCTTCCAACAAACAAAAGTCCAGGACCAGGTGTCTTCACAGGCAAAATCTATCAAACATTTAGAGAGGAGCTAACACTGATCCTTTTCAAAATCTTCCAAAAAATCGCAGAGGGAGAAACACTCCCAAATTCATTCTACGAAGCCACCACCACCCCGAAACCAAAACCAGAAAAAGATATCACAAAAAAAGAAAATTATAGACCAATATCACTGATGAACATAGATGCAAAATCCTGAACAAACTACTAGCAAACAGAATCCAACAGCACATTAAAAGGATCATACACCATGATCAAGTGCAATTTATCCCAGGGATGCAAGGGTTCTTCAATATACGCAAATCAATCAATGTGATACACTACATTAACAAATTAAGGAATAAAAACCATATGATCATCTCAATAGATGCAGAAAAAGCATTTGATAAAATTCAACACCCATTTATGATAAAAACTCTCCAGAAAATGGGCATAGAGGGAACCTACCTCAACATAATAAAGGCCATATATGACAAACCCACAGCAAGCATCATACTCAATGGTGAAAACCTGAAAGCATTTCACTAAGATCAGGAACAAGACAAGAATGTCCACTCTCACCACTCTTATTCAACATAGTTTTGGAAGTCCTAGCCACAGCAATCAGAGAAGAGAAAGAAATAAAAGGAATACAGATTGGAAAAGAAGAAGTAAAACTCTCACTGTTTGCCAATGACATGATACTATACATAGAAAATCCTAAAGATGCCACCAGAAAACTACTAGAACTAAGCAATGAATTTGGTAAGGTTGCAGGATACAAAATTAATGCACAGAAATCTCTGGTATTCCTATACACCAACAATGAAAAATCAGAAAGAGAAATTAAGGAAACACTCCCATTTACCATTGCAACAAAAAGAATAAAATACCTGGAATAAACTTGCCTAAGGAGGTGAAAGACTTGTACTCAGAAAACTATAAAACACTGATGAAAGAAGTCAATGATGACATAAAACAAATGGAAAGATATACCATGTTCCTGGATTGGAAGAATCAATATTGTGAAAATGACTATACTACCCAAAGCAATCTACAGATTCAGTGCAATCCCTATCAAACTGCCAATGGCATTCTTCACAGAATTAGAACAAAAAATTTTACAATTCATATGGAAACATAAAAGACTCTGAATAGCCAAAGCAATCTTGAGAAAGAAAAACGGAGTTGGAGGAATCAGGCGCCCTGACTTCAAACCATACCACAAAGCTACAGTAATCAAGATAGTATGGTACTGGCACAACAACAGAAATATAGATCAATGGTACAAGATAGAATGCCCAGAGATAAACCCACACACATATGGGCACCTAATTTATGACAAAGGAGGCAGGAACATACAATGGAGAAAGGACAACCTCTTCAATAAGTGGTGCTGGGAAAACTGGACAGCTACATGTAAAAGAATGAAATTAGAACACTCCCTAACACCATATGCAAAAATAAACTCCAAATGGATTAAAGACTTAAATGTAGGACCAGAGACTATAACATTCTTAGAGGAAAACATAAGAAAAACACTTTTTGACATAAACCACAGCAAGATCTTTTTTGACCCACCTCCTAGAGTAACGGAAATAAAAACAAAAGTAAACAAACGGGACTTAATTAAACTTAAAAGCTTTGGCACAGCAAAGGAAACCATAAACAAGACGAAAAGACAACCCTCAGAATGGGAGAAAATATTTGCAAATGAAACAACAGACAAATGATTAATCTCCAAAATATACAAACAGCTCATGGAGCTCAATATCCAAAAATCAAAAACAATCCAGTTAAAAAATGGGCAGAAAACCTAAATAGACATTTCACCAAGGAAGACATCCAGATGGCCAAGAGGCACATGAAAAGATGCTCAACATCACTAATTATTAGAGAAATGCAAATCAAAACTACAGTGAGGTATCACCTCACACCAGTTAGAATCAGCATCATTAGAAATTCTACAAACAACAAATGCTGGAGAGGGTGTGGAGAAAAGGGAACACTCTTTCACCATTGGTGGGAATGTAAATTCATACAGCCACTGTGGAGAACAGTATGGAGGTTCCTTAAAAAACTAAAAATAGAACTACCATATGACCCAGCAATCCCACTACTGGGCATATACCCTGAGAAAACCATAATTCAAAAAGACACGTACTGCAATGTTCACTGTATCACTATTTACAATAGCCAGGACATGGAAACAACCTAAATGTCCATCAACAGATGAATGGATAAAGAAGATGTGGCACATATATACAATGGAATATTACTCAGGCATAAAAAGAAACGAAATCGAGTTATTTGTAGTGAGGTGGATGGACCTAGAGTCTGTCATACAGAGTGAAGTAAGTCAGAAAGAGAAAACAAATACCATATGCTAACGCATATATATGGAATCTAAATAAATAAATAATGGTACTGATGAACCTAGTTGCAGGGCAGGAATAAAGAGGTAGACATAGAAAATGGACTTGAGTACATGGGGCGGGAGGTCGAAGCTGGGGCGAAGTGAGAGTAGCATCGACATATATACACTACGGAATGTAAAATAGTTGGCTGGTGGGACAGCAGCATAGCTCAGGGAGATCGGCTCGGTGCTTTGCAACGACCTAGAGGGGTGGGATAGGGAGAATGGGAGGGAGGCTCAAGAGGGAGGGGATATGGGGACATGTGTGTGCATTTGGCTGATTTGCTTTGTTGTGCAACAGAAACTAACCCAGTACTGTGAAGCAATTATACTCCAATAAAGATCTATTAAAAATTTTAAAAAAATGTGTGTGGTCATTTTACAACTCAGACTTGCAGTGCTTAGTGGTACAGAAAGTTGGCGTGGGCTCTGGAATCAAAGATGCCAGTGAGCCAGGAGTTGAAGCGATGTAGCTGGGAGCAGTGTCTGAGGATGGAGGGGAAGGAAGCAAAGCCTGAGAAGGTGGGCAGAGGACGAAAAAATGGAGGCCTTGAAGAAGGAGGAAAAAAAAAGAACTATATGCCGTGTGTGTGTGTGAGTTACCATGCAGTGATACCTATAGACATTCCAGGATTCTGGATGGTGATAAGGACAAAGATTAAGATGGGTTATGAGAAAATCCGAAGAAGTATTGGGATATTTAATTGTCAAAATTTAGTGGAAATGACAGATTTTGAAGACAAGATAGTGAAGGAAATGTGAAGCATCATGCTGGTTCAGGGTCCTGGTCTTTATAAATGCTACCTGGCATGATTGAGAAGAGTCAGGTGCCAAAGATGTTAAGGAGTGTGGAGAAAGGTCATCAAAATAATAGTGACTAAAAATTGATTGGGTATCTACACTCATGCAAGGTTACCATGTTCGCATTTCTTCCTGGCCTCAAATTATATGGGATTAGAAGTAAAATTGTCCCAGGTACTCAGGTACTGAGGGTTGTGACATAACGATGCTGTCAGGGTTTTCCATGCTTCAGTTAATGTTAGAGAAAGAAAAGATAGATATTAGAAGGATGTCTTCTAACAATAGGAAAATAAAGGTCAAAACAGAAAGTTATAAAAGACGAGTCAGAAGTAGAAAGGAAAGGCGTATGAAGTGGTAGAATGGAGGTAATACCTCTTAGAAAGGTTAATATTCTGGTGGTAATGGCGGACATAGAAATGATGGGTGTGGGGGCTGGGCATCAAATTCGCTGATGCGCGATTTCAGGGGAGACCTTGGCGTCCAGCGGGAAGAGCCGATTCCAGTTCTGGCAGGGAGAGTTCTAATTCTAGCTCTAATTCCGGCAATTAGGGTAGTGAAAGCTGCTCATGCCAGAGTTGAAAGTCACTTCGATGTCTTAGCTCCTTAAGAGAGAATTAATTGCGGAACCATTGCCATTGTCATGGTGACTATTCTTTTTG
Source organism: Monodon monoceros (assembly GCF_005190385.1). NCBI lineage: Eukaryota > Metazoa > Chordata > Mammalia > Artiodactyla > Monodontidae > Monodon > Monodon monoceros. Next base: position 27,777,757 of record NW_021703773.1, on the reverse strand, counting down.
TCTGATGTAGATGTTTCTGTCTTAAATCTAACCTAGACAACAAAAAGAGTTTAATATAACGGAACCACTTTGCTGTACGCCTGAAACTAACACACCAGTGTTAATCAACTATACTCCAAAATAAAATAAAAAAATTTTAAAACTATTAAAAAAAAGAATTTAGTGTGATTTTAATAAAATGAGAGCAAAGCCCTTCCTGGAGTTTGTGTTGCTTGGTAAGTGTTCACCAATCACAGTACCTCTCTGCATCTTTGAGGAGTTGTGTGTGCAGGTGAATTTCCTCTGGGTAGCGCTCTGTTTCCGTGAGCTCCTTTGTTGACTGTTTGTATCTCCATATAACTATCTTCAGATGAATGTCACAATCTCATTTGTCAAAAAATAGGTCAGCTTCTGAGTTTTTATAATATAAAATATTGAAAGAACCTAAAATTTATTTTTGAAATGCAACTGTTCAGCTCACAACCCATGTCGTTTTACAAAGGTGATATTTCCAGCCTTCCATGAAGGAGCTGGGGAGGCTTTTACGGTTGCACGGTCAGTACTTTGGTACCTCAGTACTCTCACCTGTGTTGGAAATGGCACGGAAGTTGGGAGGCCAGGTGTACAGTTTGGAAAGGTGGCCACTAGCCAAGAACTCACCTCTGCCGACATCTTCAGCTTCCAGTTTTGTAGTCAAAAAGCAGTTACTGAGAATAAGAGTCACTGTTTTCTTCTGTGTCTAATAGAGAATGTAGCACGCCACCTGCACGTGGGTGGAAGGGAATCGTCACAGGTTGTACAGGCGGCTTCCCCGGGGTGGGCTGGGGCTCTTTGTGTGCAGCCAAGCAAGAGAGGAGCCTCGCTGATTCCGTTTCTGACTCTTGCATCACTGCAAAAGGTGTCATCCCTCTGAGGCTTTGAGAGCTGAGTGGCAGCAACTCACAACCATAGTTGGAGGGGGCTGGTGATTTCTGGCTTGAATTCATCTGATTTGCATTCTCCGGGTGTCTGTGTGATAGGTGTGGTGGTGTTTATAACACTGCTCCGAATTTTTTTGACGCTGAGGATAACATGAGTATTTAATATGTACTCCACCCTACCCCAGGCTCCATCCAAGACCTGCTGGCTGTGAACTTTCAGGGTAGGAGGCTGGGCAGCTGTGTATTATGCAGGCACCTGCTTGTTGTACTCAGAAGAATTTGAGAAACAATGATTTTGTAAAAAATGCAAATTGATAGATATCGCTAGTCAGATACTGAGATGTATTTTCCTCTAGAATTGATGAGTGACATCTTGTGTCCCTAAGGTTTAAGAAGCCCCAAGCCTATTTATGCTTTGTATGGGCTGCCCTAAATACACACACCCCTCTAGCTTTTCTGTAGTAGAGTGGGAATATATTGGATAATTGAAATCCAAAGGAAACCTAGAAAACAAAGAAAAAGAAAAGAGCACCTCTTCTTAATAAAAATCCCTGCAGCATCACAGACATGCAGAGGCTCCATGAGCCCAGAGAGCTCAGTGGTCTGTATCATTGCTCTCACAACCTCTTCTTCTAAAGACTCTTGTAAGAGCCAAAATGGTGCAGAAGAGGGGGAGTCAGAGAGGCAGTGTTTGGGGGTGGGAAGCCCCATGGCATGTGAAGACCTGGGCTCAGATCCCCCCCACCCAGTTGCCACTAACCAGTTATGTCACCTGAGCAAGTCCTCCACCTGCCTTGGTAATTGTGAGCATCTTACCTACTTGCCAGGGTTCAGGTGTGGACGGCGTGACATAATGCAAGTGGATACTGCTTTCTAATAGAAAAGATTGTCTTTAATTTCTCTCCAAGGGTTCCATTTACAAAAGAGGACGAAAACCTACTAATAGAAGTTTGCTCTGACTACCACTATTTGAGGTGAAAGGTCTTGTGCAAGTGCAGCTATTCTTGGTTCCCGCTAAGCCACAGGAGTCTGGCAGACGGGAATAGGTTGCAGCTGGTGAGAGACCTATTACAGAAGGAATGGGGACAACAAACTACTATTCAGTACTAGGAAGAAATGAGCTGCAAAGCCATGAAAAGACATGGGGGAACCTCAGATGAATAGTACGAAGTGAAAGAAGCCAGTCTGAAAAAAGCTACATGCATTATGATTCCAAACATGTGACATTCTGGAGAAAAACAATACTATGGAGACAGTAAAAAGATCAGTGGTAGCCAGGATTTGGGCGGGGGAGGGATGGTTAGGTGGAGCACAGAGGATTTTTAGGGCAGTGAAAATACTCTGTATGATACCGTAATGGTGGATGCACGTCACTAGCCGTTTGTCCAAACTCATAGAATGGACACCACCAAGAGTGAACCCCCATGTAAACTATGGATTTGGGTGATGGTGATGTGCCCGTGTAGGTCCATCAGTCGTAACAAATGTGCATCTGGTGAGGGGTGTTGCCGATGGGGACGTTGCGTGTGTCTGAAGGCAGGGATGTATGGGAAGTCTCTCTACTCTCTCCTCAAGTTTTCTGTGAATCTAAAATGGCTCTAAAATATCAAATTTACTAATTAAAAACCTAGAAGAGAGAATGGGATGTGGCCGTCTGCTGTTCCACCATTTCAGGTGGCCCAGCTGCTACAGCACACAGAGACGGACGGATGAGGGGTAGATGTCTCCTGGCTGTCCTAAAAAGGAAAAATGTCGATTTTTATATTAACCATCTTTTTGAATTAGGTTACCCTTACTTCTGCCAAATAGACCAGTAGTAAGGAAGTAACATATATTTCCTGCGGGATTTTTCTCTAGAAGGGTGGTGAAAATCTCTTTGCAGTCAAGCTCCACGGTCTGTCAGGAGGGAAAATCAATGTGGGTCACACACAGGGAAAAACAACCTGAATTTAAAGTAAATTTACTGAGAAAAATTCTTCTGTTTCATATCCTGGCAGTTAAGGTTCCCTTCACTGGAAAGGGAAGGGAAGGGTCAGTCCAAAAAAAAAAAGGAAACTGTTAAGACTTTTAAAAGAGAGAAAGAAAAGGCAGGGAGAGACTAAAAAGAAATAAAGGTTTGGTGTTTAGGAAAGAACTATATTAAAAGGGAGAGAAATACTGGGATTGCATAGGAAGAATAACAGACTTGAGATCTAAATTTCTCCTGAGATCCCTCTGGACCACTTAGGCTATGGGCTTAAGATTCATTATCACCTGTTGTCACTCCTCTGTGAAATTCACATGAGCTCTTCTGCAGTTTGGAATCACTTTTTTTTTTTTTTTTTTTTACAAATGGGAGACAGATTTCCCATGTCTACTTTCAAATTTTATGGGTGCTTTGAAAAAAAGATGTATTCTCCCCATGAAATTCTTAAGCCTTTGCAAATGTTGAAGTAATGAGTTAGCTTTAGAAATTGTGAAAGTACAGCATTATCCACGTATTTACTGTTTTAGCATGGATTTTATTTGACTCAAAATATGTATTTGCTTCTTGCTTTCTTTAGCTTTTAAATTTTTAAAAAAAAATTTTATTTAATTTTGGCTGCATTGGGTCTTCGTTGCTGCGCGTGGGCTTTCTCTAGCTGTGGCGAGTGGGGGCTACTCTTCGTTGCGGTGCACGGGCTTCTCACTGCGGTGGCTTCTCTTGTTGTGGAGCATGGGCTCTAGGCACACGGGCTTCAGTAGTTGTGGCTCGTGGGCTCTGGAGTGCAAGCTCAGTAGTTGTGGCTCATGGGCTTAGTTGCTCCGCGACATGTGGGATCTTCTTGGACCAGGGCTTGAACCTGTGTCCCCTGCATTGGCAGGTAGATTCTTAACCACTGCGCCACCAGAGAAGTTCCTCTTTAGCTTTTAATCTGTTGCTCTGAATTAATTTTGAAATGAAATTCAATTTTAAAAATGCGGACCGTTGGAAATAACACAGAACAATAGCTCTTAGTGACGGTATCTTTAAAACTTATATATGTGTATGACTGTCACCTTGCTGTACAGCAGAAATTAATACAACATTGTAAGTCAACTATACTTCAATTTAAAAAATGATAAAAATCTAAATACTTACAGCTATTGACCACTTTTCCTTAACGCTCACGCCAAAGGTTATGGGGAGGAGCAGGGTGGCGTCCAGCTCATGGATTTCTCTGAACGAATCAAGATGTGTGACCCTGGGTCAAGACTGAGCTAAAGATAGACTGTCCGAGTCACTTAGATGAATTTAGTCTTAATAGAGAAGTGAGGGCCCAGTAAAAGTCGTTTAGGAAGAAGTGCTGTTATGATGGTTCATCGATGTGAAAGAAAGACCCTGAAGCAGAGAGCCCAGGGGCAGGTGTGAGCCTGACACATGATTCTGCACCTGGAGTCCCCGGTTTATGAATTGGTTGGTGTGTTTAACTTTCCAGCCACATATTGGCGTTGTGTCATTGGGTGCCAACTTTGATAATGTGATAAGGTACTGTGATTAAACAATCAATCCTTGGTCTCCTGCCCATGTTCAGATACTGAACTGGGCAGGATACTGGATGGACTGCTTCAAGTCCATTGTTTAGTCAGAGAAGGTGCCTTAATTCATGGGGTCATTTGGCCAGTTCAAAGTAAGAAGTTCTTGAATTTTCATAGCTGCCGAGCCTGTTAGAGATTATTTCTCAGTCCCAGGGTGATCAGCTTAGGGTAGGAAGGGAGATGTATCTCCAAATTGTAGGCGAGGAAGATGAAACAACGAGAGAGGACTGACCTAGAGGCCACATGGGGTTGGGTGCAGGCGGGGAGACCTGGTCTGAACCTTGGCTCTGGTGCTCAGTAAACTCTACAGCCCCAGAAATTCATGTAACCTCTTCCTGCCTTTGTTCTCTCATCCAATAAGCCTATGTATAGAATGAAGATTAAATGAGCTAATGTACAATATGTAAGGTACTTAGCACAATACCTTGCATGTACATAGCACCCGATAAACAGTCAAGCGATGATCTTCGTTGTTTTTAGCCATAGCAGCCTGCAAAAGAGTAGAAAGGAGGAGCATAGCATTTGACATCTTGGCTCGTGCAGTTCCACATCTACACAGAAGTGAAGGTGGCTCACCAGCGCTCCAGTGACAGAGGCCAGGGTCCCTCAACTTGCAGAGGCCACATGACAAGTTGAAGGTATTCGTACTCTCATTAACAGTGGGCCATGTCAGGGATGACACACTGAGGGATCATGGGATCTTTTAAACCCCAAATGGGAGTTTGCCGTCTGGGTAATGAGTTTGTCACATCCCCATGACTCTGGGCAAAACCTATTCAGCTTATTCTCGCTGGAACCATTGTCATTGACTAAGTTGGGGAATGTCAGTCAAGAGACAGAGAATTGCAGATGTCCAGACATCCTGCAGTGCAAAGGAAGTGATGGGAAAGGGGTCCCTGGACTTGCCTTGTTCTGTAACTTGGGCTGTCGCGCTGCTTATGGTCGGTTTCCCTGCCAGCTTTAGCCTGTGTGACATCATTTGCTGATTCCCAACCTACAGCTCTAAAGCTTCCTCGTTTCATCTTGCTTTCCTACTGAGGAAGGAGTAACTGCAACGTTATTTTTTCAGGTTAGACTTACTAGCAAAACATTCCACTATGTGGTTAAGAAGGTGAATAGCTCAGTCTGTCACCTTTTGATTTGACAGTGGGAGAGACCTTGAAAGCTATTTCATCATGTAATTTACTTATAATGCTGTGCAGGAACCATCTGTAGGGCCGTCCTGTGACTTTGGGTCCTGACATTTGGCCTTGTAGATTGAGCACCGCTCAACCTGCATGATATCAGCCAGCTGAGCAGGTGTACACGGGAGCTATTGGGTTTTGGATTTGTTTGGGGAAAACTGTCCTCAATTCAAAATGTAATTTGATTTATGAATTCTTGGGGGTTAATCCTAAAGAAAAGTTAAAGTAAATCATTTGTAATTATCCTTACTGCCCTTATCTGACCACGTGAGGATGGCCCATAATCGTATTAGGGAACAAATTTAGGACTGCCACTAAGCATCATCGTGAGCCAACAAATTTAGGACTGCCACTAAGCATCATCGTGAGCCTCTAGAAAATAGATGACTTGGATTAATTAAGCAATAATACTGCGACCCTTCCACAATTTCATCCTACATAAGGGAAATGCCTATTGACCAGGGTATATTTTATAGTTTTTCTAAAATTAGCTTTTGGAGGCTCATCTAGACCCAGATGTGTTTTAGTCCGAAACCAAAATTTTTACTTTTTAAAATGTGAATTGCAACCAGTATGCATCGAAACATTATTTTTGTTGTGTGTAGCATTTTCCTTTGCTTCAGCCAAACCCCAGGACCAGCTCTTCCCTCCCTTGGCCTGCATTTTCCGGCCCCTGTGTGTCTTCATTCCCACAGTAAAGATAAGTTGGATATGTGTTATTCCAGAGTGTTTCCTCTCTGTTTCCTTCAAAACATCACAGTCCCTAGTAGTTTCACAAGAAATACGTACTGAACAACTGAAATTTATTTGGCAGATGTTACAGAGAAATTACCCATTGTGACAAGAAGCGAGTCAAAGGACCTCAGAGAGGTGACAGGTCATGAACCGATTTGTGCCTGAGTAAGATTGAGAACTGACTAGCTAACGTTTATGGTGGGCTTACGATGGGTTAAGTGCATGTCATAAAGTAGCGCATTTAATGTAATCCTTATAATAACCCCCTCTGCCGCAGGTTTTTAATCTCATTTTTTAAAGACTTTTTTTACAGCTGTTTTAGATTCACAGCAGATTTGAGGGGAAGGCCCGGAGATTTCCCATATACACCCTGTGCTCACACATACACAGCTTCCTGCCTCGTCAGCATCCCCAGCAGACGGGACCATCCTTACAGCTGAAGAGCCTCACTGACACGTCACATCACCCAAAGTTCATAGTTTACATCAGGGTTCCCTCTTAGTGTTGGGCATTCTGTGGATTTAGACAGTTGTATAGTGACACGTATCCATCATTATAGTATCGTACATAGTAGGTTTAATGTCCTAAACTGCTTCCGTGCATGAGCTGTTGACCCGTCCCTCCCTTCTAACCCCCGGCATCCACTGATCTTTTTACTGTCCTCATAGTCCTGCCTTTTCCGGAATTCCATATTGTTGGAATCATATAGTATGTAGCCTTCTCATATTGATGTTTTTCACCTGGATTATACATTTTAGATTCCTTCATGTCTTTTCATAGCTTGATAGATCATTTCTTTTTAGGGCTGACTACTAGTCCAATGTCTGGATGGACCACCATTCATTTATCCATTCACATACTGAAGAACATCATGGTTGCTTCCAGATATTGACAGTTGTGATTAAGCTGCTATAGACGTGCACGTGCAGGATTTTGTATGGGCATTAGTTTTCAACTCCTTTAGGTAAATACCAGGCATTGTGGTTTCCGGATCACCCGACGGTATGCTTCAGTTTTGTAAGAAACCGCCCAGCTGGCTTCCTAAGTAAGTGTACCGTCTTGGGTTTGCCCAGCAATGGAAGGAAGTTCCTATTGCTCCATCCTCACCAGCTTAGTGTCCTCACTGTTCTGGATTTTGGCCACTCTAATATGTATAGAGTGGTTCAGTCTCATAGAGTACTTAAGCAACTTACCTGAGGTCACATGCTCATAACTGAAAAGCTGGGATCTAAATACATTTGTTGGAACTGTAACCACACAGCCAAGGCTTGCAAACACTTCTAACCACCACATCCTACCCCTTTCTCTGGAGAGACAGTTTTCCTCAAATTTAAAAATAGAAGACTGCCCTGTTCTCCTTATGCGTTGGTTTATATTGAAGGTTAAAGGAGACGCTGTATCTAAATGTACTTTGAAAATTGCAAAGTACTGTGAATATAGGTAGTCACAGGTTATATTATTTGGAAAAGATGAGATCATTTTGAGTACCAGGTGTAACACCAAGTCCTTACATGACTTTAAATCAATTTCACTAGACCTTAGATTCCTGATCTATAACATAAAATATGGCTACAGTCTAAGCATTCCTATGTGACATGTGTCCTGTGTGTTAACAAAATAAAAATTGCAGCATCTGAGGCCCTGGAGATGGACAGGGGGTAAAAGATACTCAGTGGCGATAGTTGTCCATGCAAGAGGCAAAGTACAATGAGTCAAATGCAAAGACATGAGAGGAAAGAATAAAAGGTGAGATGCTAAGTTGACATGAACCTCTGTCTGTCTAAAGGAAGATAGCATGATGCTTATCACAGGAATCTCTACCAGGAGAAAATGATGCCAGTGAGAAATACAGACGGCCTCCTCGTACCTGCCAAATAAGTGTGTGGCCCCATAGTCAACGAGATTTCCCATCAAGTGTGCAGGTGCAGTTGGAGATGCCCCTGGTTTCTTCATTTTTCCATAGAGCATGTCTTTTTTTCTTTTAGCTTCTTAGGACGAAATTATTTAACCCATTTGAATAACGAATACATTGAATCTTGCTGACTATTCATTGAATAATCATATATGATCAGTTATTTTGGTAGATACTGGCAATGATCCTGTTTTTTTCCCTGACATTTATGGAGGTTCTGTGTTTGTGTCAGTTTGTAGCTCCATATTGAATCACTGGAACTTTATAGCAATGAAACTCACTCACTTTGAACCTGACGATGTGCTGTAGATGGGCTTTTTTGTAATTTATGAATTGGATATTAGCTTATATTGCAACCTTCTCATTTTCATCATCCATAAAGGTAAAATCTACAATCCGTTTTACAGGCAATTTTAAGTATAACATTCTTCTTTTTCTGCACTGTAGTTCTACTGTGTGCATTAGAGAAATGTTTTCCCTACTCCCTTTTCAGAGAGCTCACTTAACACAAAAGTTATTTTGATAGAGCAGAATACTGTGTCAGTATCTCCAAGTCTTGTACCACCAAGATTCCAGAAGCACCATTATTATTAATGTCTTAGTCCACTGATTCTAGAAAAGCTCAACAGGAGCAGACAAAGACATTTGCCAATTTTGAGAACACAGACAGAAATATTTGGCTTGGGGAACTGCAAAAACAAAGCAGTGAGGTGAAGGAACTCAGTGCGCTCTTCCAAATACAAGGATGTTTCCGATGGCTTTAATTGTACCAACAGCAGATGTTTCCTATGGAAGGTTACTTTGCAAAAACATGAAATAAAATAAACCTACTAATGGAAACTTTCTAAGTCCCATTTTGAACTGGGCATCAGAGAAAGCTAAATAGATACTGCGGGGATCGGGGAGTGACATGTTTTTTTCTGCAGAGTTGTTTTATTGAAGCATCATTTGATGGTTCACATTCTGATGGGTGGCTGGCCACCCATTAAGATCCCTTCCCTAAGGGGTACAATTGCCCATTCCAATATGGATCAATAAGAGAGTAAGGCTTTGATTTAGTTCACAAACACTGTCAGGTCCATTTCTTGCAATGTGTTATTTAAGAGCCGCTTGCAGCATATGGGAGATAATAATTGCTGGTATTATCAGGTGGAATATTGTAACAAAGAGTCCACAGATATCATGTAATGAGCTCTCTGAGAGAGAGAAGGTAGTTTTTGGAAACCTCAGGCACTTCGCCGTTGGCTGCCAAATAGTGTTTTTGGCAGATTACTGTCACAGAATGCTCTCAGAAGTACTCTTCGGTGGACAGTAAAAAATGCAAATGGAAGTTCATTCATGGAGCAATGATTGCTTTGGACGGATCCTGAAGTGTAATGTGTCGTAAACCCTAAACGATCAACCTTATTTATGTGGCCCCCGTTCTAGTTACTCACCAACTATTGAGATGATTTTCAGCAGGTCGTGTAGACGTATTTCTTAATTGCACGTTACTGTTGTGGGTGAGTGAACATTATCTCTCCTAGATACAGAGGATATAGGTTTGAAACACTATTATATTCATTCAAGAAAGGCTGCCTAGTTGACACGGTTGCTACTGGCAGGACCAGTTCCAGAGGACCAAGCTCCTCAGGCAGCTGGGCCAGCCCAAAGGCACTGGGACTTCTTCCAGGCAGACGCCACTGCGTCAGATTTAGGAATTTCTCACTGCCTGGGATCCCAGACCTCTCCTCCCAGTCAACCTGTGCTAGATTTCACCCAAATGTGATCATGAACTCTGAGTCTGTTGTCAGTCTGTTCAAATGTGAAGCTACCATCACACCAACATCTGAATTTGAACTTCCTTTCCTCTCTCACTATTGCACCAGCTTGGAACTGGTGTCCATCCCTCGCCTTAGTGGACTCGGACTTCACCCCACCTGTGAGTTGCCCTTTGCATTCTGCTTTTCCCAACTGCTGGTCACAAGTTTGCTCGGTCACGTAGTCTAGACGTGTAATTCACATGTAGATGACACATCAAACCATTGCGCACACATTAGTCATTAAAATTGATCCAATGCAGGCAACTGTAGGAAGAAAACTTCCAGTTGAACTCATATGGAACCCATTTGCCTCTTGAGGGGGGGAAATAAAGCTTTCAAATTATACAATGGAAAAAAAAAAAACCCACCCTGACCCAATCTGAGTTTTCTCAGTGAACGGTGTTGTGCAGTGGTGACCAAGCCATGGAAGTTGTCTTCAGCAAGAAGAAAAATAAAATGATTTTGTAGAGCCTTTAAAACATTATTGATGCTGTATAAGGTAACATCCAGGAGACTTACCTGGAAAAAATAAAATCTGTCATTATTTGCAAGTCAAAAGGATGAACCATATTGTGTGTGTGTGTGTGTGTGTGTGTGTGTGTGTGTGTGTGTGTGTGTTTCCCAACTTTGCCTAGCAGTTTTCTCCTGTGAACGTGGAGGTCTTCAAGAAGACCCCTGGCTTTGATATTTCTTTTCTAAGTACTCAGTTTTACTCAGTAGACCCATAAGTGAGCCATTGATTAGGGTAAAAGCAGTTTGTCCATAGGCTCATTTAATTCTGAAGATTGTCCAGTAAAAAAGAAAAAAGGAAGAAGTGTCTCCCACGTGTGAGAAAGCTGAGTGCACTAACCAATTCAGTGCTTTCCTGTAACCGGCAGTGAGTTTTTTGTCCTTTTTGAGCATGAAACCCACCCAGTGCCCTACTGTAACGATAAACACCAGATAAAACTTCCTTCACAAGGCGAAAGTGGCTGCAGGGGTACATCCTTATTTTTGAGACATTTGGCCCAGAGATTTTCATTGACCATAAGTCATAATGCTGTTGTTCTTATACTGCGAGGTTAGGCACACCTGTTTGAATAAGCTGTGTATGTGCTACGCCTCTTGGTTGGCTTTGAGAAACATTTTTGTCTTGCTTCTCACAGTGAAAAATGAGCTCAGAAATGGAGGTAAGGGAGAAACAAGGCTTATGGGAAGAAGAAAACATTTAACAATAGGAAGGAGAAAAATCCTTTCTACATCTTAGGAGGTGCTTTCTCTAAAGAGAAGAAAATCTGCTTTTCTGTGTCTGAGTTAAACCGTCTGAGGCCTTCATTCTGCACTGTAGAATTATCCAGACGGAGCCCATCTCTACTGAGAAATCGAAATCTAATCCGTTGTAAGGAATTTGCTTTTTTTTTTGTATGGACCACTAAGATGGAAACTTCCAGCTGCGTTCCCCTGCTCTTGCCGAGGTTGGAATTGAAATTTCTTCTCGCAGTGATGGAGCTGCAGGAGAGGTACCAGTCTCTCACTCTGCATACTGAGGGGAGCAGCATGGCACTGACTCAGACTGACTCGGCATGGATTTCCTTTCAGCAAATTAAAATCTACCTCCCTTGACCAGGCGAAAAATAGGATACCGTCACATTTTGCTGTATCTTACCAGGGTACTGCTGGAATCCACCCCTCAAAAAAAAAAAAATCCTTCTCTAAAGTTTTTTTTTCAGATTTGAGAGCTTGTTTTTAAGGTTTGTCTGCGTTTCAAACTTTCTTTCCCTAAAAATGAAAAATCAGTTTGAGAGAGTCGATAAAGGGCCATATTTAAAATGGTAGTTTGTTTTCTGGAAAAAAATCTTGTATTGTGATGGTAAAAGTGGTTCACCATCTCAATGGAAGAAAAACGGCACGTGATGATTTAATTGACACCCATGCATCCATCATTTGTTCTACTCTTATAGGTCATCTGCTGTGCATGGTCATGGGTCAGATTCTGGGGCAAATACAGAAGTGAATAAGATGAGACTTTGTGATGGTTAATTTTATGTGTCAACGTGACTGGTCCATGGGGTGCCCAGGCAGCTGGTTAAACGTTATTTCTGGAGGGGTGTGTGAAAGATTGGCATGTGTTTCTTTGTTTTTTTTATTTTGGATATTGTATTTATTATTATTTTTTTCAATCTTTGATGTCATTTGCTTCCAGCATGTTTAAAAAATTTTTATTGGAGTATAGTTGATTTACAGTGTTGTGTTAGTTTCAGGTGTCCAGCAAAGTGATTCAGTTATACATATACTATACCTATTATTTTTCAGATTCTTTTCCCATATAGGTTATTACAGAGTACTAAGTTCCTTGTGCTATGCAGCAGGTCCTTGTTGGTTATCTATCTTATATATAGTAGTGTGTATATGTTAATACCAAGCTCATGATTTATCCCCCCACAGACACATGTTCCCTCTGGTAACCATAAGTTTGTTTTCAATATCTGTGAGTCTGTTTCTGTTTTGTAAATAAGTTCATTTGTATCATTTTTTAAATTAGATTCCACATATAAGTGATGTCATGATGGTATTTGTCTTTCTGTGTCTGACTTACTTCACTTAGTATGATAATCTCTAGGTCCATCCATGTTGATGCAAGTGCCATTATTTCATTTTCTTCATGGCTGAGTAGTATTCCATGGTATGTATGTACCACATCTTCTTTATCCATTCCTCTGTTGATGGACACTTAGGTTGCTTCCATGTCTTGGCTATTGTAAATAGTGCTGCAGTGAACATTGGGGTGCATGTGTCTTTTCAAATTATGGTTTTCTCCAGATACATGCCCAGGAGTGGGATTGCTGGATCATATGGTAGCTCTATTTTCAGTTTTTTAAGGAGCCTCCATACTGTTCTCCATAGGGGCTGCACCAATTTACATTCCCACCAACAGTGTATGAGGGTTCCCTTTTCTCCACACCCTCTCCAGCATTTACTGTTTGTGGACTTTTTGATGTTGGCATGGTCATCCTGACTGGCGTGGGGTGATACCTCATTGTAGCTTTGATTTGCATTTCTTTGATAATTAGTGATGTTGAGCATCTTTTCATGTGCTTCTTGGCCATTTGTATGTCTTCTTTGGAGAAATGTCTATTTGGATCTTCTGAACATTTTTCATTTTTGATTGGGTGTTTGTTGGTGGTGTTTGTTTGTTTGTTTGATATAGAGCTGCATGAGATTAATCCCTTTTTAGTTTCGAGATTAATCTCTTGTCAGGCACTTCATTTGCAAATATTTTCTCCCATTCTGTGGGGAGATCAGCATTTGAATTGGTAGACTCGGGAAAGCACACGGCCCTCCCCAGGGTGGGTGGGCTGCATCCAATCCCTTGAGGGCCTGAACAGGACAGCAAATCGGAAGACAGCTGAGCTCACTCTCACTGCCTGACCGTTGAGCGGGAACACAGACCTTCTCCTGCCTTTGGCCCCCCAGCTTTCAGATCCTTAGAACCATACCACCGGCTTTCTTGAGTCTCCAGGTTTTAGACAACAGATCATGGGATTCCTCAGCCTGCATGGTTGGTTCTGTTTCTCTGGAGGCCCTGTCTCATACAGACCTGCTCCAGGGCTCCTCAAAGTAGGGTTGGGGAACTGCTCGTGATTTAGAAGAAATCATTTTGATATTTGCATGTAGGAGGCACTCTTTCTCTTGATAGGAAGAACCTGCATTTCAGTAGATTCTGCCGATTGAAATCTTTCATCAAAACTACTATGAAAATTAGAAAGGATACAGATCAGTGTTCAAATACAAAAATAATGATAATCACTAATATTTATTGTATGAAGTCTCTATATATGTACACAAGACACTGAGTGTTTTAGAAAATTGTTTATTAAAGGGTCTTGTGATCCCTATGGCACTTTTATTGAAGTGATTCCCTGAAAGAAGAGATCCCCTGTTTTTGGAGAATTGGAATCACACCATGGGCCCAGAAAGAAAAATCAGCTGCAGGTGCCCTAGGATTAGATGGTGAAGACTAGAGTTGAGATGATTACTTGGATAGGAACTTGGAACAAGTCTCTTTCATAAAGGTGGTTTTAGTTCCAGCTTTTTCAGTTATCGCTGAAAAGACAAGCTTGGAAAGCCTTCAGTGGTGATGTGCAGTATTGATTGTCAAATATTTTTTAGGCTGAAGACATCTCGGTGCTTGGTTAAATGAATAATAGAAGAGAAGGAAAAGATGAAAAAATACTAGAACAGGCACCCCTGGCTCCTAGAGTTCAAAGGCAAGGGCAAAGATTTGGTATTTGGCACAGTGTTTTGGAATTGGTTTGGGGAATGTACAAAAGTTTAATTAACAGGGATGATTAAATTTCATGAGTGTAAGAGATAAACAATCTTAAAGAATTTTAAATTGAGTTGGGGTGGGGAAATGGAGAAGTAGGCAAAAGAAGTGCCAGGGAGAACAAAATATAATTTTCTAAGCATTTTAATCAATGAGCCCAAGCGATTATTCCATGGACCTGGGGTCTTTAAGGTAATTAGGACACAACAAAAAGGTAAAACACAAGAAGGATCTGTGAATTCGTAATGCTGTCAAACATTGCCAGCTGCTAGAGAAATGTGTAACCCTGGAACACTGGCTTGTGTCATCCTGAGAAGCAAGGATGGCATGTTTTCTTCTTGACCTTGGAAACACCTTTTGCTTTCTATGGAAACCATCCCAGTGTTTCTAGGTGAAAAAAGGGACTGTAAAGGTTAATAACTCAGAATGACAACAGAAGTGATAAAAATGTGAAAGAAATACGTGGGTGCACATTTTCAAGTCTAAAATTCTTTGAAGCTAGAGAAACCCTTAGCTATAGTGCTTAAGCTCTAAAAGATAGTTTAAAAACCATGGGATCAGAGTGTTATATCCCTGTAAGTGATTCTGCCCTGCTCAGCTATCCTCCATATCATTGTATTTTGATCATTAACTGTACTGGAAAAGTATTATCTCCTTATATTATATGAGTTTGCTACCGTTTGCATATTCTTCATTGATTTGTTATCAACATTTTGATAGTAAAAAATGCCTGTTTTAAATAATGAAAATGGAACAATAGGATTATAATACAGGGTATAGTGTTACAAATCCAGCAAGTAAAATGCTGCAGATGTTAGATGGGTACCAAAGAGGAGGCAGATTTTTTTTTTTAATTAATTTATTTTCTTTATTTTCTTTTTCGCCGTGTTGGGTCTTTGTTGCTGCGTGTGAGCTTTCTCTAGTTGCAGCGAGCGGGGGCTACTCTTTGTTGCAGTGCGCAGTCTTCTCATTGCGGTGGCTTCTCTTGTTACGAGCACAGGCTCTATCTAGGTGTGCGGGCTTCAGTAGTTGGGGCACGCGGGCTTCCGTAGTTGTGGCTCACGGGCTCATTAGTTGTGGCTCACAGGCTCTAGAGCGCAGGCTTAGTAGTTGTGGCTCGAGGGCTCTAGAGTGCAGGCTCGGTAGTTGTGGCACACGGGCTTAGTTGCTCCGCAGCATGTGGGATCTTCCCGGACCAGGGATGGAACCCCTCTCCCCTGCATGGGCAGGCGGATTCTTAACCACTGTGCCACGAGGGAAGTCCCAAGGAGGCAGATTCTTTAATGGGGGAGGATCAAAGAAGAGGAGATGGTTTTGGGGGATAAATAGGTTTCATTAACCTGTTAGGAGGGATAGAAGGGTATTTCAAAATGAAAATGATGGTTAAATAATAACATGGAAAAAATGTACAGAGCATGTCATGGGATTAACACGCAGTTCAGTGAGGCTGGGTGGTAGGAGATGATGCTGGGAAGGAATATTGGAGTTAGGTTGAATATTTAGTGTAGAAGTTGGGGCTTTATCCTGTAGGAATGAGGAGACTTTGAAAAATGCTTTTGTAGAATTACTAAATAGTAAATTACTAAATTACTAATTACATTGCTCAAAAAAGCACACTGTATATTTTTCCCATCTGCTCAGCTCACACCCCACCTTCAACATCCACAGGTAACCACTTTTATTTGTTTTTATGTGTGTCCTCCTGAAGGCTCTTTATGCAAATGTAAATGTACATTATTATCTCTGCCCTTTTACACAAAAGGTAGCACTTTACACTTTTCCTATTTTGCTTTTTTTCCCTAAAAATATACATTTTAGAGCTTTCCTGTATTTTTTAAAAGCTAAATGCTTTGGAATTACTGTAGTTTATTCTACTGGTTTCCTACTGCTATCTTAGTGGTTTTAATCTTTTACAAGCAATGTAAAACCATCAGTTTGCATGCAGCAAGGAAACCTCAAGAATAAATTGCAAGAACTAGGATTGTTGAGTTCAAAAGATACTGAATTTCTAATTTTGATAGTCATCAAGGATTGTCACCTGTAGGAATTATGTTCATTTATATTCTGCATGGTACTTCTTTTTTAATAGCTTTACCAACAATGAGTGATCCAGCTTTCCAATTTTGATAGTCTTATCGGTGAAATAAAGGAAGCTTGGAGTAGTTTAATAATCACTTTTCTTATTAAGAGTGGATTTGAGCATCCTTTTTGTATGTTGAGGTTCTTTTGTGTTTATTTTCTATAAACTCACTATTCACTGCTTTTGCCTGTCTTTGATTGAGTCAATTGTCTTTTACTTATAAATTTAAAGGTGTTAATTATAAGTTAGTTATAGAAACCCTTAAAGGTCATATGAGTTGCAAATGTTTTATTTCCTAATAGATTGTTTGCCTTTTGACTTTTCTCACAGTGTTTGTTCGTTTTGTTTTCATACACTCCTTAGTGGTTGGAACGGTCTACATTTTTCCAGGATTACACATACATTCTACCATTCTAAGTCTTTTGTTTAATACCAACTCTTAAACTCTGATGTATTTTTTAGTTTATCTTGATGCAAAGTGTGAGATAATAAAACAAGTTATATTTTTATGTCTAATTAGTTGCCTCCAAATATACTATTTCTTAATAATCATCTTTCCTTAATTGACTTGCATTTTATGATGCATCTAGAATAGATGGCAATTCTGCCTCAGTTCAATTACAAATGCCCTGGAGTTCTGATAAACAGAGCAAGATTTTTCAAATGTATATTCAGTGAGTATCAATATCATGCAGAAGAAAATGTAAAAAATAAAAATAATAAAACCCAGGGAAATAAAAACAAGAAAAAGAAAATGAAGGGAAATAGCCTTCTCACATATCACATGTATATTATCAAGCTCCAGTAATAAAACTGCATGATTTTTATGAACCTCATGAATGATTTACAGCCCAATGGATCACCACAGGGCTTCCAGTATAAAGTCTTTGAAGGGACACCAAGTCCTGTTGTCTGCAGCCGTGTTTATTGCTAGATGTCTGTTTTGAGGATTCTGGAGCTTGGAAGTCACCTGTGTTTAAAAGGGGTGAAAGGTATGGAAAGACCGAGATAGAAGTGAGAGAGTATCTCCATGGGATCACAGCAACTACTGAGAGATTGAAGGTGGGTGGTGAGGAATCGGTGGGGAAAGATGACTCAGAGTTTTCTAACCTGGGAGGTGCTTTCAACCTCCTAAAACACGCTTGAGAGGAAGATAACCAGGCAGCTTTGCAGATCTGAGTCTGAGTTTCTGATTTAGAGTAACAGAGGTCAGCTTGGGAGTCAGTATCAGACCTTCAGTGTGGCAGTGGAGTGACCATCCAGAGAGAGTAGAAAGCAGGCAAAGACTAGGACCGAGGATGGAACTTTGAGACACATCTGCATTTAAGATATGGTAATGTGGAATAATCAGAGGGTTAGGAAGCAAATATGGAGAGAATCCTGGGTAAATAACAGGGGAACAGGGCTGGAGGAAATAAGCTGGGGGTGGCCCTGCACTCTCTTCCAGTTCTTGGGCTCTCGACAACAGTAATGTGATTGGGTCCCCCAATCTGTGAATGAAAAGATGGAGGCAAAAGTAGGGGATCCTGTATTGTTCAGAGCACATGAGAAGAGCCTGCAAGTGTGGAAAGAGGAACGTGTTTCTTTGTTTTCTGACATCTGTCCGGAAATCACCTTAAAATAGGACAGAAAGGTCCATCTCTTAACGTTTCTGGGTCTCTCAGAGTATTTCCTCTGATGACAAGTTCACATTGGCAGGAATCAGGCTTTCTCTTGCTCGTCAGCCTCAGTATTTGTTTTCCATAAATTAAAATTCAATTAAAATCCAATCCGCCTCCCTTTACCTACAATCCCGTGGCTGGTTCTGCTCTCTGAAGTTAATACACAGTCAGAGTAATAAACGCCATGGGATCAACCAAGAAACTGAAAGTCATGGGTCTCTTACCTGAAGGCTCGAGCTGAGAACTGGCAGATCACGTTTGATCAAACCCGGAGTTAATCAGAGGATCGGTTGACTATAGCAAGCTCCCATAATAAACCCTTTGAAGTGGAAACATGGAAACTCTAACAAGATCAGTCTAAATCAGGGATTGACACCATTTCAGAATTAGGTTGATGAGCTCAGAAGATGCTGAGCCCATTCTTTTTCTATCGTGCCAGGTGTGGAGGGTTAACGCCACCTAAGCATCCCTTCCTTTCCCAATAGAAACTTCCCCAGTCATCAGGATACCATTGTCCCAATCATGTTTCTCCTGTCATTGCATGTGATGATCAGTTATTCAGACCTACGAGACATCATTAATGCCCTCAGGGAATATGGGGTCTATTGGAGCAGAAAATGAGAGGCAGTTTTAGATTACTGAACATTCTCAAGAGGGAAAATGGGAAGAAATTACTTCAGGATGAGTCAACCAAAGTAGGCGAATTTTGTTAACCAGAAGGTGAAAGAGAGGCACAAGCCATCTAGAAGTTGGGATTTGAAAGGGCACCGAAAGGAAGGTGGGAAATTCCAGACTTAGATTTGCCAAATTTCCTTGTGGATAGCCCTTTCTGATATCTACTTTGAACAAAAATATTATGAGATGCTCGTGACAGCTTTATATCTGCACGGGAGTCTAACTATAATAGAAGTTTTTTTGTTTAATGTTTTGATGCTTTTGTTACCTATATACTATGTATATCCTTTTTTATTTATTTTATTTTAATTTTTGCTAGAAGATAGAGTTCAGTGCTGTCAGGCGAATCACTGCATTTAATTCTCTTTGCCTTTTGCTCTTTTTGCTTTTGTCTTATCTTTAATTATGGGCTGCTGTTTCTTGTCTTCCTCTTTTCTAAGAACAGTACATCAATAAGGTTTTTAAGAGTGCATTAAGAGGGCCATCAGGCTATTTTGTATAAACCCAAAAATACACAGAAGCATTTCAACACATGAAAAATAGAGCTGAAAGTAGAGCAAGTATTCGTAGGATTAGGTACATTTTCTTTTGTTTTTGTTAGACTTACTAAATTGCTCCTATTAATATAATGTTCTCATGCATAATGTAACAGATGAGAGCAAAGAGTAAAGTTTGAGAGCCCTACATCTTGAGAAGCTGCATCACTCCCATAAAAGTGGGAAGCAGCTTGTGCCAAATCCCCACACGCCACACTCTGACACACCTGTAATGCAAGGGTGGTGCAAACTGCCTAATTTCCTACAGCAAGTCATATCAAAATATTTCATCAAAGTTAATTAAATTTTTCAATATTCCTTGAGAGAAGAACAAGGTATTGTGATCTTAAAAATAGATCTGTAAACAGACGGAAGAGAGTTTGGGAGATGGAACTTTAATGAAACAAGAGAGGGAAAAATACATTAAGGAGGAAATCATAATGAATCATAGAATGTTAGAGTTTAAGCAGTCCTCAGAGACCATCTGTTCCAAGCCCTCATTTTAGGATGGGGGAGCTGAGGTCCATGCATGTTATGTAAGGTCACAGAGCGTCATAATGACTCAGATTCCTGCTCTGTGAACATAACTCTCTTGTGAATATTTCATTCATTTTTTTTTCACCCACTAGGGTACTCTTGGGTGCTTTGAAATAGTAATTTCCCTACAGTAATCTTGAGCACAGAGGCTATCATACTGTGCAAAAATTAAGCTGGCCTTTAGGAATTACTCAAAATGGTCTAGGGTCTGGGATACTCAACCTTATAGCTCCAGAAATTCAATTTTGATCACTTACCAAGAAATGAACAGGCGCTGGGGAATTGACAGATGCAATACTGACTTATGTACCATAAAGATAAATGTGCTTCTGTATGAAAAGTTGGAATTAGTGGGTGAATGAACTCTGTAAAACGTGTAATTCTGTGCATGGAAATTACATGGGTGACAAGAATAAGATAATTATAATTGTTGTCATGCCTCATGGTTAGGTCCATGCCGAAATCCCAGTTATGGCTAAAGCATCTTCATTAACATTGTGGCCTGACATGATATTCATATCTTCTTTGGGGACAAATGAAGAGTTTGTAGAAACTACCCTGTTTTGAGTAGTGGGGAACTTAGCCAATCCTTGCTGTACACAGTCTGGTAGTGAGAAGCGTTCTGATTTAAGACTCCAAAGACATGGGTTCTAGTCTCAGTTGTACTGTTGTGTAAGTACTATAACCCTGGGAAAGTCAAGAGATTGCTCTGAGCTTTAACTTTCTCATCTCTGAAATGTGGAAATGGATCTTGGTGAATTCCAAAGTATTTTCCAAAGCTCACAGTCTGAAACTTCAAGGAGCATTCCTTTTCTAGACACCACAAGCCCTTATCTTCTTGACTCCCTGCTTTGTATTGACACCAGTCATGGTATTTCCATTGATTTGTCATAATTTAATGAGACACAGTATCTTAGTCCAGATCTTCTAGAGGGCAGGTTATCTGGCAATAGGAGGGATAAGGTCCTCCTTTAAAGTTGCCCCAGAGACCAAACTTCTGCAGCCTGTGTATGTTGGACATTGCCTTTCCGGCACCTACCATTCTTGTTTTGCAATTTCTCTAGTGCCCTCAGAGTCAGCCACCATGCTCCACAGTTGTAACACTTCTCGTTGCTCTCATATTGATGGAGTTCCATGAGGACTTGCTCTCACGTGGACTTGGCCTCCACGCACACTGCATCTCAGCTAACCACTGGTGAAGCTGAAGCACAGTTGATGCCACTGCTTACCAGAAGTTATTACCATCTTGTTGAATGCTATGGACTGAATGTTTGTGTCCCTTCACATTCATGTGTTGAAGCCCTGATCCCCAATGTGATGGTATTTGGAGGTGGGACCTTTGGGAGGTAAATGGGTTTAAATGAGGTCATGTGGATGGAGCCCCTTGATGGGATTAGTGCCCTTATAAGAACAGGAAGAGACAGAAGGACCTCTCTCTCTCTTTGCCTCTCTCTGCCTCTCTCTGTCTCTCTGTCTGTCTCTGTCTCTCTGTCTATCCGTCTATCTTTCTCTCTCCATGCATGCACAAGGAAAGGCATGTGAGGACATACCCAGAAAGAAGGCTTTCACCAAGAACCCAACCATGGTGGCACCCTCACCCTGATGTCAGACTTCCAGCCTCTAGAACCATGAGAAATAAGTTTGTTGTTTAAGCCACCCAGTCCATGGTACTTACTATAGCCTCCCAATCTAAGACACATACATCCATAAAGGGCTCCAACTGCTTTTGGGTAGATGAGCAATCCTACTGCAGAGTTCCATCTCAAGGGCCTGCTTTTTAGAAGCACTCTGGCACCAATTGTCTTAGCCTGGGTCTCCCATGAAGCAGAGCCCAAGGAGAATCTCAATCTGTTCTCAGTTTACTTGGGAGTTTCAAGGTTAAGGGTATAGATGAAGGGAAAGTATGAGAGAAGGAAACACGGGAAGCATGGTCCTCTTGTTACTGCTCTGGCTGCCACTTCACCAAGAGCTGGGAGAGAGGCAGTGGGTTTGTGGGCAGGTGTGTTTCTTGGAGTGTGGGATTGTGAATGTGTGCAAGTGGGAAAATCACACACTCAGCTCAGAGTGATACACAGAGGGGAGAAAGAAGGCTCATCTGTGCACTTGGTTTCTTCTCACCTCACCTCTCCCATTGGCTGCACCCGCCCCCCCAGGGCAGGTAGTTTCTCCCAGACTCCTCTGTTGTACCTTCTGATGCCGTGGGTGCCTCTGAGGATACCACATGCCATCCGATGGTGGGCCCTTTCATCTACACCCAGAACGCCAGGGTAGGCATGTGGGGCGTGAGGGTCTTGAGGCCCAGGGCTCAGTCAGAAGGTCACCATTTGGAAAGCATGGCAAGATGCGACAGAGGAGATGGTGCAGTTCCAGACTCGGGTGGACTCTTCAGAAACAAGGAAGACTTTGAAAAACCCTAAAAATGCACGTGGCATTTTTGTTTACACAATAGCTCAAGTCCCAGAGCTCTACTGGCCAGCGTAGAGCTGATGGTTAATAACACTGTATTGTACACTTAAAAATGTGCTAAGAGGGTAGTTCTCATGGTGAGTGTTCTTATCACAAAAAATAATTATACACGAAGAGGGCAGGAGGAAATGTTTGGAGGGGATGGATGCTTACAGCAGAGATGGTGGTGATGGTTTCAGAGTGTGTACTTATCCCCGAAGTGTCAAGTTACATACATTCAGTATGTGCAGTTCTTTGTATGTCAGTCATACCTTAGTAAAATGGTTTATTATTGTTATTATTACTATTATTATTTTCAACGAATTGCTTTGTAGTTAATGGAGCAATCTCATCACGGGTCATATCTTGTTTGTTTTAACCTGGAGACAGTTAATCCAGGATGATCTGGTTAGTTCCACCAGGAGAGATAGCTGTTTGGCTGCCTTAAGTTGAAGTTGTCTTTCTGACCAGTTCCTTCTTTTCCTGAAAGTGTGATAATAGATAAAGATCAGCAGAGTAAGTGTGTGAAAACTAGGATATAGACTTACCTGTGAGGTCTTAAAAGAGTCAGCATCTTTCGCTGTGCCTCAGTTACTCACTGTAAATCAGATGCAAAAACTGAAGACCCCTGCGTTTTCTGCAGACTCGGGCATCTAATGCCTCCTTGTCATTTGTACACCTGGTGGCTCCTCACTCTTGGGACTCTGGGATTTTGACTTTAGGCTGAAGTCTGCTGATGGACTGAATAAAATGCTTGGTTTTCTTAGAATGTTAGCACATAAAGAGATCTTAATGCAAACCCTTCATTCGAGAGATGAGGGTATTGGGGGCTAAAGAATTTCTGACTATCCCAAATATATGCGGTGCTTCTCTTAGAAAATCCTTCTTTTTCTTATGGTTTAGGGAGGAAATATGCCATCACCTTTCCCCAAGTAGCAAAGAGTCAGCCAGCTGTGTGGAAGAACCAATAAAAAGATATTTTTGTCTTTTAATATGAAAATTATCTTGTACCTAAATATCCCCCTCAATGATAAGCACATGAAGTCTGAGGACTTTAAGAGTAAAGTAAAAGATGATGGCCATCCAGACAGCATGAAGTGAAATCATAAGAAAGATAAAATCTCACTCCCACCCCCAGTCTTCCTAAATCACCTTTCCTCCTGGTAATAGGCTCGGGACTGAGTTGGAAGATTTTCAAGAAGACAAAATCAGATAATGCCATTCTCTTTTCCAGAGAAATAGCTGTACATTTCCTCTGGCTGAAAATTCCCATCAGCCAATGGATTTTGCCAATATCAATATTGATAAAAAAGAATATTATCCCCAAACTCTACAGTTCTGGAAGATGAAAGGGCATGATATTCTGACAAATTGGTTTCTAGGGCTTTAAATTGTGTGTGTAGTACGTGTGTGTGTGCGCGCACGCATGTGAAATAGGGTAGGATATATATCTAGAGAGAGAAGAGAAAGAGGTGGTATGTATAGGGTGCTGACAGTAATGTCATCAATTAACAGAATCTGTAGATTGAAAGTGATCTTAGAGGTCATCTAGACGAATCTTCAATTTCAATGGAGATCAAAGTGAGGCTCAGAGAAGTGGCTTGATAATTAGGAACATACACACAATGACCATTTAATTTTCGAGTCTTGAAGCCTTCTGCTTTAATTTTTGCTAGGGTGTGAAAAAATAGCCACGCATAAAGGAATAATTAATGAGCAAAGAGAAACTCTCCATCCAATAAAGGAAGAGAGGCATGTATTCTGCCCATGTTTTATAACTTCTTTCTCCAGCTCCTTCTGCTGCATTATTTAAATGGTAGAAACCGTCTCCCTGAGAGTTGGGTATTGAATTTCCCTGCACGTGTTCTGAGAGATTGAGTTCATTTGACTGTTGATTCCTTAGTGCAGCGAGGTATCCCAGAAAGAGATGCAGAGGTAATTTAATTGAAGACCTTAGCATCCATTTTGGCCCTTCTTTTCAGATGCCCATGTCGTATTCCAGCATAGCCATGGTATCCTGCGGACTCAAAGTGAAAAATACATTACCGGGGCTCACAAACTTTACGCTCACGCAGTACAGTTTTATAGCATGGTTCAGTTGATCACAAAATAAAAAGGACCCAAGCAATACACTCTGGAGAATGTGACTTGAAACTGTAACCATTAGGGAGAAAAGTGCCCAGATATCCACGGAGTTGTGGGAAAGAGAATCTCTTACAGCATCAGGGTGACTTAGCAGGGACTCCTGTGTCTGTGTGGTGATGTGCTGCTCCTGGAATATTCTGGGCCCAGTCCTTCTACTCTGCAAAGCCCTTTTGTTGATGACTCAGCACTTATTATTTATTTTAAACATTGATTTATATAGATCTCAATTCAGTCCCTTTGTGAAAAGTCCCACCTGTGTTTTGTAGCCAGCTAAATCTTTTAAAAAGTATTTTTAGATACATTTATATGTATCTACATACATCATGCACACATACGCCTATGTAATTATGTACAAACACATATTTATATACACACACATACATATATGAACTAAAAATAAACTAGATTATTCATTTCCTTGGGTACTTTCGAAAAATAGTTGACGAGATATTCCTGAAGTCAGAGCGATACTGGAAAATTCCACCAGAGGGCAAGTCCAAAACCAGGTTTTTGTGGGAATGGGCAGACGTGGCTATTGGGGACACCAAAGAGCTTGAAACTTTTCAGTGAAATAACTAACCCTTACTTTCCCCACACGTTGGATTTCGCCTCTGCAATTACCGCCCTGCAATGGAGTTCTGTTCAGTTAACAATCCCTGATGAGAGGCTGATTAGGACAGGCCTGCATGTAGCTACCTGGATCCCCATCCCTGCCAGCCCAGCCTTCACACCCTGTGGACCACTTGTCCACACACGATGCTCTTCCGCACCGCCGAATCCCCCAGCGAGGCCGCTTCCTGAGGATGGGTTTTCCTCTCACCAGCCCATTCACAGCATTTGCTCAGAGCCAGTCTACTAAAGAGAGACATTCTGGGGCTTCCCTGGTGGCTCAGTGACTGAGAATCTGCCTGCCGATGCAGGGGACATGGCTTCGAGCCCTGGTCTGGGAAGATCCCACATGCCGTGGAGCAACTAGGCCTGTGAGCCACAACTACTGAGCCTGCGCGTCTGGAGCCTGTGCTCTGCAACAAGAGAGGCCGTGATAGTGAGAGGTCCACGCACCGCAATGAAGAGTGACCCCTACTTGCTGCAACTGGAGAAAGCCCTCACACAGAAATGAAGACCCAACACAGCCATAAATTAATTAATTAATAATAATTTTTTTTTTAAAAAAAGAGAGAGACACTCTGGGCCCCAGAGGGTCCCTCACCAGAGGACAGGAATATGTGCTCGGCTGTCTGGTGGAGTCCCATAAGTAACAATGCTGGTCCATGTGGGTGGGCTTTTTGGGTATAGTTTTCCTAGAAAAAAGAAATGAGCAGAAGTTGTGCAAAAGTATGACCCACGTCTGAGGGCCTTGAGTGGTAAAGCCACCATTTTAGGTCAAAAGAGGTTTCAAGGAAGGAATGAGCAAAAAGAAGGAATCAAGGAGATGTGGAGAGGACTGAATCGGGAGTTATGCCAACAGTGCAGCCAGTGATCAAGGCAGGACTCATAAACCCAGCAGTTCAAACCACGGGACCTGGCTAGCGTGAAGGTAAACACGTTTGCCTCAAGGTGAAGTACTGGACATAATCATTAAATGAAGTTCTTATATCTACATAAATGAGTACATAGATAGATAGATATACACACATACACCTAGATGGTTTATACATACACAACATATATACATACACACATTTATATTTGGGAGGGAAAGGGGGGCAAGGAGAGGGGAGGATGGAGAGAAGAGAACGAGGCTGCTGATCACGTGCAAGGCTACTCAGGAGACCTTTCCTATTTAACCACTGGAACAAAAGTGACTTCCCTCCCTTGTTAAAATTAACATTTGCATTTAGGTCCTTACCTTTCCTCAAGTTCACAGCTCTCCTCTGAGGCAGCTGAGGGCAAAACTGCATGAACTAAAGATCAGGAGAACTATTTCCACGGCTTCCACCCTCCATCTCCACTGTGGGGACACAGGGACTTATGTGGCGCTGGGGGGTACTGGGCTGCCCTTCGGGGCTGGAGGGCAGATGGAAGGACATGGTCCAGGGAGAAAGGGGAGGATTTGCTGCAACAGAATATCAGAGTGGAACCTCACGCCTCACCTCAGGACAATATTGACACATATACACACAGAAATTAAAAAAAAAAAATCGGGTAAAGTCAGACATCATCACCGACATGTTGATTATTCTCATTCCATCGGAGACCTGGGTCTCCCACGGAAGTGCCGACCTCCGCGCTGCCCATCATCCTGCAGGTTATCGTCTCTACACCGCCTCCGTCTGTGTCTCCCAACAATTCCACACCGACCGTGGGAGTCAACCTCATCTCAAATACTCCACCTTTTTCCTGAACGTTCCTTTCTCCTTGCCTCGAATGGAGCCTGGGTGTTCTCTGAGACACAGGGAACTCCTGCTGAATCCCTTTAAAGATGCACCGTTTTCACTTCTGAACCTCACACAGCTTAAGTGTGGGACATCGGCCTCTGCCCTTTTTGTTTCCATGCTGGTTCTAGACCATTCTTTATAGCTATAAAATTAAATATATATATTAAATAGATTATATTAAAATTATATTAAATAATTTTAGATTAAAATATATTAAAATTAAATATATGTGTATATATAACTTCATAAAATTGCATATGAATTATAAAACCAATATAATAGTATGATTCACACATTCACGTAGGTATTGCAGTATTTTTTTTTAACATCTGTATTGGAGCATAATTGCTTTACAATGGTGTGTTAGTTTCTGCTGTATAACAAAGTGAATCAGTTATACATATACATATATCCCCATATCTCCTCCCTCTTGAGTCTCCCACCCTCCCTATCCCACCCCTCTAGGTGGTCGCAAAGCACCGAGCTGATCTCCCTGTGCTATCCGGCTGCTTCCCACTAGCTATCTGTTTTACATTTGGTAGTGTATATATGTCCATGCCACTCTCTCACTTCGTCCCAGCTTACCCTTTCCCCTCCCCGTGTCCTCAAGTCCATTCTCTACGTCTGTGTCTTTATTCCTGTCCTGCCCCTAGGTTCTTCAGAACCTTTTTTTTTAGATTCCATATGTATGTTAGCATACGGTATTTGTTTTTCTCTTTCTGAGTTACTTCACTCTGTATGACAGTCTCTAGATCCATCCATCTCACTGCAAATAACTCAATTTTGTTTCTTTTTATGGCTGGTATTGAGTATTAAATAGAAACAGAAGTTACCAGTCCTTCTTAACTCCAGTCTCATCTTTAATTTTTGTTCTGTTTTGTTGTTGTTCTTCTGATAATATAATAACTCTATATAGCATGTGTGTACCTCTATTTCTTTATAACTAATTTTATATAACATTTAAAGATCCTTCTCAATGAAAGATGAAGAAATTGTGCTACTTCTGCCTAACTCGCTCCTACCTTCCTGTGTTTTTTCATTGCCTTATTATTTTTTAGTGTTTTATTGGTTATATTTATCACTATGTAATTCTTCATTTCTTCTTTGATCTACTTAAGAGAGTACATCAATTTCCCCACTAAGTAAGAAGAATAAGTTAATGTCCTAATATTTTCTTCTTGCCCTTTCCAAGTCCAAACTTTTCTGTGAAAATATTTCTACCACGTCAGAGTTTATAACGTTTGCGTTTTGTACTGTGCTGTGATCAGTGCTTTGATGTTTTGTCTGTAGATTGGAAAAAATAGCTGGAATGCTGCCATTCTGCTCTACATAAATATTATTTGTTGCAAAGTCACATAGCAGGATTGGACCTGTAGGGCATCCAATGTCGTTCAACAGTTCAACACCATCCATTCTCTGATGTGTAACGCTGAACACCTGAGAAAAATCTCACAGTGATGTACTTGATTGGCTGCTCGAAAGCCCACCACATTTTAGATTTAAAATAATAACAATAGTAATAATAACAACAAACATGACAACAACTGTGAGCCTCAGTTTTGAAGAATAGGCACTTGGAATAATACAGGTTGTTAATAGCTGAGCATCCCCCTCTTGGTTAAGTTCTGGATGCTTTGCTGTTGCCATGGAAGCAGGAGCTCCTCTGAGAGAAGGGGGTTCTTTATCACTTCCCTGGGACACACATCATGAATGTCTGCTGGACTTCTAAGCACCTGCCCCACCCCCGTGACCACAGTGGCTTCCTTAGTTACTAAACTTAGGACTTTGCACTCCACTAGGCCAAAAAAGTCAAGACCCTGTTACCAGAGGAAAATCTCATTGGCTCCCGATGCTTGTATTTAGCTGTGATTTTATTTGTCCATGAAGAAGAACTGAGGATTTATGGAAACTTTTGCTGAAAGGTCTATCAGCGTTGACTGACTGGAAAATCTTCAAAAAGTGCTCCAAGATCCTCCAGACGTTGTGCTGTCCCAAATCAGGGTCATGGATACTCTAGCGGTAAAAGCTGCAAAAGACACCAATATTAGTGCCCATATATATTAAAAAAAAAAATCCAATGAGGACAACTAGGGGAAACTGGAAATGGTTAAGAAGTCAGTGCTTGTTTGTTCGTGTGTTTCTTCTCTTGGTTGCACTTATTGGCAGGAATGGAACAAAACAATAGAGTTAAACATGTTAAGGGTCCATATTGGGTCTCTTCCTTGCTCTATCAAGCAAAGCAAGGCAGCATGCTGTTTTTTCCTTATGATAAAATGCTTGCTCATTTTACAAAATACAGGAACCATGGATAAGCAGAAAGACATGAAAAACTCCCAAAAGCCCACCATGCAGAGATAATCTGTTAATATTTTAATTTAATGATAATAATGTCCATTGATTCATTCTGACAATGAGTTCATAATACAGATTTTGTCAAATTGCTTTTTCCCTTAAAAATACTGTTTGATAATTTTCAGGTCAATATAATTTCAAATTAATAATTTACCCCTTCAATTTATAGTCTAGTAAAGACATAGGATTCTATTCTATGTATATATCATAACTTTTAACCAATATTTTATCACTGGACATTTCATTTTTAATAGTACTTAAAATACTGTTATGTAACAGTATTTTGCACACGTACATTGATTTCCTTAAAGCAATTCCTAGAAGCACAATTTCTAGTTCACAAGCTTTGTTGTTTTGTTTTTAACATATTTTAAAATGGCCCTTGAACTTTGATTTTTATCAGTGCAGTGTAAGTTTGCATTTTTTATATCCTTCTGAATGGCGGGCATTAGAAATATTTATTTTCATAGAAGAAATTTAGTCATATTTTATTTATTAGTTCTTTCTTTTTTGGAGCAAATGATTTTTATTATTTTTTTTTTTCTTTTACAAATACACCGAAGCATCAGTGCCGCCAGCATCGGATGCAATCCTGGGCCACAGGTCGGCACATTCCTTTGCAGCTGGTCCTGTGAGGGCAGAACCTTTCATCTCGCCTTCATTGTTTACTATGACCCCCGCATTATCTTCAAAATAAAGAAACACACCATCTTTTCTCCGGTATGACTTTCATTGTTGAATTACCACGGCTGGATGTACCTTCTTTCTGAGCTCTGGTTTGCCTTTCTTGACGGTGGCCATCACCGTGTCACCCACACCAGCAGCAGGAAGTCTATTCAGTCGTCCCTTGATCCCCTTCACAGAGATGATATACAGATTTTTGGCTCCTGTGTTGTCAGCACAGTTGATCACGGCTCCAACCGGAAGACCCAAGGAAATCCGGAATTTCGCACCAGAGGACCCACCACGTCCTCGCTTCAACATCTTGAACACCGGAAAGGGACAAAAACAAACAAACAAAAAAAACTTGACTAGTTCTTAAAGCTAGTTTTAGTTTAATTGGTTTTCTAGGTTCCAAAACAAAAAGTGGCATTAAAAACTTATACTTGAGCAATGATCATTACAACATTACCTGAAGAGGGACAAACTATGAAATGCAGCTTCAATTTTGTGTTAATATTTTCAGGATCCTTCCTTAGCCTAATTCGTCTCCTTCACCCTTTTTTTGGGGGGAGGGGATGCAACACAAGGACACCCAAGATTCAATACTCTCAGATTCTGGAATAATCCTGTAAATCCATCCACAGGGATGAAGCCTTATTGAATGATAAGCCTTTCTTTAAAATTTATCAGTACTTGCGTTGTTTGTGTTTGTTACCAGTAACGTCTTCGCATTTTACGAGACAAGGAGGAGGCTTAAGCAAATGAAACTTATCAAGAACAATTAAGTTTCAGGAAAGTCTTTACTCTCTAAAGTCTTATGATCAAGCAGGGTATGTAGCTGCCAATTCCAAGCCCCAGTCAGGCCAGTCCTCTTCTTTTGATTTTGTTTACAGAGGACTTGTCAGGATCTTGTGGTCAATCAAATAGACTAAGCATAATGGGAACATTTGGCAAAAGTCAAGGAGGACAAAGCACCAGCTCAGCCAGGAATTTGAAAATAGTCCTCAGAGGCTTCCCTGGAGATCTCTCTCTCTGGGTTATTTGAAATGTCCTGTTGTCACTCATCCAATCATGGACCGCATCTAAAATACCCTGATCAGGGCTTCCCTGGTGGCGCAGCGGTTGAGAGTCCGCCTGCCGATGCAGGGGACATGGGTTCGTGCCCCGGTCCGGGAAGATCCCACATGCCGCGGAGCGGCTGGGCCCGTGAGCCATGACCGCTGAGCCTGCGCGTCCGGAGCCTGTGCTCCGCAACGGGAGAGGCCACGACAGTGAGAGGCCCGCGTACCACACACACACACACACACACACAAATAATAAAATAAAATACCCTGATCTAGAAGTTGCCCCGCCTATATTTGAATGCCACCTGGAGGAGAGGAATAACTATTCGAAAGAACATATTCTATTTTAGAAGAACATTACTTGAAAAGCTGTGTTGAGCTAAAGATGCTCAATAGCATCCAATCATACATTTTTAAAATTACATTAAAAATTAAAGTATATCAGGCACCACTCTAAGTTAGGTGCTTTACCAATTTTAATTAACTTAGTTCTTAATGGGGAGGTACTATGATCCCCATTTTACAGAAGGAGAACCGAGCCAGAGAGAATTTAGAAACGTTGTTCAACGTTACCACGATTGGTGAATGACAGCCCCCTTCAAGCCCAGATAGTCAGACGCCAGAATCAGTGTTTTTAAGGACTGTGTACACTATACTGCTTCTTTTATGCTTGGGTACGACAAAGAGAGACCTAACGAAAGGTCTTTTCCATAGGAACTGTTAACTGCAGTCTTCTAGAACATTAAAGCATGCGACACGGCAATGTCACAAGTGTTGGTTCCAAAGCAGAAGGTCATCATAGATGAGCAAGGTAGAGGTTCTGAACACACAGAAGTGTCCGACTTGATTCTGGATTCAATAGCTCTGAGTGAAATGGTTTGATCCACTGGCTTTTGCACCTATGAGTCGAGGTGACCTGGCGAGCTTAAGACCAGTGCAGATTATTAAATTGTATGCCCTGGAAACACTGATGCTGGTGACTGGGCCAGGGTCAGGAATCTGCATTTTTACCAAAGCTCCCTGGGTGAATCGAATGGACTGTGGTTTGGAAACCATGGGATTTCCTAACTCAGTCTTTCTCAAATTGTGGCCCCTGGAGAGCAGCTTCAGCCTCACCTGGCACTTGGTAGACGTACAAATTCTCTGTCCCCGCCCTGGACTTAGGGATCGTGGAAATCTCTTTTAACAGACCCTACAGGTGACCCAAATTCCTGTTAAAGTTTGAGAACCGCTGCCCTAACTTTAAATCAAATCCTCAGGAAACACATGGCGTTAGTCTAGACATCAACTCCCTAGAGAATAATGTCAGCGCTCACACAGCCTTCAACATAATTTTGTATCACTGCTCATTCTGATATTCTTTTTAAATCATGCTTCAATATTTGTTCCCTCTGTACAAAAAGGAAACCAGGTTGCATATAATATTTCTCCAGGGTGAAAATGAAGAGAAAAGAAAACCTACTTTCCTAGGGGATGAAAAAATCAGTAGAGCTGTTTCTGAATCATCCTTAAATTATTCAGTCCTTATGGATAGAAGTTATTCTTTTGGTAAAAATTATTTTTTTGTTTATCATTCAAATGAAATGACACTTGCAGTATCAGACACCATTTGTCACCGTTTTCTCTAAGCCAAGATATTAAAAATTCTTCACAAACACTAATTAGTCTCCTTACCATTTTGGGGGAAGTTGAGGTCAAGGATGTCACCTTCATTGTTTTCGAGAGAAAATGGAGACACGTGAACAATTGTCACCCAATTTGTATTCACTTCCCAACAATTCAATAACAGCATTCTTTCCATTTTTAGCTGACTGTATAGTTACACATATTTGACTTTCAGGTGGTAATTTCTTATATTTTTGGAAGCATTCATTTGTAGTTAACCTTTGGACACATTTTAAGTATGTAATCTTGGCTTACAGCTCATAACGGGCCGTACCTAAGAATAAAATATTATTTTGTGCAGCAATTTAAAATAAATAAACTAAGTAGCTTAAAAAAGACTTATCAATTGTCTGTGACCTTTTATCATTTATCATATAATCAGTGTGCTCTTTTTAACAAACAAAGCCCCTTCTTATCATCCAATGAAAAATGGACAATGCCAATAATTGTCAGAAATTTTAAGTGCTTTTCCTAAATATCTCCTTATTATCTAGTCTTTGATAGTATTATGTAGAGTCCATATGTGCTACACTGAAACTTAACACGTTAATAAGTCTACATACCATTACACATCCCCAGCAAGATATATAAATAAATTCATAGATAAGTAATAGAAAGATAGATGATAGATAATTGATAGATTGACAGACAGATGGTAGATAGATAGAGCTAAGCTTACCATTTCGCAATGCTTATTGAGCATAGAGTACTCATGTGTTCGGGTGTGTGTGTGTGTGTGTGTGTGTGTGTGTGTGTGTAAATATTTCAGGTCAACCACTAATTAGATATGCATTATTGGTCCCTAATACTAAGTCAATTAAAATTGAGGTGGTTAAATTAATTTATGTGGGCTTAAATCACTCTACCAATAGGCCAAGTTTCTCTAGGCTTTTAAAATAGTGTCCTGAATTGTGTCAAGTCTGCTCTTGTCCTTTCTGGTTTTCTACTGGTCTTGATTCTTCAAGAACAGTCTTATTATAGAGACTCCTCTTTGCATTGATTCATGCGATGTACTTTTATTCAACACCCACTGTTGAACATCCACTGTGCTAACTGCTGAGCATTAAGAGATCCAGAGAGACAACGCTATGGTTTGTTCAACCACAATCAAACATCAAGCCCAGAGACTGAATTTCTTTTTCATAATTCATCCTTTCTTGCTCATGACTTTATCCGCGTTATTGATGTTGCATTAATGTGTGTCGTTTGGACGTGAAGAGGGTGGCCCCTGGAGCCAGACTGCCCTTCTCCACTCAGCAGTTCTGTGAACTGGGGCTTCTCCAATGCTGTCTTGTGTAAAATAAGGATAATAATATCAATAGTATCTACTCCACAGGTTGACTTAAGGATTTGCTGAGCTAATGCGTGCAGCGTTTTTGAAGAACGCTATAGGATGGTTTCATGAATGTAGCTATGGTTATTATTTAGTGAAGATGCCCATGGCATAGACGACAGTCACGTGCAAGGGAGGACCAGAATGCCAGGTCTGCTGAGCACCTGCTGTCTGGGAGCCACTGAAAAGGAACAGAGCTTCATGCTTTCTACCCAGGTTACTTTCAAGCATCCTGCCGCCTTGTTTCCCCAAAGGAGATCCTGGGCATTTGCTCTAGTATGCAAGTTATTTTGAGTTGTTTCTGGAGAAGTGGTATTAGATTTATACTGACTCTGTGAGGCTGCTTTCAGCAGGGGTGAGGCAGCAAATTCTCCCTGGAGAGCAGACAAAAGGCAACATACACCCTGGTCCCTTTACCTCAAATGGTAAATTTCTCCGAAAAGGGAGAGTGGCCCTCCTTAAATTCCACGTGTTTAAATTCCCTCTATTTCATAAACGATTTTCAAGCTATGCCTTTCAAATTGTGCTGGAGTAGAGGAGCTCAGTTGCACTGACTTTGCAGTGGTCCTAATTTATGCGGTTGGGAAGAGCAGGCCTTTGCTCTCTGCAAAGCCTGGCGGATGAGCCCAGACCAGCATCTCCTTTCAAGTGCATCACGGGAAACTCCATTTTCACTCCAGACAAGTCCATCTCCACCGGCTCAAACTGTGAGGAAAGAGAAGCGATTGCTGGGCCAGGCTCTTGACAGGGGGAGAGCTACCACGGGTGGCTGGGAAGGTTGGGGAAGGGAGAGCATGTTTGTGTCTTCAAATGCGGCGAATCTGAATTTCAAAACGTAAACTTTTTAAGGCAATCTGGGAGGAGGGGATCGCGTTTGATTTTGGGAAGCAAGGAGTGAAGGGTTCTTAGCGAATCGGTCCTTCCTCTTGCTCCTCCCTGCGAGGTCCCCTGCCTGAGTGCTGCTTTCCTTGCAAATGTGCCCAGGTGTCATCCACAGCAATTTCAAACACTCTGCACCTACAGCCAGAGTGCGTGGAAAGGGAGCTGTCAGGTCCGAAAACAGAGATGCCTCCGTACAAATAACTAACAAAGTAGGCGGAGGTGCACCGCTCTCCAAAGAGCCATTGCTGGTAACAGTACTCAGCCATCTTCTCTTTTCACCAGGCTGCAAACTCATTTTGAAAACCAATTGTCCACGTAGGTAGGACTGCTGGGGCTGACCCTGGAGGGATAGCTGGGGTGGAGGTGAGCCTTCCAAAGCTGCTGCTTTCTGATCCCATCTTATTGGAAGTGCATGAAAGACTATTTTCTTTCCCCCTTTCCAAGAAAAGTACTTAAATGGCTCATTATTTTTATTTTATTAATTTTTATTGGAAGTAGTTGCTTTACAATGTTGTGCTAGTTTCTGCTGTACAGCAAAGTGAATCAATTATATGTATACATATATCCCCACTTTTTCAGATTTCCTTCCCGTTTCGGTCACCACAGAACATTGAGTAGAGTTCTCTGTGCCATACAGTATGTTCTCATTAGTTATCTATTTTATACATAGTAGTAGTGTATGTATGTCAATCCCAATTTCCCAGTTCATCCCACCCCTCCGCCCTCCTTGGTGTCCATAAGTTAGTTCTCTACATCTGTGTGTCTGTTTCTGCTTTGCAGATAAGTTCACCTGTACCATTTTTCTAGATTCCACATATAAGCAATATTATATGAGATTTGGTTTTCTCTTTCTGACTTACTTCACTCTGTATGACAGTCTCTAGGTCCATCCTCATCTCTGCAAAGGGCACAATTTTGTTCCTTTTTATGGCTGAGTAATATTCCATTGTATATATTTACCACCACATCTTCTTTTTCCATTCCTCTGTTGATAGACATTAAGGTTGCTTCCGTGTCCTGGCTATCGTAAACAGTGCTGCGATGAGCATTGGGGTGCATGTGTCTTTTGGAATTATGGTTTTGTCCAGGTCTCTCCCAGGAATGGGATTGCTGGGTCATATGGTAGTTCTATTTTTTAGCTTTTTGAGGAACCTCCCTACACTGGCTCATTATTTTTGACTGTGGTTCCATTAGGGCTTTTATTTTGCTCTCACAGGTGGATTTCATTTTGTCCTGCCTGATGCAGGACGGGGTGAGGGGTGAATGCTTCCGGCAACACTCCTGGTGGGAGGTTGCCCAGAAACTGCTTCTCAGTCCTCCAGTGATCAGGACACAACATTCACTGAGCCGGGCCCAACGTCCTCATTGTGCTAAGTGCTTTCACCTCTTCTCCCACTGGATCTTGGTGACCCCCAGGAGGTAGGTGGCAGGTGACGTGCTCACTAAGCAGACCTGGAACTGAAGTTCAGGTCTCAAGAACTTGTTCAAGATCATACACCTGGTGTGGAAAACCTCCGTGATCCCTAAATGCCTCATGTACACTGTGCTCTAAAAAAATTTTGCTTTGTTTTTGCCTGAAAAAATTTTATTCAACGGTAAGACACACTTGCCGTCTGTCGATGCTGCCCACGCCCATCATCACCATTTTCCTTTTTTTTTTTTTTAGTATTTTTTCCTTGCTCTTTGGCTATTCTCTCTACACCAATGATCTGCAATTTGTATGGCGTTTATGTCCTTTTCTCATATCCGCCTCCCCTAATCCAAGAACTTTATGTTGTGGAATGTCTCATATTCTAGCCAGAGGGTTTAATTAGGAACTATTGATATTTTCATTTTAAATATTTAATCACGCATAATGATATATCTGTTTAACCACACTGAGTTGAAATCACTCTGGTAAAAGGTTTGGTCTATCCTGTAGAACTCCAGATTCCCTGCCTAGAAGAGTCTGAAATATTGCAAATAAATCAAGGACCCACATCACGGAGTCTGAGGTTTCCGAGGGATTCGAGATCATCACCATATAAATTTCATTCTGCGTTTTGTTTGGTTCTCTTTGTGATGTAAAGTGAAGTCCGTTCCATGGAGCTGGCCTTGCCTGCATCTTCTTCTCCATAGCATCCTCTCCTCCCTTCTTCCTCGGCTGGATTTGTCATCATGCTGATGCTCTGACGCTTCTCTCTTCCCATTTATCACCTCACCTCTGTCTTCCATCTTCCACTGCGGATGGTCTACCCTTCAGCAGCACCAGGATAATGTGAAACTGAAGATTAATTATTTAAGGACTGTTTACCACAGGCTACTCTCTGAACATGGAATTCACGTCTGTACTTTTACTTTCCCAGTTCCCACCAATGTCAGTGCCCTTTCTCTTATGCTGCCAACCTCGGGAAGAACTTTTTTAAGGGCTGTTTATCAGTTTATCAGTAAGAAGCCCTGCTGGGCATCCCATGTGGCAGAGTGAGTGGCGATCTCATCTGCCTTGTATTACCCATGAGGACAGAGAAGGTATTTTGTTTATCTCGATGTTCTCAGAATCATGGCTTTGTTTGCTCAGTAAGAATTATTGAACTGAATCCTTACTAAGGTATTATTTTTCTCATGCATATTTGAATTTTAATGGGAAACTCGAAAAGAAGGGGAGAAGGAAAAAGGAAGAGGAAGGGAAAAGAGAGATAAAGGAGAGAAAGACGTTAGCTTAAGGAATGACATGCTGTGGTTTTAAGGGATTAATGGTAGAATTCATATCACGGAATGGTTTAGGAAGGGCACTTATCTTTTTAAAAGGTTGTCTGTATTAATGTGGCTATGTTTGCTGTAATTGCTCATAGACCTAAATTCTCTCTCTTTTAAATATAAGTTGGTGAAATCTTATGAATGGTCAGCAGTGATTCATAGTAAGATGAAATCTCTCGTATTATGAGGAAGGAGGGAATAGCATAACTCTTGCCCCATCTCAGAAATCTCAGAAGCCCCTGTAATATTGGTGAGATATGTGAGGACCACTAATAGATTCACGCGTTGTGTAGTTTACACTTTAAGAGATTCAATACAAAGGAATGTTTTCAAAACAGAATTTGAATATTAGCTCCCGTTCACCTTTTCTGTATAATCTTGAGAAAGTCCGGTAACAGTCGTGTTTCAGTTTTCTAATCCGCAAGTTAGAATGGTGCGGCGTATGTAAGGTGTTCTGGATTCTTAAGACATCATGTTTTTTAAATGCATTATTAAAAAACTAAAGGTGTTTATTTACAAAATCTTAGCACATTGAGAATTATTTGTTGAACCCTTAATCCAAGCATTGCCTGCAATCCAAAAATCAATCGGGTGTGGATCCTGCGCTCAGGGAGATGTATATACTAAGAAAGATTTTTTTTTTAGGTATAGACAAATACTGGTGATCAAGGTAGAATGTATTCCATTTTAATTAGAGAGTTTAGTGGAAGTGACATAAGGGCAATGAGAAAAAGGATTTTCATGGAATTGTGGAGTTCTTCTGAACTGCTCTTGAGAGAGTGTTGGAAGATGGCTGGGATTTGATCATGTGAAGTTGGCAGGAGAAAGGGATATAATGAGACAGAGACAACATAAGCAAGGTCTGAAGATGGGGGTGGGTGGAATTTGTGAATATGTGAAGTATGGAACACAGTCGTGGGCTTTACAGATGATGGTACAGAGTGCGAGGAATACTCGGTGACTTTTCATAGTGGAGTTAAGATTGCCCCGTTGAAGACTAATCAGAGAACAGGAGAAAAAAGAAAACTTGTTGGTAATTGCAAAAGTGTAGGTGAGTCATGTCCTAAAGAAATGAAAGACATTGTAAAAAGACAGGAGAAAATGGGTGAGTAGATTATTGAATAAATGACGTCACTGACATGATGA
The DNA here is from genome assembly GCF_005190385.1 of Monodon monoceros. Lineage (NCBI taxonomy): Eukaryota > Metazoa > Chordata > Mammalia > Artiodactyla > Monodontidae > Monodon > Monodon monoceros. The sequence goes on along the minus strand of NW_021703773.1, from coordinate 27,739,084 downwards.
ATGAGTGATCATAAATTAACAGGACTTGTCATACAAACATTCTAGATCTATAAGTTTTCTTGCCTTTTAAAAAATACTTTTCTCACATGTATGGAAGAAGTCCCTGATATAACAAGCCAGTTTGAATTAATAATGCAGCAAATTTGTTCATGAGAATTTGGGGTACTCAGCAAAAATGGTGAATTATTAGAAGTAAAACCTTTGGGAATCATCTTCAGAATTGTGCACTGATTTTGGTTCGAAGCAGTGCCATCAGTTTTGGATTTTTATTCTATTCTTTATTAAAATGTGTTTACAACTACATTTCCCATTTTAAATACCCGTGCATCCCCTAATTTATTTTTCTCCCTTGGAAGAGAGTACATTGCCAGCCGAAATTCTTCTGAAACTGACAAATAGAAGACTGAAGACACAGATCTAGTAACAGATCCAGTAATGGCTGAAGTTGCCAAAATTTAGCTTAGATGAATTTTCAGTCTTTTAGAGTAGGTCCACTTCTTATTTTTCTTTCTTTGCACAATTACGCAAGTCAGATTATTTCAGTGCCCTCCTTTAATGTGTAATGAACTAGCATAAAAATCTATAAATGTCACTTTTCGGTTGGCCAATAGCTATTTGAAAAGAATGAGAGAAATGAGAAATAAAGTCAAAGCACCCTCCTCTTGTAGATGTGGATGATGCCTAATTGTTACTTTGCTGAAAAGAGGAGCTGATGGGATTCTTAACACATGAAGATAAACTTTGCTTCTATCTCTGGGTTTGTGTCTGCACATTCCTAGCAGAAATGTATTTCATCTTCAGTTTAATTTTCTTAATTTACATGTTGGATAAAAAAATCCTTTTAAACAGGATATGACGAAAATACAGCACTTATATAGTGGGAAAGAGGGTAAAACATATGACTTAAATGTTAGTAATACATTTTTTAAAAGATTGATAAGAACAGTTGTACATTTCTATTAAATGCTGGTTCTTGATGAAAAGTAAAGTTAAAAAGAAGAGAATGGGGAAACCATGAGAGGTTTGAAAGATTCTTGTAGATATTTCCAAGAATGTTAATGTTTCTTGACATTGGCCTCATATTTAAAAAATAAAAGTAGGAGAAGTCTACTGTAAAAAAACGTAATAAATATTCTATAAAGTAAAAAGTAGACGTTTCTATTAGTCCATTGACCAAAAACCCTCCCCCAATTAAAAATAATTAACGGTTTATGTACCATTCCAGGCCTTTCATATATATTTATAAATATCTCAATGTTCAACTCATATAGCTCGACCTCTCTTGCTGTTGTCAACTGTATTATTCTATCAACACCACATAATTATTTTTCTAACCCAATTTGGATCATACCATACCTATTATTATTTGACCTGTTAACTCGTATAATGTTTGATACACATCGTTCTTTATCTGCATACACAACCCTACCTTATTCTTTTCATCAATTGCATAAAGTACCATGATATTGCTATACCATATTTTAGCCACTCTTTTATTAAGAAAACTTAGATTTCCAATTGCTAGTATAATGAATGGCAATTCAGTGTACATTAACGCACATGTGTATTCTTCCACACGTGTTAAGTGTTGCATAGGATGCATTTTGATGAATACCACCAAAAAAAAAATCCCTACTACAGCAAATAACAGTCTCAGTATTTGGTATGAGAGGGGTGTTGTCTTACTCTGAGTAATCCAAAGCCTTGCCAATGTTTGTTGAATTCACCAAAGTTATCAGTGAAAATGATTTTTATTGTTATGTTAATCTGCGTTTCTCTGGTAATTGGTGAAGTCCAACTCCTGTCACGAGCAATGGCCATTTATGATTCTCTTTCTGCGAAATGCCTGTTCACTTGTTTTGCCCGCTTTTTTCTTCCATTTTATTTTTCGTATTGATTTATAGAAGCATTTTCTACATTGTTGATGTTAAGAATGCTAAGAATTTGTCTAGTATATAAGATGTTTTAGTATTGGCGGTTATTTTGGCCCTGTTGCTTGTCTTTGAATTTGTTTATATCATTCATAACCTCATAAAAGTGTCTTAAGTATGGGAAAGATTTTCCAAGTTTGGGAAAAGGCATGAGCAAAAGGTTTGATGGTAGAATGATTATGCAATTTCTATTATTATAGGATGAATAGAAAATTAAACCAATATGGCAGCTATAAAGTAAAACCCTTGGTCCCTTACTCCATAACTAATACATATAAAACAAATAAGAAACCAGATTCTCAATATTTCAGATTTGTTTTACTTGCCTGAACACGTATAAGCAAAGATGTAATCTGTATTCAAAATGCTAATTTGGCCTTTAAAATCTGACTATATTAATTAGCATGAATTAGAGCAACCTTCTCTGTCAGACCTGCCAATTAATATGTATGACCATTAAGTTTAAACCCAGTTGACTGATGAAAACGTTAGCACACAGTAAAATGACTTCAAACAAATACTCTTCCAGCTCTCTGCTAAGGACCTGGACTACTGCGTACCTTACAGAATTTGTTTCCATGCTCTAATCATACTCGTACGTTAGCATTTACAGTTGAAATACATAGCGGAGTTCTTTTCACAACAGAGACTCTGAAAGGAGTTCTGGGGTGGAGTAAAAAGGACATTTAGGCTGCGTATTCATTCAGTAGTTGATTTATGCTATGGGTTATAGTCCAGGAATTTTTCTTAATCCACATGATATACTATAGAATCCTAGAACTCAACGCTGCAGGAGATTTATGCTATCTTTCTAAAAAACATTCACTGAGTGATAATACAACAAATCCCTTCCTCTGAAGGACGGAGCAGAAATCACATCTGAGGAAGAGGCAGAGAATGAAGTGACCTGGTTGGCTGCCAAGAGAAGTCTTGAAATGTCAGGATCCAACCTTCGGCTTTCTGCCTTCTAAGCACAGAAACTAGGTCTTTCCCAATCTCTCCAGAGTCCTGGATTTGACTGCATTCTGAACATCAGTTGCAAACTAACCAGTTCACAAGCTCCTCAAATATATAAAATAATGTAGCAGGAAAGTGGGTGTGCTATTTGGGATCTCCTGACAGTTTTACAATACGACATAATAAACTAAATTGTATAAATTAGGATTATTTGCTGAGTATCAGACTAAAGATATTTAGTTGAAATAGCATGAAAGCAAATGCCTGTAATCCTGACACCTTGGCGTTTCCAGCTGTGAACTAAGAGAGCACCAGCCAGGATAGACAGTGCCGGCTCCGTCAGAGCTGCTCAAAACAGGCCGGAAGAGTAACGCTTTTCGTTGCTCCAGGCTCTGAAGGATATATTCTTAACACAGGAATTCCATCTCAACCTTAGGGACTAGGGTCCCGAAACCCCCTGTGGGTAAATAAATTGAGAAAAAAATGTTTGTTTTTTTGCGGTACGCGGGCCTCTCACTGCTGTGGCCTCCCCCGCCGCGGAGCACACGCTCCGGACTCCCAGGCCCAGCGGCCACGGCTCACGGGCCCAGCCGCTCCGCGGCATGCGGGATCCTCCCAGACCGGGGCACGAACCCGCGTCCCCTGCATCGGCAGGCGGACTCCCAACCACTGCGCCACCAGGGAAGCCCTGTTTGTTTGTTTTAATGGGACTCAGAAGATTGAAGTATATCACAACTGAAGGTAGTAAAACCCTAACATAAAAAGATAATCATAATACCGGAAATAAAACAAGGGAACAGCATTTCTTCATGTTAAATTAGTAAGATTCAGAACTCTGCTGTTAATTATATCTGGAGCATAAGTTAGATGTCAGCCTTCGTCTGTGGTATAGAAACTACTACCTAAAAGCCCCTTCCCACACTTACTAGCTTGTGACAAGGTGTCCCTAATTTCATTTCTTTATTTGTGAATGGGTTGAACAATAGTTATCTCACTCAGACGTTTATTGTGAAGTTCAAGTGAAATGCTTCATGGAAGCACAGAGAAGCTCTCAATAAAAGTTAGCCATTATTGATATTTCCATTGTTATTTTTTATTCTTTTAAAAAATGTATTGATGTCTTCTTTATTCTTTAACATGGACCATGGGCACATGCAAGGAAACTGTTTTTTTACTCTTTGTAGGGTAAAAAAAATTCCCTTTATAGAAACTCTCTGTGGTTGTATGACATTAGTTTCTGCAGAAATTTGAATTTTACCCCCAATTTTTTCTGGACCTCTTCTTCTGTGTTGAATGTCATTAAAGCAGGCTCTGATGGATAAAAATCCAACCCTCTTGTCTGTAATGTAGGGGGAACCCTGCTTTTCAATTGCATTTGTCTTCCACTTTTCAACTTGAAGTCCCCCCAAAGCGCTGACTCTACTTCTACAATTTCGCCCTGGACAGAGTGCCCCTCACAGCCTGTTGGACCTGTTTCTTCCACTGAGTGACACGGTTCAGCAGCGGGTCACCACCGTGTTCACAAGGGTGCCTCTCTGCTCGAGTCCAGCCTCTTCCTTTGCTTTGGTTTCACATGTATGAAGACGCAGCCACTGGGCTATCTCCATTTCTCTGTCTTTCATCAACTCTGGTCAAGGAGCAGTTCACAGGAACAGAGCTTCTTTGATTAGGTGCTTCTCTTTTTTCCCCAAAACACCAGGACCTTTCTCCTGGTCCGTCTTGTTGTGGTTGCTTCTATATCTTTAGTCGTGGAAACTCTTCTCTGCTGGTCTTCAGGTAAAGAAAAATCTCCCATGTGTTGATTTTACAGTTGAGTTTTAGAGATATTATTGCTACTCCTTAATTTAAAGAACTGATCAATTAGTATATGTGAAAGTGTTTTATAAGCTACACAGTACAATAAAAGAGCTATGATAATATTGCAGTTTATTGTATCTCTTCACAAAGCCAAGATGTGCACCAAGATTATCCTCATTGGGATCCATAGGTGTATATTCCATTTTTACATGCAAAGACAGTTTAAAGTAAAAATGGCAAACTCTACTCTAGACCACTGTAGACTATCCCTCACAGAGATCTTCCAATGTATCATTATAACCAACAAATTTTGATCATCCACAGAAGTTATGTTGGTGTTTTAAAGTTTGAAATCTTTGTGAACCAGAAATATAAACAAAGTGAAATAAAACAGAGCTTTATTTGCTAAGGGCTCTGACACCCCTAAGTAGCACTGTAGCTGTTCGATATATTTGATACTTTATTCAAAATTGTGTTTAGATGTATAGATAGATAGATAGACAGATAGATGATGTGAAACTTCGTTTTGTCTCATGGTAATTTTTGAAAAAAACACAATTCAGACTGCTTTGTGTGATTTTGTAATAACTCATATAAATGTTCTGAATTGAAATTATTCTTATTTGAGGACACACATTTGAATAAAAAGTTAGATTTTAGACAGGAAATCTAAACATATTTAGGCTGCGTTTGCTTCATTAAGAACTCCTTTCTCAATATACTGCTAAGAAGTAAGATGTCCCAGTGGTACTGTCAGATCGAGACAGAGTACCCTAACTCAGCTGCTCCTGTATTATTTTACCTCATGGCAGGAATCTGTAAACTAGTTTTGAGTTTATAATGCAAGTCTTTCTCAAAGCTTTCTGCCACATTCTATAAAACTACCGATTAATCAGATCCACTCTCCCCCTGAATCATAAATCACTAGTACATTGACACTGGATCTCATTCATCTTAGTAACTTCTATGCTCCTTGTTGGAATAAAGTAAACTGAGTTCATCTATTGAAGCCTTTGATCCTGGAGACAATTCATCCTGTTTATCTAAGGATGCTGTGCCTTTATTTTGGAAAATTCGTTCTCTTTGCGCGTTCTCTTCAAACCTAGAGAAGGCCCTACCACAAATCCCGAGATCCGTGGTCAGTGCCTCACTATTCCCAGAGGCACAGGCTAGAATGATGATGGGAATGTGGAGGTCCCTGCAGTGCCATCTGGAGATTTCTGTCCTTCCCTCTTACCTGGACACCAGCATGTCATCCTGCGTACCTGGAACTGATTCTTTACGGCTTTCTCCATCAGGGTAGTCTTTGAAGGGAAATTTTGTCATGAATCTCTCTTTGTTTTAAACACCACAGTGGCATTTTTTTGTTGTTGTTTTGCAATACACAATGAATACGCAACAGAAATCAAACATAAAAATGACTCTTCTCCTAAATTTAATTGTAGAAATTGTGTGTATTTTCTTAAAAAATCATAGTGCACCTGGGCGAAGGCCAGTACATTGCAAGTGAAATGATGGTTCTTGATGAAGGTGATGCTGTGAGAGAGCATTTTGGTCTGGAGATGTGGACACTGATAATAGGATAGAATTCTAGAAAACGTGGCACCTTTCTACAATTTCATTCAACACACTTTTATTGATGCCTACTATGTAGCCAGTATTACTAGATGTCTGGGATATACATGCATGTGCAGGCACTCACACACACACACACACACACACACACACACATACACACACACTACTCAGTCATTGTTATTACCTTTTATTAAGACAATCTGTTAGAGCAGTTTAAGGTTGACAGCAAAATCGAGAGACAGGTACAGAGATGTCCCACATACCCTCCTCCCCAACATGTTGCACAGCCTGACCCTTATCAACATCCCCCAACAGATGCTACATGTGTTACAATTGATGAACCTACACTGACATGTCGTTGTCACCCAAAGTCTCTAGTTTACTTTAGGGATCGCTGTTGGCATTGCATTTTCTGTGAGTTTGCATAGAGGTACAATTTGTACAGTTGACATATATCCATCATTATTATACCATACAGTGTAGTTTCACTGCCCCCAAAACCCTCTGTGTTCTGCCTATTTATCCCTCCCCAACCGCAGCCACGGTTTTAAGTCCATGTTTTAATAAGGGAAGTTTATTAGAGAAAAATGATACGGACCAGAAAGAAGTAGATAGAGCTATGAAAGAGCAGCTCTGCTTATAGGAATTAGAAAACGCATGACAAAATAAGTAGCATTTGAGTTGGACCATAGAGATAAAGAGAATTATTCCAGGCCGTGAAAGCTGGGGCTTTGTAGGCCGTATAAACAGAGAGAGTTGTTAAATGGCACAGTGTGCTCAGGGAAGTGTGAAACACTCAGTGTAGTTTTCACCGGGCTTCCCTCACAGCACAAATGCTTTGCCTCACACTATTACTTATTCATTGTCACAGCCGGCGTTCCTATTCTATCACCTATCACAGTGGGAGTGACCTTGTCTCTTGAATAACATTTCTTTTCTCTTGAAATAATTTCTATCCGAAATTCTTAGTTTCTTCCCATTCCTCTGAATTCTTCAGTATTCCAATAAAATTGTCATTATAAAACCCACAATTGATTCTGCCATCCTTCTGTTAAAGTCGTTCACCGCCTCTTTGTTGCCTACAGCATAAAGTCTCAGTCCCTTCACATGAGGTACAAGATCAATGACTACCTGGCCCTAATCCATCTTCCCATCCTCATCCCTCACCATCTCCTTTCTTGCACAAAACTACACTGATGGCTTCCCTGGTGGCGCAGTGGTTGAGAGTCCGCCTGCCGATGCAGGGGACACGGGTTCGTGCCCCGCTCCGGGAGGATCCCACATGCTGCGGAGCGGCTGGGCCCGTGAGCCATGGCCGCTGAGCCTGCGCGTCCGGAGCCTGTGCTCTGCAACGGGAGAGGCCACAACAGTGAGAGGCCCGCGTACCGCAAAAATAAAAAACAAAAAAACTACACCGAGTGTTTCACACTTCCCTGAGCACACTGTGCCATTTAACAACTCTCTCTGTTTATACGGCCTACAAAGCCCCAGCTTTCACGGCCTGGAATAATTCTCTTTATCTCTATGGTCCAACTCAAATGCTACTTATTTTGTCATGCGTTTTCTAATTCCTATAAGCAGAGCTGCTCTTTCATAGCTCTATCTACTTCTTTCTGGTCCGTATCATTTTTCTCTAATAAACTTCCCTTATTAAATCACGGACTTAATATCGTGGCTACGGTTGGGAAGGGATAAATAGGCAGAACACAGAGGGTTTTAAGGGGAATGAAACTACACTGTATGGTATAATAATGATGGATATATGTCAACTGTACAAATTGTACCTCTGTGCAAACTCACAGAAAATGCAATGCCAACAGCGATCCCTAAAGTAAACTAGAGACTTTGGGTGACGACGACATGTCAGTGTAGGTTCATCAATTGTAACACATGTAGCATCTGTTGGGGGATGTTGATAAGGGTCAGGCTGTGCACGTGTTGGGGAGGAGGGTATGCGGGACTTCTCTGTACCTATCTCTCGATTTTGCTGTCAACCTTAAACTGCTCTAACAGATTGTCTTAATAAAAGGTAATAACAATGACTGAGTAGTGTGTGTGTGTGTGTGTGTGTGTGTGTGTGTGTGTGTGTGTGTGAGTGCCTGCATATACATGTATATCCTAGACATCTAGTAATACTGGCTACAAAGCCCACCTGTTTGCCAGGTCTTATAAATAAGTTCTTGGATTGCACGTCTCCTTGGCCTTCTGGGCGTAGCACTAGAGCCTAACATATTTATCTCTGATTCTTCAGAGTAATAAGAAGCAGGAATTCTGTTTCACACTTTATTAATCATATAATGAGTTAATAAGTAACAGTTTCCATTTCTTGGAAACTCTGAAAAGAAGCAATTTCTTAAAGAAATTAGAAAGGTCCTTTTTTCACCCTCACGGGAGCCAGCTAGTTCCATAGACTGCTTAAGAGGTCCTGCAGAACTGAATGAGTTTCCATCCTTGTTGGTCTCCTGGGACACACACAGACCAAGGCATTGGGTAAATTCCATGAGACACAAAATTATCTCTTAGAGTAAAAGAAGCTGTCTTGTCTGAAAAGATCATTTATAGAGTGTTCAAGTCAGGCTGAGGCTTAATTCCATTTAGTTCTTTTAAGTTGGATGAATAATCCATTGTCAGGACCAGATGGAATGAGCTGTTTGTACCACTGACAGTTTTTCACACTAGTTAATTTTTGGCATTGGAACTAGTCTACCCTGCCTTTTCAGAAGTCATCTGGTGTCAACAGTTCTGCAGGGACCTGATTTATCCTAGAAGTGAAGATTTGCAGGGGAGCTGATTCCACAACCTTTATTGCTAAATCATTTTGACGTTTCACAACCTTTCTTGCCAGGGTGTTCTTTCTTATATCTAAGGGGTTAGCAGTCTCTGGCAGGGGTTCTCAATCTTTTGATTAAGAGGAGATTCTTTTCATTTCGCAAAGCTTTAAGATAACTAGAGAGAGGAAAAGAGGGTTGCAAAACATATTAGACACGTTGGGGTATTCACTTTTCCCTGGTGGGAATCGTAAGAGACGTCTGGAGAAGGGTATCACCGTGGATATATCTAAAAGGGGAGAGAGGCATGCCCCAGCAGATTTGCCTGTGCTGGTGGGACCAACAGTCCGACCACCACTCATTTGATGTGGCTGGTGAAGGGATGAGCATCAGATGGTAATGAAAAGCCCAAGAGAAAATGACAGTAAAAGGAAAAATGTTACGAGAACCAGCTTCTCATTATTGACTTCTCTGTTCTTATTCTCCTTTTTCCTGCCTAAAGTCTTGCTTGAGGTCTCAATATCCCCATGACTCCTCTTTAATATAAGGTGACTAGAAACTAGTCAGGTTCTGACAACCACTGGAGTCTTACGATTTCCAGGCTGTCTCCTTGAAGCCCTTAAAATTATTTCCAACTCAACCTGTTATTTTCTGCTTTTCTTTCCTTCCTACTTGTCTTAATTACAACAGAGAGAGTGAGACTGGAAATCCATCCCTGTTCTACTCAGAATGCTTGGAACCGTCACACCTGGGAGTCAACCCATGCCATATCTCTCCCTTACCATCACTTTCTCTTATTGCTTTCTTGGCTGTGGAAACTGGTCAGTTTTAAACAGCTTCTAAATTACTTATTAAGATTCACTCATTCCCTACTGTGTGGGGAGGTGAATGGATTCAGGTACAAAGCCATCATCAGTGCTTTCACAGAGACCTGCTCTCGGAAGCTGGAGCAGCGCATCTTCCTGGTGTTTTATCAGGGAAGCCGCCGAAGACACAATCGGATGATCACTGCTCTCTGATCACAAGCCAATGAAGTATTCAGTTATCCTGTCTCTGTGTTTATCTATTAGGACCAGAAAAGACTGCCGGGACACAAATAAACTGTTCTGCTTTTGGACGGTCACTGAATCGGTGATTCATTTTGCTTTTTTGTTTTCTTTTCAAGAATATTCCTCAGGTTTCTTTGTTGTCCCCTTAGGATTCTCAAGGGATGTAGAATAAATATATGGCCTTGTCTCTGTCTTCAAATAACTTTTTAGTTGAGAGAGATAAATAATACACAGGAGATAGAATAGGAATGCCGGCTGTGACAATGAATAAGTAATAAAGTGTGTGAGGCAAAGCATTGGTTCTGAGGGGGAAGCCCGGTGAAATGTTTCATGGAAAAGAGGGAAGCCCGGTGAAATGTTTCATGGAAAAGGTTTAAGTTGAGCCTCAGATTAGATCTCGTGAGGGAGCGGGAAGACGGCACTGGAGTCCCCACTCCGACATCTACTGAACGATGTGAGCTGAGGGGTCAAAGGCTCATGGACATCAGGAAAAACGTGCTCTAAAAGTTTCTTCAGGGATTCCATCTGACTCTGGATGGACTTGGGTGAAGGCTGGCAGAAACCAGGCCATTGGTAACTCTGGGAATGAAAACAAGTCTAGAAAATCTTTGTAAATTGAATTCAGATGCTGTGCCTTGATATTATGCTTCTAAGTTCATAGCTAAATGCTACTGGCCCAGAAACTTGGGTGCTTCTTTGAAGATCATACGGAAAACTCTGTTTCTGCATTGCTGAATTGCAGTTTTTGCACCGTTCACCTGCCTAACTTCTGGGGATTCCTTGGCTTACAGCTGCTTCTCGCCAGTCCGTCTTCATTGTCACATGGGCATCCTCCCTGTGTGCCTCTGTCTTCATATATTGGAGCCCATCCCACTCTTCATTTTAATGCCTCAACTAATTACATCTGCAAAACTCTGCTTCCAAATAAGGTCGTGTTCTGAGGTACTGGGGGTTAGGACTTCAACATATCTTTTTTTGGGGGAGCACAATTCAACCCATAATAGGGGCTAAAGTTATATTATCTGAAAAGAACTGCAATTGCTCCTCTGTCTTCAATTTGAACACATCTAAATGTTTTGTCTAGATGACTTGATGACAGTCTTGGGGAAAATGTTAGATAATGTGATGATAAAGGCTTTTTGCCTCTGTCTTTGAAAACAATGTACACCATTTAGGTAGAGGACAGTTTGTTTAAATAGATTTTTAACAAGTTTTAGCAACTCTGTTTTAAAAAGCCAGAGAACGAATTGGTATCAACTGAGAGAGCGTCCTCTACTGGCAACCCTCAGTACTGCATCTGCTCTCTTTGATGCTGTTTTTGATGGTAAGAAAAGATAAATACTTAACTCATATAGTACCTGTAATTCATATTTAGTATATCGGTGGCAACCAATGCTAAGAAAACATTAAAGTATAAATATAAATTCATTTATTTAGATTTTTAAAAGATTACCCTTATAATGTTTAGGTAAGATACTCTTGGCTAACAAGCAATATGAAAAAGAGCAGACGCTTTTGACATAGCTGTCAAAATTTATTGCAACCTTATATTAAATTGACATGAATATAGTATCCAGAATATTATCTAATTTTTAGTGCCACACTTAATGAGGACATTCAGAAAAGGGTTTAAGGCCAGAAACAATTAACCAAGAAAGTAAATTTAGCAGGTAGGCTAGAAGGAGCACAGTATTGATACTTTGAATTCTGAGGTCCATGGATTTCTCTCAGCTGCCATGCCCAGTGTTGTAGACCCAGGAAAGGCAGTCGTCAGAGGGAGTGGGAATACCGATGTAGTACTTCTCAAGTCTGATGGTCTACAGGGAGAAGGAGATTAACCCTGGACAGCACAATGGCACTTAAAATCAATACACATCCTTCAACTCCTTGTGTCTTTTCCTGATGGTTTTCTTTTATCCCACCACTGGATAGAGCTGTTGAACAGAGTGCTACCGCTCCAAATTAGACGATGCATTTTAGCTTCCAAAGACATTTTACAGCCTTATATATATATATATATTTTTTAACATCTTTATTGGAGTATAATTGCTTTACAATGATGTGTTAGTTTCTGCTTTATAACACAGTGAATCAGTTATACATATACATATATCCCCATATCTCCTCCCTCTTGCGTCTCCCTCCCACCCTATCCCACCCCTCTAGGTGCTCACAGAGCACCAAGCTGATCTCCCTGTGCTATGCGGCTGCTTCCCACTAGCTATTTTACATTTGGTAGTGTATATATGTCCATGCCACTATCTCACTTTGTCCCAGCTTACCCTGCTCCCTCCCCGTATGCTCAAGTCCATTCTCTAGTAGGTCTGTGTCTTTATTCCCGTCTTGCCCCTAGGTTCTTCATGACCTTTTTTTTTTTCTTAGATTCCATATATATGTGTTAGCATACAGTATTTGTTTTTCTCTTTCTGACTTACTTCACTCTGTATGACATACTCTAGGTCTATCCACCTCACTACAAATAACTCAATTTCATTTCTTTTTATGGTTGAGTAATATTCCATTGTATATATGTGCCACATCTTCTTTATCCATTCATCTGTTGATGGACACTTAGGTTGCTTCCATCTCCTGGCTATTGTAAATAGAGCTGCAATGAACATTGTGGTACATGACTCTCTGAATGATGGTTTTCCCAGGATATATGCCCAGGAGTGGGATTGCTGGGTCGTATGGTAGTTCTATTTTTAGTTTTTAAGAAACCTCCATATTGTTCTCCATAGTGGCTGTATCAATGTACATTCCCACAAACAGTGCAAGAGGGTTCCCTTTTCTCCACACCCTCTCCAGCATTTGTTGTTTCTAGACTTTTTGATGATGGCCATTCTGACTGGTGTGAGGTGATATCTCATTGTGGTTTTGATTTGCATTTCTCTAATGATTAGTGATGTTGAGCATCCTTTCATGTGTTTGTTGGCAGTCTGTATATCTTCTTTGGAGAATTGTCTATTTAGGTCTTCTGCCCATTTTTGGATTGGGTTGTTTGTTTTTTGGATATTGAGCTGCATGAGCTGCTTGTAAATTTTGGAGATGAATCCTTTGTCAGTTGCTTCATTTGCAAATATTTTCTCCCATTCTGAGGGTTGTCTTTTTGTCTTGTTTATGGTTTCCTTTGTACGGCCTTACTTTTAAATTAACAAATGATTAGCAAAATAATTACACCCACCTGGCACAACTGACATTGATGCCAGGCCCCAGTAGATGGCGCTGTTGAAACTAAAAGCACAATTCAGTATTCCCTTGTCATTTGGAAAAAGGTTTCAGCGGGTAGTTTTCCACTATATTCCGAGACGTCTTGTATATAAACAGAAATTAATAGTGTTTGTTCTCTATTAAGAATAGCTTCTTTCATCACTCCTACATTCAATGAAAGTGCAAAATTCTTGGTCCAGGATGAAGTGTAGATTTAGTGTTCTTGACGTACTGACCAGCCTACAAACCAATTAAAATCCTCATGGATATTAATTATTGAGAATTCAACAGCTTCTAAAAATTAAATGTAAACACACTGAATTCATTGATAATGCTATATTATTATCACCCCAGAAATCTATTTAGACTGCAAATTATTTGATAGAATTGGAGAGTTTCATTGGAGCTTAACATTAAGGAATTGGAATCTATTCAGGAATTTGATTGACAATGTGTTTTCTATTTTTTCCCCTTTGCATATCTGTGTCCTCTGGGCTTACTAATTACTCTGGTTGCTGTTTGTCCACCAATCCCGCATTACAACGTCACTTGGATTCTTGTCAGACTTTCTCTCTGTACATCCTTCATCCTTTCATTCATTATCTTTTTATCTTGTATTTAGTATATACTCAGCCTGTTCCAGAACTGTGCAGACCATGGAGATATCGAAAAGAATAAAATAAGGAACCAAATAGAGTCTCAGCCTTGAAAAATTTTATAATCCAGCAGAGGTGAAAGACACATCAAAAAATGGGCACAAAGTTAAGTAAACATTGTCTGCCTTCCCATTCCTGGCCTTGTGACTAGAATATACTAATCCTCAATAAATTAAGGATTGCTAATTCTATTACCCTAGAAAATCTTGCTATTAAAATGTGTAAAGTGTATTATATTTTTTAAATGGACATTTTTTTAATAGAAAAGAAGAATCAGAGCCTCTTATCATGAGAGATTAAGCTAAAATATTGCATAGATGGTCACAGGATATCACTGTGACTACAGGTTGGTCTACTGGATAGGACCTCTATCAAGCTTCAAACCAAATGGTTTCCTAAGAAGGATTTATTCAGAAGGGAATTTGGGATTTTCTGTTTCTTCTCTGGTAAGCAGGACTGTGTTCATTTACTGTTTTGCTGAGACCATACCATGTTCCAAGTGTTCATTGTATTTATAAATACCAAGCTGATGACTCTCCTATTATTTTCGTAAGCTGATCAGGTAACACTTAATATTAACTATTCTTGACTTACATTAATACATAGAATTTGCAAATTAGAGTCAACTGTGATTTGCAAATTGAAGTTAATTAGAAAGCCCTAATACAGCCCCTCCTAAAAAGGCCAAAACACTTTGCATAGAAATAGCCAGTTTAGAAGTCACAATTTTCCTATTGCTTTTGGCAAACAATTATTCCTCTGAGCTGTCCTCAAGACTGGAGTGAAGAGATGAATATTCACAAAGTTGGTGAGGACTTAGAAAGTGATTACAGGCCCTTTCTTCTTAACCATTGGGGACTGAGCTTCTACAGGGCTCACTTTTTGCCCAGTGACAAAATTTAATAATTTGAAAAACTACAATAGCTCATCAATGAAAAGAAAGGTGATCTAGAGAAGCATTTCAAAATAATAAACACACGATAATCTGTTGAGATTCTTATGTTATTGTTAGACCTTATTCTTCTTTCTTATGAAATTTCAGTGTTTAAAAAAAGCAAAAAGTTATCTGTGACAATAAACTTATAACTGACAGAAATTTATTATTTAAAATATAAGATTTTAAGATTATGAATAGGTGCCTTAAAAAATTAAGTGGAATTATACATAAAAGAAATACTGCAACATGCTTTACCACATTAACGGAATAAAGGAATAACAGCCCTCTCAGTGCATGCTGAAAAAGTATTTGATACAATTCATTATCCATGATAAAAGTCTCAGAAATTGAAAATAAAAAGGAGCTTTGTTAAGGTTATATAAATCGCAACAATATCCTGCAGCAAAGAGCATGTGTAATACAGAAATTTTAGACTCAATATTTCTAAGAAGTTTTCAAGAATAAGTCAAGAATATTTCCTAGACCAAGCACAAGGAAAGAATGTCCAGAAGTTCTAGGCAAAGCAATAAGACATGAACATGAAATACAGAGTAGAAAAAAATCAGAATAAAGAGACAAATTTAATAATTTGCAGGGGACACGTTTGTCTGATTTTGCAATTAAATATAAATAGCAAAATACTAAGAGGTAAACTTGAAAAACTAAAAAGAATTAGGTAAAATTTCTGGATACATAATCAGTTTACAAAGGCAATGTATGTAGCATGCACTGACAGTCTAGGATATATATTTGGAAAAAAATAACCCTTTACAAAAGACACAGAAAATAGTCATTGACATTATAAAATATACCCTAGACATTTATGGGAGAAATATTTAAATTCTTTTTAAAGGATATTAGAAGTGATCTAAATAAATAAGAATAAATATATTTACACTAATTTCTAAATTCAATGCAATTTCAATGAAAATTTCTGCAATATGTCTTCCTAGGAAAGTTGACAACCTGATCTTAATATCTATATCATATTACAATTTATATTTTC
The DNA here is from genome assembly GCF_005190385.1 of Monodon monoceros. Lineage (NCBI taxonomy): Eukaryota > Metazoa > Chordata > Mammalia > Artiodactyla > Monodontidae > Monodon > Monodon monoceros. The sequence continues at coordinate 27,723,195 of NW_021703773.1, read as the reverse complement.
CTGCAGTTTATATCCTAAAATACATAAATATCTAAGACAATTTGAAAAATAGGATCAAAGGAGGTAAAAATCACTCTACTAAGTATTAATATATAAAAAATGTGGTAGTGAAAACACAGTGTGTAGTAAATTAGAGAAATGGGCAAATAAGTTAATGCAATGAAATAGAAATCCTAAGAAAGAGACCCTGGATAGAAGAGAACTTGCTATATGACTCAAGTGACAACCCAAATTACTGAGGAAAAGACAAACGACATGGTAGATCACATGGGCAAATTAGCTAACAAAGGAGGATTTTAAGATAGAAATCCTAAATCATACATAATCAAAATAAATCCCAATAAGTTAATGACCAAGATATTGCTCTTAAACTAATGAAAAAGAATGTACAAAAAATGTCTTTATAACCCTTTGGCAAAGATGAATTTCTTAGCCTAAAGAAGCTTAAGTCATAGGAGAATACCCCCAGTGGATCTGAAAAAGCAAAATTCAGCATGTGTGTTCAAAAATAGGTTACATATACAAAATTAAAATACAGTAATAGATTGGGAGAAGATATTTGCTGTATCTAATACCAACAAGAAATTAATATCTCAGATATGCAAGGAACAATCTATAAGTTAAAAACTCAGTGGAAAGAAATTGTGATATCTAGGATATAATTGGAGAGATATGTAACCAACCTCAATAGTAATAACAGACCGGAGACAAAAATAACAGAGTTGTAAGTCATACCCACAAGATAACAAAAAAAGAAATATCAGAAGATGACTAGTGCTGGTGTAGACGTCTGGAAAGAGAAAGTTCCTGCATTGCTAATTGTTATCAGTTTAAAATAGATTGTTAAGGTAGGACTTAGTTCAGTATGACTAGTGTCTTTATACAAAGGGGAAATTTGGACTCAGAGATAGACACACAGAGGCAAGAAGATGTGAAGACACATGGAGAAGACGTCCGCATGACTGGAGTGATGGGTCTACAATGAATACCAAAGACTGCTGGTGAACACCAGAGGTTAGGGCAAGGCATGAAAGAAATTCTCCCTTAGAGGTTTCAGAGGACCATGACCCTGCCAACTCCTTGATTTCAGACTTCTAGCCTCCAGAACTGTGAGACAATAACTTTCTATTGTTTAAGCCACCAAGTTTTTGGAAGTTCTGTTACCAAAATACACTAATCTTGTATAATAATAAAATAGACTAGTTTTATTTAAATTAGTGTAAATAGTTTGGAGAGTAATCCAATAATACTTCATTATGGATATAGCATAACAGTGCAGATATCCCACGGATGTGGAAATATACAACAAAAATTTTCTCCCATGGTATCTGTATGGGACAGATATAATAAAGTTTACTGAATATATTTATAATCAGGGATCTGAGGGCCCTCTGGTCCTTAACCAAGTGGGAAAATAGCATAATTTGATCCTATGATGGAGTATTATGCAACAGTCTGAAGTAATGCCAGCTTTTCATGTGGCAGTACAGATAGTTTTATGTTTGATTGTTTTTTTGACATGGCTGTGTGTACTTGGAATCCATGTTCTGCAAGATTTTTGCCTATCAAAAACATTGTTTTCTTAGAAAATGGTTTCAGTGTTTTAATGAAATACATATACATTTCCAATAATTTGTTCTTTTTTTCTCAAAGCATAGTTGATTTACAATATTATGTTAGTTTCAGATGTATGACATAGTGATTCAATATTTTTATAGTTTATACTCTGTTCAACATTATTATAAAACAATGGCTATATTTCCCTGTAGTATGCAATGTATTCTTTTTGCTCATCTATTTTATGCATAGTAGTTTGTATGTCTTAATCTCATACTCCTGTCTTGCCCCTTCTCTCTCCCCACTGGTAACCACTAGTTTGTTCTTTACATCTGTGAGTCTGTTTCTGTTTTGTTACATAGGATTGTTTGTTTTATTTTTTAGCTTCCACATATAAGTGATAACATAGAGTGTTTGTCTTTCTCTAACTTATTTTTCTGACATGATACTCCCTAGGTCCATCCGTGTTGCTGCAAAGTGCAGAATTTCATTCTTTTTTTATGCCTGAGTATTGTTCCTTTGTATGTAAACACCATATCTTCTTTATCCATTCATCTGTTGGACACTTAGGTTGCTTCCATAGCTTGGCTATTGTAAATAATGCTACTATGAACATTGGGGTGCATGTATGTTTTTGAAGTAGTGTCTTTGTTTTCTTCAGACAAATACCCAGGTGTGGAATTGCTGGATCACCTGGTAGTTCTGTTTTTAATTTTTTTTGGAGGCTCCGTACTGTTTTCTATAGTGGCTGCACTACAGAAATTTACATTTCCACCAACAGTATACAAGTGTTCCCTCTCTCCACATCCTTGCCAACATGTTTTTATTTGTAGAGTTTCTGATGATAGCCATTCTGATAGGTGTGAAGTGATATCTCATTGTGGTTTTGATTTGCGTTTCTCTAATGATTAAAAATTTTGAAAATTTTTCATGTGCCTGTTAGCCATCTGTATATCTTTTTTGGAAAAATGCCTATTCAGGTCTTCTGCCCATTTCAAAATTAGGTTGTTAGGATTTTTTTTTTTTGATATTGAGTTGTATGAACTGTTTATATGTTTTGTATATTAGCCCTTTATGGGTCATATCACGTGCAAATATTTTCTCCCATTCAGTAGGTTATCTTTTCATTTTGTCAATGGTGTTCTTTGCTGTGTAAAAGCTTTTAAGTTTAATTAGGTCCCATTTGTTTATTTTTGCTTTAGTTTTTTTTTTTGCCTTGGGAGACAGATCCAAAAAAAATATTGCTATGATTTATGTTGAAGAGTGTTCTGCCGATGTTCTCTTCTAGGTGTTATATGGTTTTAGTTCTTACATTTAGGTCTTTATAAGTCCAGTAATTATTTTACACAGTATTATTTCAGAGTCCTTGGAAATTTTAGTAGGTCTATAAAACGTTTTCAAGGGAAACATAATTTCTGTTGCATTAAAAATGTATTTGTGGGGCTTCCCTGGTGGCACAGTGGTTGAGAGTCCGCCTGCCGATGCAGGGGACACGGGTTCATGCCCTGGTCCGGGAAGATCCCACATGCCGTGGAGCGGCTGGGCCCGTGAGCCATGGCCGCTGAGCCTGCGCGTCCGGAGCCTGTACTCCGCAATGGGAGAGGCCACAACAGTGAGAGGCCCACATACCGCAAAAAAAAAAAAAAAAAAAATGTATTTGTGAGCCTCCAAAATTATAGTTTCACTCACCTAACATCACTTAAGGTAAGAAAGTTTTGACTAATGTGGTCTTTATCGCCTATGCCACATCTATATGGAGTTTGAACTTGGTAGAAGATAAATTTAAAAGTTTGAAAAGTAGGTTTAGATTAGCTTGAGATTTTGAAAGTTGGTAGAAAAAATACTAATGAAAGGAAATTTTGTGTAGTTAAAATTTTTGTTAAGCAATTTAGAGAGAATTCTGTGCCAAATTAGAAATACAGAATAGAGATACAGAAAGATGGAGTTAGTCCCCATTTAAAATAGGCCATTGTTGTGAGTGAGGTTCCCCTGCTGAAGCCTCAGATAATCATCAGAGAAGCCCGGTTTTATTAGGCCACCTCCTAACACAGGAAGTGCCTCTTGCTCTGTAGCAAGATATAAAGAGAGTAAAATACAAATTAGTAATATTTCTGGAATACTCCTAGAAGTTTATTTTCAAAGAGAAAAGACTCAATCTAATTGACATTTTATCCCAGATGTTCCCAGGCTACGTTTATCTTGAAAGGGTCCCCAGAATCATTTCATATTAAATGTGCAAGTTCCTTCGGAGTGTTTTTAGATCAACCTGTTCTTTTACTATATAAGGAAACTGGGAAATAGAGCGGTCACTTATTAATGTGAACCAGCTTGCCTTGTAAGATTCAAATCTATTACTAAAGCCCATGATTTTGCTGTCATACAATTTGTCCCTAAATTAGGAAGAGCCATAACTCTGTAGCCACTAGTCTGCAAGGTTTGATACACTTGAACATTTGTAAACTTTCACCAGATTTGATCTAGGAACCCTACTTGGTATGTAAGGATGGCCATGTGATTTATCATTCAAACCAGGGTGTTTTGAGAGGAAGAGGAAGAGGAGGAGTTTGTGCTAGATGAAGCCCACATCAAAATCACAAAGAAAATCTGGAACTGTCTCTGACCAACCAGGACACATGCTCACCCTCTATGTGTGGACTTAACGGTTCCCTTCTTCCTTCCTTCCTTTCTTTCTTCCTTCCTTCCTTCCTTCCTTCCTTCCTTCCTTCCTTCCTTCCTT